>NC_141878.1:76521742-76824772 GCF_056163025.1 Triticum urartu | reverse complement strand
CAATGCCTTCGGTCATCGTGCGGACCATGGTCGCCTGCGGGGTAGAGCAAAACGATATTTTAGAACCAAGAAAAAATTTGGCTTGACTGTCCCTAAAAATAGGACCAAAAAGAATGCATCATGCCAAAATTCTCGCTGAAACGGAAATGAATCAACATTCCGGCAAAATATTGGCAACTATCACATTTCAAATACCGGTACCTGCAAACACAAACATATATGCAACACCACAAACATATGCAACACCACAAACATACATAGATCTAGCTAGGCCACAAAAAGTGCATGTGCACGTTGTTGGAGCGAGCTAGGGAGAAAAAAATTAGATCTACAACATGAAGATAGCTTTCCCCTTACTTACCTATCAAAAAAAGGTAATTTCAACACTTAATTTTGATGAATCTATGGTGCAAATGAGGTGAGGAGGAGGAGGCAGCCGACAAGCTTAGAGAAGGAGGTGGGGGGAATGAAGTGGGGAAAGTGAGTGTGTATATGGCTATCCAAAAATATCTAGCTGGTCCCAGGTTACTAATGGCGCACCACACAGACATGCGCCATTAGTAACCCAACATACTAATGGCGCACCACACAGACATGCGCCATTAGTAGTTTTGCAAAAAAGTAAAAAAAAATTATACTAATGGCGCACCGTGGCACAGTGCGCCATTACTAGTTTAAACTAGTAATGGCGCACTATGCAACGATGCGCCATTAGTAGTTTTGCAAAAAAGTAAAAAAAATACAGTAGTGGCGCAATCTACGGCTGGTGTGCCATTACTAGTTGTAACTACTAATGGCGCACTATGCCCGGATGCGCCATTAGTATGTTTGAAAAAATGAAAAAAAACATTTTGTTACTAGTAGCGCACTGTGTGCCTGGTGCGCCATTAGTTTCTTCCACACTAATGGCGCATCCCCACAAGGTGCGCCATTAGTATATAGTAGTGGCGCACCACTTCTCTGGTGCGCCATTAGTGTCAATTCCATCTTTAGCCCTTTTCCTAGTAGTGTAGATGGCTTCTTCTCTCTCTTTGAATCTCAATACAAAGTTCTCCCCCTCTCTTGTGGAGATCTATTCGATGTAATCTTCTTTTTGCGGTATGTTTGTTGAGACTGATGAATTGTGGGTTTATGATCATGTCTATCTATGAATAATATTTGAATCTTCTCTGAATTCTTTTATGTATGATTGGTTATCTTTGCAAGTCTCTTCGAATTATCCGTTTGGTTTGGCCAACTAGATTGGTAGTTCTTGCCATGGGAGAAGTGCTTAGCTTTGGGTTCGATCTTGCGGTGTCCTTACCAAGTGACAGAAGGGGAAGCAAGGCACGTATTGTATCATTGCCATCGAGGATAACAAGATGGGGTTTATTTCATATTGCATGAATTTATCTCTCTACATCATGTCATCTTGCTTAAGGCGTTACTCTGTTTTTAACTTAATACTCTAGATGCATGCTGGATAGCGGTCGATGAGTGGAGTAATAGTAGTAGATGCAGAATCGTTTCGATCTACTTGTCACAGACGTGATGCCTATATACATGATCATGCCTGGATATTCTAATAACTATGCTCAATTCTGTCAATTGCTCAACAATAATTTGTTCACCCACCGTAGAATACTTATGCTCTTGAGAGAAGCCACTAGTGAACCCAATGGCCCCCGGGTCTATTCTCATCATATCAATCTCCATCACTTTAATCTTGCTTTTCTTTTTTTACTTTGCCTTTACTTTTTACTTTGCATCTTTATACCAAAAATATCAAAAATATTATATCTATCAGATCTCACTCTCGTAAGTGACCGTGAAGGGCTTGACAACCCCTAATCGCGTTGGTTGCGAGTAGCTATTGCTTTGTGCAGGTACGAGGGACTTGAGCGTGGGCTCCTACTGGATTGATACCTTGGTTCTCAAAAACTGAGGGAAATACTTACGCTACTCTGCTGCATCATCCCTTCCTCTTCGGGGAAAACCAACGCAAGCTCAAGACGTAGCAAGAAAGATTTATGGCACCGTTGCCGGGGAGTCTATGCAAAAAGTCAACCTACCAAGTACCCATCACAATCCCTATCCCTCGCATTACATTATTTGCCATTTTCCTCTCGTTTTCCTCTCCCCCCAATTCACCCTTGCCGTTTTATTTGCCCTCTCTCTCCCTATCCTCCCTCTCTATTTGCCTCTTTTTTCCCGCTTGCTTTTGTTTGCTTGTGTGCTAGTTTGCTTGCTTGTCGTTATGTCTGAAACTGGGGAAGTTATCACCAATATGAGCGATAACAATATCATGGAAAATTCTGATGCTCCTGCTAAAGAACCTACCATCTTTCATACAAAAAAAATTCATGTTGGTAGTGGTAATATTATTGGAAAAGGAGTTATTCAAGATTTCTTTACTTGTGCCAGTGCTATACCTTCTATGGGTAGTTCTATCCTTCACATAACTAGTAGTCTTGCGGACGCTATTGCCATGCTTGTAGTTGAACTTGAAAGACAATTCATGCACATGCATCCTTCCATACAAAGGATTTTTCTGGAATTTTCTAATATTGAGCATTCTTCTGTTAAGCGTGCCGCTACTATCTTTTTGGCTCATGAGTTTATATTCATAATAAGAGAAGCCAAAGAAATCTTTGTGCATTATAGGGTGGACGCTTGCCGTCCTCCCATAGAAACTATCCTCTTTGATCAAGAAGAAATAATGTGTTTTCAATCTCTAGATTATGTTGCTTTCAATGAAAATCTTAGAAGAAGGGTTCCTACCAATATTTTAGTTGATAGAATTTCTGAACTTAATGATGATTTGGCTATTCGAAATAATGAGCTAGGATATTCTCTTGAATATAGGCTTACAAAGTTCTGTCAAAAGAATGCTTATAATGATGAATTGGTTGTGCATTACGAAGGACCAAAGGAGGAACCTACACCTCCCAAGGTTCATCATGGAGACTTTTGTCCCGTTAAATTTAGTACTTTTGATTACTTTTGCTTTCCTCAAAGAAAGCTTTCTGCCAAACGTAGAGAATATGAAATGAGTTTCAATAATCTATCTTACCATTATGGCAATACCTAGATCTATCCTCACTTTTATGCCTAGCTAGGGGCGTTAAACGATAGCGCTTGTTGGGAGGCAACCCAATTTTATTTTTATTCCTTGCCTTCTGCTCCTGTTTAGTAATAAATAAGTTATTTAGCCTCTGTTTTGGTTGTGTTTTTTGTGTTTAATTAGTTTTTGTGCCAAGTAGAACCGTTGGGAAGACTTGGGGAAAGTCTTGTTGAACTTGCTGTAAAAAACAGAAACTTTAGCGCTAACGAGAACTGCTGTAATGTTTATTTTAAGAGTGATATTTAGTTAATTATATTTTAACATGATTAATATATAAATTCCTCACGTCCAGCAATTTATTTTAGAATTTTTGGGGTTCCAGATCTTGTGCTAGCTACAGATTACTACAGACTGTTCTGTTTTTGACAGATTCTGTTTTTCGTGTGTTGTTTGCTTATTTTGATGAATCTATGGCTAGTAAAATAGTTTATAATCCATAGAGAAGTTGGAATACAGTAGGTTTAACACCAATATAAATAAAGAATGAGTTCATTACAGTACCTTGAAGTGGTCTTTTGTTTTCTTTCGCTAACGGAGCTCACGAGTTTTCTATTTTGAGTTTTGTGTTGTGAAGTTTTCATGTTTTGGGTTAATTCTTTTGATGGATCATGGAACAAGGAGTGGCAAGAGCCTAAGATTGGGGATGCCCATCGCACCCCCAAGATAATCCAAGGACACCAAAAATTCAAAGCTTGGGGATGCCCCAGAAGGCATCCCCTCTTTCGTCCACTTCCATCAGTAATTTACTTGGAGCTATATTTTTATTCACCAACATGATATGTGTTTTGCTTGGAGCGTCTTGTATTATTTATGTCTTTGTGTCTTAGTATGGCACAATCATCCTTGCTGTACACACCTTTTGAGAGAGCCATACATGAATTAAAATTTGATAGAATACTCTATGTGCTTCACTTATATCTTTTGAGCGTAGTAGTTTTGCTCTATGTGCTTCACTTATATCTTTTGGGTGTAGTAGTTTTGCTCTATGTGCTTCACTTATATCTTTTGAGTGTTATAATTTTTCTCTATGTGCTTCACTTAGATCTTGTAGAGCACGGTGGTGGATTTGTTTTAAAGAAACTATTGATCTCTCATGCTTCACTTAAATTATTTTGAGAGTCTCTTAATAGCATGGTAATTTGCTTAATAATAATATGCTTGGTATTCAAGATTTGTGAAACTTTCTTTTGAGTGTGTTGAATACTAAGAAAAGATTGAAGCATGATAATTGTTTTGAGATATGGAGGTAATAATATTAAAGTCATGCTAGTTGAGTAGTTGTGAATTTAAAGAATACTTGTGTTAAGGTTTGTGATTCCCGTAGCATGCACTTATGGTGGACGGTATGTGATAAAGTCGGAGCATGATTTATTTATTGATTGTCTTCCTTATGAGTGGCGGTCGGGGATGAGAGATGGTCTTTTCCTACTAATCTATCCCCCTAGGAGCATGCGTGTAATACTTTGCTTTGATAACTTCTAGATTTTTGCAATAAGTATATGAGTTCTTTATGACTAATGTTGAGTCCATGGATTATACGCACTCTCACCCTTCCACCTTTGCAAGCCTCTCTAATACCGCACACCTTTTGCCGGTATCATACACCTACCATATACCTTCCTCAAAACATCCACCATACCTACCTATTATGGCAATTTCCATAGCCATTCTGAGATATATTGCCATGCAACTTTCCACCGTTCCGTTTATCATGACACACTCCATCATTTTCATATTGCATATCGCGGTACACCGCCGGATGCATTCACATAGAGTCATATTTTGTTCTAAGTATCGAGTTGTAATTGTTGAGTTATAAGAAAAATAAAAGTGTGGTGATCATCATTATTAGAGCATTGTCCCAGTGAGGAAAGAATGATGGAGACCATGATTCCCCCATAAGTCGGGATGAGACTCCGGACGAAAAATAAAATAAAAAAAGAGGCCAAAGAAGCCCAAATAAAAAGAGGCCATAAAAAAAGGAAAAGGCCCAAATAAAAAAATGAGAGAAAAGGAGAGAAGGGACAATGTTATTATCCTTTTACCGCACTTGTGCTTCAAAGTAGCACCATGATCTTCATAGTAGAGAGTCTCTCAGGTTATCACTTTCATATACTAGTGGGAATTTTTACATTATAGAACTTGGCTTGTATATTCCAATGATGGGATTCCTCAAAAAAAAATTGCCCTAGGTCTTCATGAGCAAGCAAGTTGGATGCACACCCACTTAGTTTCCTTTTGAGCTTTCATATACTTATAGCTCTAGTGCATCCATTGCATGGCAATCTCTACTCACTAACATTGATATCTATTGATGGGCATCTCCATAGCCCGTTCATACGCCTAGTTGATGTGAGACCATCTTCTCCTTTTTGTCTTTGAGGGAGTCCTGGGTTAGGGGGTCTCCGGACAGCCGGACTATCTCCATTGGCTGGACTGTTAGACTATGAAGATACAAGATTGAAGACTTCGTCTCGTGTCCGGGTGGGACTCTACTTGGCGTGGAAGGCAAGCTAGGAAATACGGATATGGATATCTCCTCCTTTGTGACCGACCTTGTGTAACCCTAACCCTCTCCGATGTCTATATAAACCAATGGGTTTTAGTCTGTAGGACAACAACCACAGCATACAATCATACCATAGGCTAGCTTCTAGGGTTTAGCCTCTCTGATCTCGTGGTAGATCTACTCTTGTACAACCCATATCATCAATATTAATCTAGCAGGACGTAGGGTTTTACCTCCATCAAGAGGGCCCGAACCTGGGTAAAACATTGTGTCCCCTGCCTCCTGTTACCATCCGGCCTAGACGCACAGTTCGGGACCCCCTACCCGAGATCCGCCGGTTTTGACACCGACATTGGTGCTTTCATTGAGAGTTCCTCTATGTCGTCGCCGTTAGGCTCGATGGCTCCTCCGATCATCAACAATGACGCAGTCCAGGGTGAGACTTTTCTCCCCAGACAGATCTTCATATTCGGCGGCTTTGTACTGTGGGCTAATTCGCTTGGCCATCTGGAGCAGATTGAAAGCTACGCCCCTGGCCATCAGGTCAGATTTGGAAGTTTGAACTACACGGCCGACATCCGCGGAGACTTGATCTTCGACGGATTCGAGCCGCAGCCGGGCGCGCCGCACTGTCACGATGGGTATGACCTAGCTCTGCCGCCGAACAGTACCCTAGAGGCCCCACCCGCATCAGCTCCGACCCTTAGGTCGGACCCAACTGCGCCAATCGAGGACGAGTGGCTAGACACCGCCTCAGGGGCTACAGTCTCAATGGCGATCAAGCTGAACACCAGCCTAATCCTCTGCAAAGCCCGTGACTCCAAGGTGCCGGACTCTTTTCCGGACTCCGAACCATCCGCGCCCCTGCCAATCGAATCCGATTGGGCGCCGATCATGGAATTCACCGCCGCGGATATCTTTCAGCACTCGCCCTTCAGCGACATTCTAAATTCACTAAGGTCTCTCTCTTTGTCAGGAGAGCCCTGGCCGGACAATGGCCAACAGGATTGGGATGCGTACGACGAAGAAATTCGACGCCCACCCACCACCCACTTCGTAGCCACTCTCGATGATTTAACCGACATGCTCGACTTCGACTCCCAAGACATCGACGGTATGGACGATGATGTAGGAGACGAACATGAACCAGCACCTATAGGGCACTGGAAAGCCACCTCGTCATATGACATATACATGGTGGATACACCCAAATAAGGCAATGGCGATGAGATAACGGAGGATGACCCCTCCAAGAAGCAACCCAAGCGTCGACGTCAGCGGCGCCGCTCTAAGTCCCGCCAAAGCAAAAGTGGTGATACCAGCATAGGAGATAATAACACTCTGGATAGTGCCGAAGACAACAACAGCCCCCTCGAGCAAGATTTAGAGCAGGAGGATGGAGAAGCCAGCCCTCCTGAGAGAGCGGTAGACGGAGAGGAGGAAGATGACAATTACATGACCCCTCCGAAGACGAGGCAAGCCTCGGCGACGATGAATTCGCCGTACCAGAGGATCCCGTCGAACAATAGCGCTTCAAGCGCCGGCTTATGGCCACGAGAAATGGCCTCAAGAAAAAGTAGCAGCAGCTTCAAGCTGATCAAGATCTGCTAGCTGACAGATGGACTGAAGTCCTCGTGGCCGAGGAATATAAACTCGAACGCCCCTCCAAGATTTACCCAAAGTGCAGGTTACTACCCTGACTGGAGGAAGAAGCGTATGATACGGCTGATCGGCCACCTCGTGGCCGCGATAGAGAGGCATTCCAGCCAAAAAATCAGCCTCCACCCCGATGCCATTCATATAAAAAGGCCTGGGGAGATACCCCAGACCTGCGGGACATATTGGAGGACAAAGCAAAGCATGCAATATCGATTTACGGATCACGAAGGCGCACCACTCTGTGAGACGATAAACGTCATGCCGGATACAGTAAAAGCAAATCCGGTCGGGCCGAACATAGCGAGCAAGACCCATTCGAGCTGTGTCGCGATATAGCCCAATACAGAGGCGCCGCACACCCCTTATGCTTCATAGACGAAGTAATGGATCATCAATTCACAGAAGGTTTCAAACCCGTAAATATTGAATCATACGACGGCACAATAGATCCCGCAGTATGGATCGAGGATTTCCTCCTCCACATCCACATGGTCCGCGGTGATGACTTACACGCCATCAAATACATCCCACTAAAGCTCAAAGGACCAGCGCGGCATTGGCTTAACAGCTTGCCAGCGGACTCCATTAGCGGTTGGGAAGTTCTGGAAACCGCATTCCTCGACAACTTTCAGGGCACTTATGTGCGACCACCAGACGCCGATGACTTGAGCCACATAATTCAGCAGCCAGAAGAATCGGCCAGGCAATTCTAGACTCGGTTCCTTACAAAAAAATCAAATCGTCGACTGTCCGGATGCAGAGGCCTTAGCGGCTTTCAAACACAACATCCGAGGCGAGTGGCTGGCCTGACACCTTGGTAAGGAAAAGCCAAAATCTATGGCAGCTCTCACGGCGCTCATGACCCGCTTTTGTGCGGGAGAAGATAGCTGGCTGGCTCGCAGTAATAACATATCAAAGAACCATGGTACCTCGAATACCAAGGACGACAATAGCAAGTCACGTCGCAACAAACATAAGTGCCGCATTAACAGCAAAAATACCGAGGATATGGCAGTCAATGCCGGATTCAAAGGCTCTAAACCCGGTCAGCGGAAAAAGCCATTCAAACAAAGTACGCTGGGTCCATCCAGCTTGGACCGTATACTCGATCGCTCGTGTCAAATACACGGCACCCCAGACAAGGCAGCCAATCACACCAACAGGGATTGTTGGGTGTTCAAGAAGGCCGGCAAGTTGCTTGCCGAAAACAAAGACAAGGGGCCGCATAGCGATGACGAGGGGGAAACACGGCAGCAACACACCGGAGGACAGAAGAGGTTTCACCCACAAGTGCGGGCAGTGAACATGATATACGCAACCCACATCCACAAGAGGGAGCGGAAGCATGCGCTCAGGGACGTATATGCGTTGGAGCCGGTCGCCCCAAAGTTCAACCCTTGGTCCTCCTGTCCGATCACCTTCGATCGCAGGGACCACCCCACTAGTATCCGTCATGGCGGATTCGCCGCACTGGTCCTAGACCCAATCATTGACGGATTTCACCTCACTCGAGTCCTTATGGATGGCGGTAGCAGCCTGAACCTGCTTTATCAGGACACAATGCGCAAAATGTGTATAGAACCCTCAAGGATCAAACCCACAAAAACGACCTTTAAAGGCGTCATTCCAGGTGTAGAGGCCCATTGAACAGGCTCAATTACACTGGAAGTGGTCTTCGGATCCCCGGATAACTTCTGAAGCGAAGAGTTAATCTTCGACATAGTCCCTTTCCGACGTGGTTATCATGCGCTGCTCGGGCGAACCACATTTGCTAGATTCAATGTGGTGCCACATTATGCATACCTCAAGCTCAAGATGCCAGGACCTCGCGGAGTTATTACAGTCAATGGAAACACATATCGCTCTCTCCGAACAGAGGAGCACACCACGGCACTCGCAGTAGAAGCGCAAAGCAGCCTCTCAAGGCAATCAACCAATTTGGCGCTTCAAAGCCCGAACACCTTCAAGCGCGCTCGGAGCAATCGGCAAATGGACCGCCTGGCATGAACTGAGCTCGCGTAGCAATACGGCGCCCACCCAAATCCCAACCCAACGGCAAAACTCGTGCAACGCGTACATAATTACGCACTAAAAATACCAGGGGCACAGATGGGGAGTGGGAGAAAAACTGCGGCACGCCCCAAGACGCGGCTTAAACCGCACTAGGGGCTTCCCATTTTGTAATTTTTCTCTTTTTTCAGGACCTTAATCTTTGGAAACACTGTCCGGCAGCACTATTGCCGAACACATGATGCAACAACCAAGGAGGCAACCAACTACATCATACCACGGAATTCCCAGGTGGATTACAGCAATGAGTGAAACATTCGATTTCATATCATTCCTCAGCTTGCCCTTGGAAGGGACATAGTCCTACTCTTTGCTTATCGCACTACCTGTATCACTCTGCTTTAACGCGATCTTTTGACTAAACAATGCATGACATTACGACTATTATTGCATTCCAGTTATATATATATATATCCATGTGTTCATTAATGACGCCTTGCAACCGTACACTTTGGTACGGCCAACACACCAGGGGCTTACGTACCCCACAATACGGTGTGAAAAGTCCGAACACTTTCACAAGTGCGGCACCCCGAACTTATAGCATCATATGCATCAGCTCCGAATCATGTCTTTGGTCAAATGTTGGGTTTGCCCGGCTCCTATGTTTTGGTACCTTACGTTCCGCTCTATCGGCTAAGGTAGCGCTAGGAGAACTACTGCGATTGTGCCCCAGTTCTGCTGGGTTCAGCACCTCAGTAGAGAAAGCTAAAACTGACTGTCATGATAAGGCGAGAGACTGGTCGCTGTTCAGCGAGGTTTTCGAGTCCCTAAAGACTTATGCCGCTTAGAGCGAGGGGTCGGCCTTGTCCGGCTTAAAGGCGTGTATCGCGCCTCGAATTCAGCCTTCCGAATACCAGGGGCTTCGCCGAAATTTAAAATTATAGAATTCTATGGCTAAGTGAGAGTGCTAAAGCATTATTAGTCCGGTTGCCTTGTTCGCTGTGCTGAGCACCTCCCTCGAAGGACCCAAACATGGAAACAAGAGTGCTCAGGTTTATCCCGAACACCCCAGCACTCGTGGCATGGGGGCAGAAGCCGAGGACTAGCCATCTCTCAGATTGGATAAACATCCTAACAGAAGGCAATATTTTAAATTCAAACAAGCGTTGCATAGCGCATATGAAACAAGTTTTCATAAATACAAGATAAAATGAGCCAGTTTCACTCAAATATTACATCTTTGGAACACTCATCCGCTATGAGACGGGCACCCGGCAGAACACCCTCATAGTATATCTTGGGGTGGCGGTGCTCCTTGCCCTCCGGCGGCCCCTCCTTGATCAGCTTCACGGTGTCTAGCATGACCCACTGCAATTTCACACGAGCACAAGCCTGGCGTGCACCTTCAATGCAGACAGATCGCTTGACGACCTCCAGCCGCGGACAGGCATCCACAAGCGGCCTCACCAGGCCGAAGAAGCTATTAGGAAGGGCGTCGCCAGGCCACAGCAGGACTATAAAGCTCTTTATGGCCCGATCGGCCGCCTTATCTAGCTCGACCATCTGCTTCAGCTGGTCGCTCATTGGCACCAGGTGTTCGGCCTCAGCATACTGAGACCAGAACAGCTTCTCCGTTGAGCTTCCATCCTCGGCCTGGTAAAATTGTGCGGCATTGGACATGCTGCGGGGCAAATCTGCGAATGCTCCTGGAGAGCTCCGGATTTGGGTAGTAATCGGTAATTTACTCTTACATGCTTCCTTTGCATATAGAAAGCCTTACCCGCCGCTATCTTCTTCATTGCGTCGATCTCCTGGAGGGCCTTTTGGGCTTCGGCCTTGGCACTTTTTGCGCTCTCGAGGGCCGCGGCAAGCTCAGACTCCCGCGTCTTTGAGTCAAGCTCCAACGCCTCGTGCTTCGCCACGAGAGCCTGGAGCTCTTGCTGCACCTCGCCACCCGAGCCTCATGCTTCTCTCGCTTGGTGCGGTCCTTGGCCGCTTTATCTTTGGCCTTGGTTAGCGCTTGCTTCAGGGTCGCCACCTCGGTCGTGCCCCCTGGCAAATATACGATGATCCTATCATTTTGCAATCACGTCTTCGTTTATATATACATATCTATAGACAGGGTATTACTTACCCTTGTTCTCCTCGAGCTGCCTCTTGGCAAGGCCGAGCTCTTTCCTGGACCCCTCGAGGTCCTGCTTCAGTACGGCAACCTCCGCAGTCAGTGCGGCGGACGCCAGCAGCGAGGCCTGCATACGCATATTGGCATACTTATATTAGACTCCCGCGATATTATTTGATCCTCTGTTCGGCTTTTCTTAGTGAACACCAAACAACGCATCTGGAGCTACTGTCTATGCGGTAATATTTCTACTACATTTTAAAACACTTACCTCAAAGCCTATTAGAAGGCTGGCACAGGCTTCAGTCAACCCGCTCTTGGCAGACTGAACCTTCTGGACCACCGCACTCATAATAGTATGGTGCTCCTCGTCGATGGAAGCGCTGCGAAGCGCTTCCAGCAGATTGTCCGGCGCCTCTGGATGGACAGAGGTCACCGGCACAGGCGTCTTGCCCCTCTTAGAAGGAGGCCGCCTGCCCGAGCCTGGAACCGCTGGAGGTTCCGGCGCGGTGTTCGGCTGAGGGCCGAACTCGGAGCTCTCAGGGGCCCCGTCCCCTCGGCTCCCGGAGTCCGGAAGGTCGCCTTGAGGCGCCTCCGGGACTGTCTCCCCTCGGTCCGGTGCCTCTTAAGATAGCACCTCGCCGTCGTCGGCAGGATGAGGAGAGGTGGCGGTCGGGACTGGATCGCTATCCTTGTCCGACAAGCCCAGGGAGCCGTCCGATGATACATCAATACTGGCTCGTGGCGGCCTGCATAATCATGTTCGGCGTTAGGGAAAGCAGTGCGACAAAGGAATGCTATGAGTTACTCTGGTATCCGAATACTGACGATCTCCCCGGGGGCTTGGCCCTGGGCAACCACTCGTCTTCGCCTTCGTCGGCGGCGGTGGAACTGTCCGGAAGGAGAGTCCTTCCCTTCTTGGACCCTTCGGCCCCCCCAGTTGGGGTGGCCTTCCTTTTCTTATCTCCCCCAGCTGGAGGGGGAGCATCTTCTTCTTCTTCCTCGTCTTCGGGGGAGGAGTGCGCCGCAGATTCATCGTAGGGAGAGTCCGACGATGCCTGGCGTCGGGAACTCTTTCGGGTTCCCTTGGCCTTCTTGGTCTTATCCGGCACCGTATAAGGGGCTGGAGTCAGCATCTTCGCCAGAAGAGCGTCTGCTGGGCCTTCGGGCAAAGGAGCCGGACAGTCGATCTGTCCGGCCTTCTCCTGCCAGTACTGTCAAAGGTACGGGAGTTTAGATCCCGCATGGAGTCAATCTATAAGAAATAAGTATCCTGTGAAAGGTAAAGCAGCTTACCGCACTGTCTTGGCGCTTCGCGCCGAATCCGCGATCCTCAGTAATGGGAGGGGGGACCTCGGCGCTTTTGAACAGCACCCTCCAGACATCTTCATGAGTTGTGTCGAAGAGCCTGTTCAGAGTTCGGTGCTGCGCCGGGTCGAACTCCCACAAGTTGAACTCCCTTTGTTGGCATGGGAGGATCCGGCGGTGGAGCATGACCTGGACCACGTTGACAAGTTTGAGCTTCTTGTTCACCATGTTTTGAATACATGTTTGGAGTCCGGTCAGCTCTCGCGAACTACCCCAGGACAGGCCCTTCTCTTTCCAGGAGGTGAGCCGCGTGGGGATGCTAGATCGGAACTCGGGGCCGCTGCCCATCCAGGGTCGCGCGGCTCGGTGATGTAGAACCACCCCGATTGCCACCCCTTTATGGTTTCCACAAAGGAGCCCTCGAGCCATGTTACGTTGGGCATCTTGCCCACCATGGTGCCTCCGCACTCCGCCTGGCGGCCTCTCACAACCTTCCGCTTGACATTGAAGGTCTTCAACCATAAGCCGAAGTGGGGCTTGATGCGGAGGAAGGCCTCGCACACGACGATAAATGCCGAGATGTTGAGGATGAAGTTTGGGGCCAGATCGTGGAAATCCAGGCCGTAATATAACATGAGCCCCGGGACGAATGGGTGGAGAGGGAATCCCAGTCCGCGGAGGAAATGGGTGAGGAACACTACCCTCTCATGGGGCCTGGGGGTGGGGATGAGCTGCCCCTCATCTGGGAGCCGGTGCGCGATGTCGTCGGGCAGGTATCCGGCTCTCCTCAGCTTCTTGATGTCTCCATCCGTGACGGAGGAGACCATCCACCTGCCTCCCGCTCCGGACATGGTTGGAGAAGGTTGAGGTGGGAAGTGCGGACTTGGGCGCTAGAGCTCGAGTGTGCGAAAACAGATGAGCGAAGGAGGAAGAAGGCGTGGATAGAAAGGTGAATCCTTATCCCTTTATATGGGCGGACGAAACTAAGCGTCCCCACTAGCCTGGTAAACTCGCTTATCCCGCAAGCGCCATAATCGATGGCGCGGTTGGGTTACCCACGCCCGTATTGATGAGAATCCCGTAATAAGGGGACACGATCTCTGCTTTGACAAGACGTGTCGAAAAACTGCCTCCCGTTTTGTGCGGGGCTAGTTAAAGAAAATGGTTCGAATAATCACCGGGCCATGACATAACGTCGTGCTATCAAAACAAGTCAGTAAATTAGATTTGCGAAATATTATTCTCTCTACGGTGGTATGTGGAACTTATTTTGCAGGGTCGGACACTATCCTCGTATTCAAATTCTTCTCTGATGTATTCGGAGAAGGAACCCGCCTTGCAATGCCGAAGACAATACTGCGCGCCGGACTCATCATCATTGAAGCCTGGTTCAGGGGCTACTGAGGGAGTCCTGGATTAGGGGGTCTCCGGACAGCCGGACTATTAGACTATGAAGATACAAGATTGAAGACTTCATCTCGTGTCCGGGTGGGACTCTACTTGGCGTGGAAGGCAAGCTAGGCAATACGGATATGGATATCTCCTCCTTTGTAACCGACCTTGTGTAACCCTAACCCTCTTCGGTGTCTATATAAACCGAAGGGTTTTAGTCCGTAGGACAACAACCACAACATACAATCATACCATAGGCTAGCTTCTAGGGTTTAGCCTCTCTGATCTCGTGGTAGATCTACTCTTGTACTACCCATATCATTAATATTAATCCAGCAGGATGTAGGGTTTTACCTCCATCAAGAGGGCCCGAACCTGGGTAAAACATTGTGTCCCCTGCCTCCTGTTACCATCCGGCCTAGACGCACAGTTCGGGACACCCTACCCGAGATCCGCCGGTTTTGACACCGACCGTCTTCTCCACAACCACCATTCTATTCCACCTATAGTGCTATATCCATGGCTCACGCTCATGTATTGTGTGAAGATTGAAAAAGTCTTGAAAAAGTAAGAGTATGAAACAATTGCTTGTCTTGTCATCGGGGTTGTGCATGATTTAAATACTTTGTGTGGTGAAGATGGAGCATAGCCAGACTATATGATTTTGTAGGGATAACTTTCTTTGGCCATGTTATTTTGAGAAGACATAATTGCTTTGTTAGTATGCTTGAAGTATTATTATTTTTAATGTCAATATAAACTTTTGTCTTGAATCTTTCTAATCTTAATATTCATACCACAATTAAGAAGATTTGCATTGAAATTATGCCAAGTAGCACTCCGCATCAAAAATTCTCTTTTTATCATTTACCTACTCGAGGTCGAGCAGGATTTAAGCTTGGGGATGCCTGATACGTCTCCAACGTATCTATAATTTTTGATTGCTCCATGCTATATTATCTAGTTTTTTTGGACTATATTGGGCTTTATTTTCCACTTTTATATTATTTTTGGGCCTAACCTATTAACTGGAGGGCCAGCCCAGAATTGCTGTTTTTTGCCTATTTCAGTGTTTCGAAGAAACGGAATATCAAACGGAGTCCAAACGGAATAAAATCTTTGGGAACGTGATTTTCTCACCGAACGTGATCCAGGAGACTTGGACCCTGCTCCAAGGAAAAAAAAGAGGCGGTCATGAGGGTGGGGGCGCCCCCCCCTAGGGCACGCCCCCTGCCTCGTGGGCCCCTCGTTGCTCCTCCGGAGTACTTCTTACTCCTATATATACACACGTACCCCCAAACGATCAGAAAATGAGCCAAAAACCTAATTCCACCGCCGCAACTTTCTGTATGCACGAGATCCCATCTTGGGGCCTGTTCCGGAGCTCCGTCGGAAGAGGTCCGTCATCACGGAGGGCTTCTACATCATCCTAGCCCCTCCGATGAAGTGTGAGTAGTTTACCTCAGACCTTCGGGTCCATAGTTAGTAGCTAGATGGCTTCTTCTCTTTCTTTGAATCTCAATACAAAGTTCTCCCCCTATCTTGTGGAGATCTATTCGATGTAATCTTCTTTTTGCGGTGTGTTTGTTGAGACCGATGAATTGAGGGTTTATCGTCAAGTCTATCTATGAATAATATTTGAATCATCTCTGAATTCTTTTATGTATGATTGGTTATCTTTGCAAGTCTCTTCGAATTATCCGTTTGGTTTGGCCAACTAGATTGGTAGTTCTTGCCATGGGAGAAGTGCTTAGCTTTGGGTTCGATCTCACGGTGTCCTTACCCAATGACAGAAGGGGCAGCAAGGCACGTATTGTATCATTGCCATCGAGGATAACAAGATAGGGTTTATTTCATATTGCATGAATTTATCTCTCTACATCATGGCATCTTGCTTAAGGCGTTACTCTGTTTTTAGCTTAATACTCTAGATGCATGCTGGATAGCGGTCGATGAGTGGAGTAATAGTAGTAGATGCAGAATCGTTTCAATCTACTTGTCACGGACGTGATGCCTATATACATGATCATGCCTAGATATTCTCATAACTATGCTCAATTCTGTCAATTGCTCAACAGTAATTTGTTCACCCACCGTAGAATACTTATGCTCTTGAGAGAAGCCACTAGTGAAACCTATGGCCCCCGGGTCTATTCTCATCATATCAATCTCCATCATGTTAATCTTGCTTTGCTTTTTTACTTTGCCTTTACTTTTTACTTTGCATCTTTATACCAAAAATACCAAAAATATTATATCTATCAGATCTCACTCTCGTAAGTGACCGTGAAGGGCTTGACAACCCCTAATCGCGTTGGTTGCGAGTAGCTATTGCTTTGTGCAGGTACGAGGGACTTGAGCGTGGGCTCCTACTGGATTGATACCTTGGTTCTCAAAAACTGAGGGAAATACTTACGCTACTCTGCTGCATCATCCCTTCCTCTTCGCGGAAAACCAACGCAAGCTCAAGACGTAGCACATGCCACAACACCACCCGGTTTGTGGTAGGTCATCTGTGACACTCCAAAATTTTTATTCGGTTTTCAGCAAAAACTTTGTTGGTTTTGAAAAAAAAGAGGCGATTTAAAATTTTTCCAGAAAAACCTTCCTCTTAAAAACTTCTTTGGCAAAGATTTTATTTTTGTATCTTCTTCAAACTATGGTGTTTGATCATTTAAAACTCTTTCTCTGATGGTTCCCTTAAAATGTATTTTTTGAAATTATTATTTTTCTTATAAAAAGAACTCTATGGATTTTGAGGTTTTTTCTTATCTTGAAAACCACCCATGGTTGTACCATGTCTCCTATAGTAAATCTTCTCCAAATCCCTCCCTCCACCTTTGAACAATCTAAATTCTCTGTCTCAAAAAATCCAAACAAGTTTTGGATTTTATTTAAATTATTTTATCTCTCAAATCATTTCTGCCAATTATTTTGAGCTTAAGTGATTTTCAAAGCAAGTACCACATTTCCTTTGAGTTGTTATCCCAAACCAACTTCCCTGGATTGTCTTCAGTACCCACAACCTAGAACCATCTTGATCCACTCTTCTTCTTTTCAAAAATTTCAAATTTCACTCCCTGCAAATTTGGACCAGATTTGACAAATTTGGTGAAATTCATATCTACACTTCTCCAAAAATTCCACCAAAATTCAGGCAGCCTCCTGGTGCAATGAGAGGCCACCTCACCAAGTTTCAGCTCAAGGAAAAATCCCTAGATGCCTAGATCATTCTGTCGAACACCTTGCATACACTGTTCTGTTCATCTTCAGTTAAATTCAGAATTCAGTGTCGTTTTTCCTTCGTCAGACTTCGGATCACACGGCCACAGTGCGCCCTGGCGCGTTGCACGCAGTCTCTTCCCCTTGGCCAGCACCCCGCATGCACGCTTGGCCAATTCCTGGCGTCGGTGGCGACGAGCCTCGCCGGTGTTGGAAGCTTTTGCGGTGGCTGCGCCTCCTGTGGCGGCCAGCGAGGGCCCGAGCCCGCTCGCCACGCCACCCGGCGCCGCACATCGTCCCCTGGCTCTCCGCGTGTCCCCGCCAAGCCAGCGCACACCCGTGGCACCGTCGCCGTGGCCCGGCAAGCACGGAACATGCTCCCTGCCACCGACGGGCCCACGCCGCCCCGTTCCGTCGAGCTCGCCCATAGCACCCAAATCCTGGCTAGTTTAGCACCTAAATGGACCCAGTGGACCCCCACGACGGCGCTCGACCCCTAAACCTTTCCGACCAATGCCCTGCGCCGCCGTAAGCTTCGCCGGAGAACCCCGTTCTCGGCCACCGCCTCGGACCGCCTATAAAAAGGGCTCCCGAACTCACTCTCGAGCACACACCCCCTCTGCATCTCACCAGCACCCCGCCAGGCCAACAGGGGGACCTCGAGGAGGTCTCCTCCCCCGACTCCGGCCGCCCCGATCCGCCTCGGCCACCAGCTCGATTCGCTCCGGTGAGGCCATCCCCGGCGCCCAAATCTCGTCTATAGCCTCCTCTAGCTACCATCATTCTGTCGAACACCTTGCGGAATGGCGCCCTGAACACGGAGGTACCTTCCGATCCCCCTGCCTCGCCGTGGATCGCCGCCGGCGACCACCGCGGCTCTCGGGCACCGGCGAAATCTGCCGCCCCGTTTGAATATTCAAACCTGACGGGCGTTACCCGCCGTCAGCCTCTCTGTCCTTTCTAAGCGAAGCGTTTTCTGAAAACGCCTTCTGCCAAATGCGCTTTCCCTCTGGGTTGGCATAGTCGCTACCGAAGCGTTTTCTGTTTTTATAAGATAGCCCCTGGGAACTTTTTGTTTCATTACAGATGGGTCCTTGGGTTAAAACCCTTATAACTTTTTAACAGATAGGAATTTTTGAGTGATTCTTTTTCTGTCCTCTTCAAATTTTTGTCTAGTTTTTTATCATATTTATTTAAAAAATATTTGGAATAATTTTTGTGCACCTCACGGTATTCACGATAGCACGTATATTTTCTTTATACCGTAGATACCGAAGGAGGTGACGGGACCGCAAATTTCACCGAGCTAGGCTCCGACTACTTTGAACCAGGCAAGCATGTTTGAACTTTTGATATGATGATTGTTTTGGCATGTTTGCATTAAGTAGTTTCATGGCATGTTGATGAGTATACCGATAAAATGTCATGTTACATGCAACAATGAGGCAAGTGAGTTTCGAAAATCCATAAGTGGATGGATGTGAGTATGCATGGCCATGTGTTGGCATGAGGATGGGTAAGATGGCAGTGTTGTAGCATGCCAGTCTTATGCCAGACTATATGACTTCAGTGACAACCCGTATCAGTCCAGTTCCTTCCATTCTTCCTTCCCTGTACTACCACATGTTTTCCCGCAAGGAATATGGCTTAGTAAGTTGTAAACCGCTTACCTGGTACACACCAAAAAGGAGAGGCCATGATGATGGTTCCATGGCCCTGTATTAAAGCCAGTCATCCGGTCAGTTTTGACAAATGTCAGTTTTGATGACAGAGACTCCGGTGAATCACATGAGTGCTAAGTACGGTTAAATGATTATTCCTGTGGATGGACTAACCCATTTATTTTCATGAATTGAATGTTTATTATGAGTAATATTTACTTATGAATAAAAGCCCTTTCTGCGATGTCGCTCAGACGTCCGACTGTGGCATTGTTATATTTTACTTTCAATAAAAGCCCTTTCTGCGATGTCGCTCAGACGTCCGACTGTGGCATTTCTTTTAAAGCCCTTTATGTGGCGTCGCTCAGACGCCCGACTGTGGCATTTCTTTTAAAGCCCTTTATGTGGCGTCGCTCAGACGCCCGACTGTGGCATTTCTTTTAAAGCCCTTTATGTGGCGTCGCTCAGACGCCCGACTGTGGCATTTCTTTTAAAGCCCTTTATGTGGCGTCGCTCAGATGCCCGACTGTGGCATTTCTTTCAAAGCCCTTTATGAGGTGTCGCCCAGACGCCCGACTGTGGCGTGATTTATTTATTTATCTTCCTATCGAGGAGTCGCTTCAGACACCCGATTGGGTTTACAGTTATCTTGTTGGGTTTTCGAGCTGACTACCGCCGACCCCCTTTTTACCTGTCTTGTTTTTACGAATTAATGAGCCACTGTTAAAAATTAATCATGACGCATCCATGCATGCATTTGTTATATCTTACGTCCGAACTGTCTTGCGAGTACTTTCAAAGTACTCACCTGGCTTGTTGATTTGGCCAGATGCTGACGAAGGCGATCTCATGGATGAAGAATTTGATAGCGAGTCCGAAGCCTAGAGGAATCCCAGTCAGTCTCGTGCGACCCTGGATTTGGTCACTGTATTATATCCGCTTCCGCTACCAAATAAATTCATCGAGCCTCACCTCGACGCTCGATGAGATGCCAGTTTTAGAGTCTTGTATCTCACTCCCCGCTGTGTTTTTCCACCACCACCCTATCCTCGAGTCAGTAGTATGCCTCCACACCACTGTGTCATGTCCGCCTTTATGTATAATTATTGGCGTGCTTGTAATAATTTGGTTAAGCAACCGTAGCTCGACCCTGTAATATTTTCTATGCTACTGGCTTATTGTATCAAGAATTTGTCTACCGGTAAGGGGAATTTTTCTCATACTGGACTCAAAAGATTGGTTTCTCAATAAACATTTTTATTGGAAAACCGGTCGTGACAAGCTTGATATCAGAGCCAGGCTGACTGTAGGAAGCCACTAGGTGCGATCGCTAATTGGTTATTAGCATGATAGAGCCAATTTATATTTTCTTGCAATTGTAGTCATTTTCTGATAGTCAGCATAAATTTATGATCTGACCATTCAGAATTTTTCCCTACTTTTGTAGATGGCCGAAAACAGCTGCGAGTCTCAGACCTTCGCCAACGTGCCCGATGGGTTCGTCAAGCTTCTTTCCTTCATCGTTCAGGTCGCGATGGGGCCATCTGTGCGCCCAGTCTTCACACTCTGCCAGCACCGAGTCAACGACAGTCTGACCATGCACCAGGCCGTGGTGCAGTTCAAGGGAGGGCGTGGTGAGTTACGCCGCTTCCGGTTCTTGGGAAGAGCCATGCCTACGGAGAGGCATGCTATGCAGATGGCAGCCCGCGAGGCGATAGCTCGTCTCAGGGATGTCCTCCCCGTGATGAAGACCTGTCGTTACCGTTATCTTCCATGCCATGTGCCCTACACCTGTCACTACGCATTCTCCTGCCCAAGAGGAGAACGAGATGAGGCTTTTGAGATGCTTATTGAGTATCTCCGGGCCCTGGAGGCAGCCTTCGACAACCTGGTGGACGACTTCGTGGCTGCCCGCATGGACTCAGTCCATGGCTGCGCTGCCAATAGGAGGGAGCTCCAAGCCACCGCACCGCCACTGACTTTGGTCTCTTCCTCAGCATCTTATGCACCTACTCGTTGCCTGCCTTCTACCGAAGAGTTCAACCAAGTTGTTACGCCCACTCCAGCGCGCACTGCACCACCCTGCGCGCCCACTCCTGTCCGTGTTGTTCCGCCCCTGGCACCCGCTCCATCTACTCAGCGTAACACTACACGTATGGAGCCTATTAGCGAGGAGGAAGTCGAGTCCCCAGCCTCGCTACGCCTCACCCTCGGCAGGGCAAAGGAGATCGTCAACATCTCCCCTGAGTAAGCTTAGCCGCCATACAATGTACTGCTTTGTATGATATGTTTATATGTACATAGGTTGTGAGAAGTAGCCTGTTTGTGCATCATGTAGGATCTGGAGGAGTGCACTAGCCTAAATAACATGTCAGGATTATGTACGCATATCCTGAGTGATGTATTGTATAATTACTGTCTGCGTGTAAGATATGTAATGAGCAGTCCTTCTCCGTGCGCAAATCGATTTGTTTTTCTTAAGTAAGCTTGGTTATTTAATTTTATTTGCCAGCTTTATGCATTTATGTAATGGTTTTTGCGACTCTTTTCGCTTTTCTTATGGGTTTTACAAAATATATCCCCAGAGTGAAAAATGTCTCGTCCTTGGACTCGTTCCATGCCAACTCCACCAGAGGAAAATTATGATACACAACCCAGCAACAAGTTCGCACAGGGACAGTCAAACCAACAGGACAGTGAATCAGCACTTTCACAAATGTGCCGCCTTTATGAGCAGAGTCAGCAACAACATCGGGAAATGATGAACCAAGTCCTCAACATGGGAAATCACCATGGACAGTATCAGCAGCATTCCAAGTTATCTGAGCTACAGAAGACACGTCCCCAAACATTTTCTCATACTGACAAGCCTCTTGAAGCCAAGGATTGGCTTCGAGATATGGAGAGAAAATTAATTATTGCAAAATGTTCAGATCTCGAGAAAGTACTATATGCTCCGCACTATCTCACAGGAGCAGCTGCATCATGGTGGGAGAATTTTCTGCACATGCACCCCAACGAAAATGATATAACCTGGGATGATTTCAAGGAAGGTTTCCGTGGTGCACACATTCCCAAGAGTATTATGAAAATCAAGAAGAGAGAGTTCGATGACCTCAAACAAAGGAACATGACAGTGTCAGAATACAACGGTCAATTTACTCTATTGTCCCGCTACGCCAATGAAGAACGTATGACTGAAAGCAAGAAGATGGAGAAATTCCTTGACGGTCTGGTGCCCGCGCTTAAATGCCAACTGGTCGTGCATACTTTTCCATATTTTAAGACACTAGTGGACAAAGCCATTACTCTGGAAATGAGAGATGTAGCTTGGAGGATTTCCGCAAGCGAAAAAGAGACCAGACTACTCTTGCGCGCAACCACCGAATCAAGACAGATTTTCAGAAAGGTGGGACACACAAACCTACGACAAACGTCTCACGCCCAACCAAGAATTTCCATGCAAGGGACAAGGAGTTCACATATCGCCCAGGCGTTACTTGCTACGCTTGTGGAGAAGAAGGGCACTATGCCAAACAGTGCCCCAAGCCAAGGAACTCAACCCCGAAGCCAAACAACGGTGGAAATAATTCCGCACCCAAGCGCAACAATTTCAACCCCAACAACAATCACAGGAAGGGTCATCTAAACCACGTGACCAAAGAAGAAGCACAAAATGCTCCGGATATCGTACTCAGTACGTTTCCTGTCAACACAATACCTGCAACGGTTTTGTTTGATTCTGGAGCTTCTCACTCATTCATTTCGAAAAGTTTTGCTTTACAAAATAATTTTTCGATGTTTCCCTTGGAAAAATCCATGATCATCAAGTCCCCTGGGATTTAGCAAGTTACTCAGAGTTACTGTCAGAATGTGGTTATTGAGTTCGAAGGATTGAAATTTCACGCAAATCTTATTGTGTTGGAAAATAAAGGACTGGATGTCATCCTAGGGATGGACTGGTTAACCACCAACAAAGGTTTTATTGACTGTTTCAACCGGACCGTAATTCTCACACACCACCACGGGAAGACAATAAAAGTATCAGCCAAAGAAAGAAAAATACCCCGGCAGCCCAGATTGAATAAGGTGGACATTTCCGAGCTAAACAAGGTTCCAGTAGTATGTGAATTTCCAGACGGATTTCCCGAAGAACTACCAGGCATGCCACCAGACCGAGAGATAGAATTCAGCATTGAGCTAGCACCAGGAACCACCCCCATATACAAGAAACCATACAGAATGGCACCATCCGAGTTGATTGAGTTGAAGAAACAAATAAAGGAATTGCTGGACAAGGGATACATTCGAGCCAGCTCCTCACCATGGGGATCACCAATTTTATTTGCCAAAAAGAAGGATGGAACACTGAGATTGTGCATAGACTACCGAGCACTTAACATGGTCACAGTCAAGAACAAATACCCGATGCCGCGGATAAATGATTTATTTGATCAACTCGCTCAGGCCAAGGTATTCTCAAAAATTGACTTAAGGTCAGGATACTATCAATTAAAAGTGCAAACAGAAGATATCCCAAAACAGCCTTCACCTCCAGATATGGACTATATGAGTTCACAGTTATGCCTTTTGGATTAACGAACGCCCCCGCATATTTTGTTCACCTCATGAACAAAGTATTTATGAAGTTTATGGACAAGTTTTTTGTGGTGTTTATCGACGATATTCTGATATACTTCAAGACACCAGAAGAGCATGCGGAACATCTTAGGATTGTGCTAGGAGAACTCAGGAAACATCAATTGTATGCCAAGTTCAGCAAGTGCGAATTTTGGCTAAGACAAGTAGGCTTTCTAGGCCATGTGCTGACCCAAGACGGTATCGCAGTGGACCCGGAGAAAGTCAGGGCCATACTTGGCTGGAAGTCACCAGCCAGCGTAACGGACGTACGAAGTTTCTTGGGAATGGCAGGATATTACCGCAGATTTATTGAAGGATTCTCCACCCTAGCCAGGCCAATGACGCAGTTACTCAAGAAGGACAAGAAGTTTGAATGGACAGAAGCCTGCGAGAAAAGTTTCCAAGAGCTAAAACGGAAATTAACAACAGCACCGGTATTAATTGTGCCAGACATACACAAGAATTTTGAAGTGTTTTGTGACGCATCCCGAAAGGGCCTCGGATGCGTGTTGATGCAAGAAGGCAAGGTTGTCGCATACGCTTCAAGGCAACTTCGCAAGCATGAGGAAAATTATCCCACTCATGACTTAGAAATGGCAGCAGTCATTCATGCACTCAAGGAATGGAGGCATTTCTTATTTGGAAATCGATGTGAAATATACACGGACCATAAAAGTCTCAAATATATTTTCACACAGCCAGAACTAAACTTACGGCAACGCCGCTGGTTGGAATTGGTAAAAGGTTATGATGTTGGTATCCACTATCATCCAGGAAAAGCAAATGTAGTGGCCGATGCTCTTAGTCGGAACCCCAGCTCCGACGAAAACAGTCTGCAAAGCTTGAGACCTGAATTCCAACAAGAATTTGCCAAACTCATCTTGTTAATAATCGTGGAAGGCACCATATCAAACTTGGAAATAAAGCCCGACCTTGTGGAGAGAATTAAAGAAGCTCAGCTTGGTCACCCCAGCATTGAAGGAATTAAAAGAAAGGTGAGTATGGGCAAGGCCTCGGAGTTCGTCATAGGCGATGATGGAATATTACGGTACGGAGACAGACTCTGCGTGCCAAACATAGAGGACCTCAAACAGCAAATTCTAGCTGAAGCACACACCACCCCATATTCAATCCACCCTGGAGGAACCAAAATGTATAAGGATATTCAGGAAAGATTTTGGTGGCACGGTATGAAGAGGGACATAGCCACATTCGTTGCATGTTGCGATTCTTGTCAACGCATAAAAGTTGAGCATCAAAAAGCAGCTGTACTACTACAACCAAACAAAATACCTGAGTGGAAATGGGATGAAATAGGGATGGATTTCATTGTCGGACTACCTCGGTCACGACACGGGAATGATGCCATATGGGTCATCACCGATAGATTAACCAAGGTGGCACATTTCATTCCAGTGAAGACAACCTACAACACTCAGAGGCTTGCCAGGATTTATCTCTCCCGTATAGTTTGTCTGCATGGAGTCCCGAAGACTATAATATCTGACAGAGGCACTCAGTTCGTCTCGAGATTCTGGGATCATTTACAACAGGCTCTGGGAACTCAACTGGCCTTTAGTACAGCCTACCATCCCCAGACTGATGGACAGACTGAACGCGTAAACCAAATTTTAGAAGACATGCTGAGAGCATGTGTCCTCACCTATGGAACCAGTTGGGAAGAAAGCCTGCCATATGCCGAGTTCGCATACAACAACAGTTACCAGGCCAGCCTGCAAATGGCACCTTTTGAAGCCCTATACAGACGGAGATGTCGTACCCCGCTAAATTGGTCAGAAACCGGAGACAACCGTATCTTCGGCCCAGACATGCTCAAAGAAGCCGAGGAAAAAGTCAAGCTAATGAGGGACCGACTCAAGACCGCTCAAAGCCTACAGAAGAGTTATTACGATCAGAAACATCGTGGGGTCAATTTTGAACCCGGTGAATTTGTGTACCTACGAGTATCACCTATGAGGGGACTGCAACGATTTAACATTAAAGGGAAGTTAGCACCAAGATTCATTGGACCATTCTGCATAATGGAACGAAGAGGCACTGTAGCCTACCAGCTAGACTTACCCGAAGACTTGTCCGACATCCACGACGTGTTCCACGTCTCTCAATTAAGGAAGTGCGTAAGCAAACCAGAGAAGCAAGTATCCCATGAGAACATTGACGTGCAGCCAGACCTCACTTATCGGGAACGCCCAGTAAAAATATTAGAGGAGTCTGAAAGGAGAACCCGACAGAAAACCATCAAGTTTTTCAGAGTTCAGTGGAGCAATCACACCGAAAGTGAAGCAACTTGGGAAAGAGAGGATTTTCTTCGGACAGAACATCCATACTTATTTAAGGATCAGCTGAAATCTCGGGGACGAGATTTTTCCTAAGGGGGTAGGTGTTGTGACACTCCAAAAATTTTATTCGGTTTTCAGCAAAAACTTTGTTGCTTTTGAAAAAAAAGAGGCCATTTAAAATTTTTCCAGAAAAACCTTCCTCTTAAAAACTTCTTTGGCAAATATTATATTTTTGTATGTTCTTCAAACTATGGTGTTTGATCATTTAAAACTCTTTCTCTGATGGTTCCCTTCTCAAAATGTATTTTTTGAAATTATTCTTTTTCTTATAAAAAGAACTCTATGGATTTTGAGGTTTTTTCTTATCTTGAAAACCACCCATGGTTTTACCATGTCTCCTATAGTAAATCTTCTCCAAATCCCTCCCTCCACCTTTGAACAATCTAAATTCTCTGTCTCAACAAATCCAAACAAGTTTTGGATTTTATTTCAATTATTTTATCTCTCAAAGCATTTCTGCCAATTATTTTGAGCTTAAGTGATTTTCAAAGCAAGTACCACATTTCCTTTGAGTTGTTATCCCAAACCAACTTCCCTGGATTGTCTTCAGTAACCACAACCTAGAACCATCTTGATCCACTCTTCTTCTTTTCAAAAATTTCAAATTTCACTCCCTGCAAGTTTGGACCAGATTTGACAAATTTGGTGAAATTCATATCTACACTTCTCCAAAAATTCCACCAAAATTCAGGCAGCCTCCTGGTGCAATGAGAGGCCACCTCACCAAGTTTCAGCTCAAGGAAAAATCCCTAGATGCCTAGATCATTCTGTCGAACACCTTGCATACACTGTTCTGTTCATCTTCAGTTAAATTCAGAATTCAGTGTCGTTTTTCCTTCGTCAGGCTTCGGATCACGCGGCCACAGTGCGCCCTGGCGCGTTGCACGCAGTCTCTTCCCCTTGGCCAGCACCCCGCACGCACGCTTGGCCGATTCCTGGCGTCGGTGGCGACGAGCCTCACCGGCGTTGGAAGCTTCTGCGGTGGTTGCGCCTCCCGTGGCAGCCAGCGAGGGCCCGAGCCCGCTCGCCACGCCACCCGGCGCCGCCCATCGTCCCCTGGCTCTCCGCGTGTTCCCGCCAAGCCAACGCACGCCCGTGGCACCGTCGCCGTGGCCCGGCAAGCACGGAACGTGCTCCCTGCCGCCGACGGGCCCGCGCCGCCCCGTTCCGTCGAGCTCGCCCAAAACACCCAAATCCTGGCTAGTTTAGCACCTAAACGGACCTAGTGAACCCCCACGACGGCGCTCGACCCCTAAACCTTTCCGACCAATGCCCTGCGTCGCCGTAAGCTTCGCCGGAGAACCCCGTTCTCGGCCACCGCCTCGGACCGCCTATAAAAAGGGCTCCCGAACTCGCTCTTGAGCACACACCCCCTCTGCATCTCACCAGCACCCCGCCAAGCCAACAGGGGGACCTCGAGGAGGTCTCCTCCCCCGACTCCGGCCGCCCCGATCCGCCTCGGCCACCAGCTCGATTCGCTCCGGTGAGGCCGTCCCCAGCGCCCAAATCTCGTCTATAGTCTCCTCTAGCTACCAGAAGTCTAACTCCCTCCTCAATTTGATCTCCGCAGCTCTCTCCGACGAGGCCCTCGAGCACCCGAACCGCCGTCCGCCGGAGCAAGGCTCGCCGTCGACGTGGTACTCGCCGGCGACCACCACCACCACCAACCGACGCGGAATGGCGCCCTGAACACGGAGGTACCCTCTGATCCCCCTGCCTCGCCGTGGATCGCTGCCGGCGACCACCGCGGCTCTCGGGCACCGGCGAAATCTGCCGCCCCGTTTGAATATTCAAACCTGACAGGCGGGACCCGCCATCAGCCTCTCTGTCCTTTCTAAGCGAAGCGTTTTCTAAAAACGCCTTCTGCCAGATGCGCTTTCCCTCTGGGTTGGCGTAGTCGCTACCGAAGCGTTTTCTGTTTTTATAAGCTAGCCCCTAGGAACTTTCTGTTTCATTACAGATGGGTCCTTGGGTTAAAACCCTTATAACTTTTTAATAGAAAGGAATTTTTGAGTGATTCTTTTTCTGTCCTCTTCAAATTTTTGTCTAGTTTTTTCTCATATTTATTTGAAAAATACTTGGAATAATTTTTGTGCACCTCACGGTATTCACGATAGCGCGTATATTTTCTTTATACCGTAGATACCGAAGGAGGTGACGGGACCGCAAACTTCACCGAGCTAGGCTCCAACTACTCTGAACCAGGCAAGCATGTTTGAAATTTTGATATGATGATTGTGTTGGCATGTTTGCATTAAGTAGTTTCATGGCATGTTGATGAGTACACCGATAAAATGTCATGTTACATGCAACAATGAGGCAAGTGAGTTTCGAAAATCCATAAGTGGATGGATGTGAGTATGCATGGCCATGTGTTGGCATGAGGATAGGTAAGATGGCAGTGTTGTAGCATTGCCAGTCTTATGCCAGACTATATGACTTCAGTGACAACCCGTATCAGTCCAGTTCCTTCCATTCTTCCTTCCCTGTACTACCAAATGTTTTCCCGCAAGGAATATGGCTTAGCAAGTTGTAAACTGCTTACCTGGTACACACCAAAACGGAGAGGCCGTGATGATGGTTCCATGGCCCTGGATTAAAGCCAGTCATCCGGTCAGGGGGCATGGGTGTTTCCGGTTGGGACCGAGAGGGGGGCACCCCTTAGAGCGCGCGTATATAAATTTGATCCCATGCTATTCGAGATTGTGATCTCCCCGTCTCAAAAGTTTTTCTTGGACGATGTCTAGGGTGATTCCTAGCATCGAGAGGTAGGATGGGTGTGTACTAGTTAGCTGTGTTTTCTTCCGAAATACCGTAAACGGAACTAGTCCTTCGTGACTACAGAAATCCGTTGGCTGTGGGAAATTTTGTACAAACTCTGCACAGTCATATATTCCTTTGAATCATCTATTCCATGTCCAAGTTCAGTATTACCTTATCCTAACAAATGTCAGTTTTGATGACAGAGACTCCGGTGAATCACATGAGTGCTAAGTACGGTTAAATTATTATTCCTGTGGATGGACTAACCCGTTTATTTTCATGAATTGAATGTTTATTATGAGTAATATTTACTTATGAATAAAAGCCCTTTTTGCGATGTCGCTCAGACGTCCGACTGTGGCATTGTTATATTTTACTTTCAATAAAAGCCCTTTCTGCGATGTCGCTCAGACGTCCGACTGTGGCATTTCTTTTAAAGCCCTTTATGTGGCGTCGCTCAGACGCCCGACTGTGGCATTTCTTTTAAAGCCCTTTATGTGGCGTCGCTCAGACGCCCGACTGTGGCATTTCTTTTAAAGCCCTTTATGTGGCGTCGCTCAGACGCCCGACTGTGGCATTTCTTTTAAAGCCCTTTATGTGGCGTCGCTCAGACGCCCGACTGTGGCATTTCTTTTAAAGCCCTTTATGTGGCGTCGCTCAGACGCCCGACTGTGGCATTTCTTTCAAAGCCCTTTATGAGGTGTCGCCCAGACGCCCGACTGTGGCGTGATTTATTTATTTATCTTCCTATCGAGGAGTCGCTTCAGACACCCGATTGGGTTTACAGTTATCTTGTTGGGTTTTCGAGCGGACTACCGCCGACCCCCTTTTTACCTGTCTTGTTTTTACGAATTAATGAGCCACTGTTAAAAATTAATCATGACGCATCCATTCATGCATTTGTTATATCTTACGTCCGAACTGTCTTGCGAGTACTTTCAAAGTACTCACCTGGCTTGTTGATTTGGCCAGATGCTGACGAAGGCGATCTCATGGATGAAGAATTTGATAGCGAGTCCGACGCCTAGAGGAATCCCAGTCAGTCTCGTGCGACCCTGGATTTGGTCACTGTATTATATCCGCTTCCGCTACCAAATAAATTCATCGAGCCTCACCTCGACGCTCGATGAGATGCCAGTTTTAGAGTCTTGTATCTCACTCCCCGCTGTGTTTTTCCACCACCACCCTATCCTCGAGTCAGTAGTATGCCTCCACACCACTGTGTCATGTCCGCCTTTATGTATAATTATTGGCGTGCTTGTAATAATTTGGTTGAGCAACCGTAGCTCGACCCTGTAATATTCTCTATGCTACTGGCTTATTGTATCAAGAATTTGTCTACCGGTAAGGGGAATTTTTCTCATACTGGACTCAAAAGATTGGTTTCTCAATAAACATTTTTATTGGACAACCGGTCGTGACATCATCCGATATATATAAACAATTGGGAGCAAAGTCCCCTTCCTATGTATAGACCGGATGCGGTTGTTCCCCACTCCAGGTGCCGGCCGACGGCGGCGCCGTCCGTGAGGGGGGTCACACCGCTCCGTATAGAACCGAAAATAATGTATGTATGCTTATATTAACACATGCTATATGTAAGTTAGTCAAATAATAATATGTAAGAAAACATAAAATATAGCTATGAAAGAAAGTAAAAAAATATACCGTCGGCATAGTTGCGGCTAGGGCAAATGGCCGGCGTGGTGCGGATCGATGATGTGTCATCTATGCCGACGGTAGCCGTCAGCATAGGCCTTGGTCAGTGTGCTTTGGATCGATGACATGGCGTTCGTATCTATGCCGACGGCCGCCCGTCCCCGCCGTCGGCATAGATCTGACGACGTTAGCCGCCTGTCACGGGCGTGGTCGCCGGGCCCATAGCTTTGCCGACGGCCTGTATATGCCGACAGCCACTGTAGGCGTAGATTGGTCTATGCCGACGGCCGTTCTTTGTCGACGGGGGCCGTCGGCGTATACTGGGATAGCTCAATGGCCGTTGTACGCCGACGGCCTGGGACCAGCGGTTGGCATAGTCTAGAATAGGCTGACGGTGGCCGTCAGCATACTTTCGGCCGGCATCGAGCCCTGTTCCGGTAGTGCATGGCTCCATGAACCACATGTCTACAGTAGTAGAGCAGTAGCCGTCTTGCACCATCACCCCTTGGCTCTCGACCCTCTCACCTTTGACGTTGATCGAATGGCTGACATGTACGACATTAGATCCGTTGAACACCAGCTCCCCCAAAACCTGAACACATGCTCCAACCGGCACGACGAGAACGTCTCGGTCCAACGGAAGAATAATGGAGGGACAAAATTCGCTGTCGGAATATCTCTGTGTAAGAGAATCCCCCGAGACAGGGACGTCTACCGGCTCATCGGCGTCTCCGCTGAACAGCGCGCAACCGATGCTAAACGTGTCGACAAGCGCGTTGATGTGGCCATGGACCTTGGCGCTCATGGCGGCCTCACCGGGCAGACGCAACATGACCCGCACGGTGGCCTGCACGGCATCATCTAGCACCGCGCAGGTCACATGGATGCAACCCCTCTGTGTCACAATGGTCCTGGTCATGGGCCTGTTGTATATGCTCGGATCCTTCACCTCCGAATCCCAATGTAGCCTGCCTCCCAGCCTTTCTTCCTCGTCCCCGGGATGAAGAGCCGGACAAGGAAGCCGCCACAGGGCGATATGGCGCTGTGTGGTCCGGTGAGGACCAGCTGGTCCTTGAACTCGGAGAGGGCGGAGTAGCCGTCGCTTGACAGCCACTTCTTCTTCTAGAGGAAGAAACTTTTGTACCCCTCGCCCCAGTCCTTGCGCGAGAAGATGGTCTTGATGCCTCGGAAGCGCAGAGGGTCGCCCATCTCTTGAACTGCTCGCTAGGATCCTTTCCTCTCAAATACTTGGGCTTACCTATCTCCCCGCTTAAGCTTTTGGCCAAAGAGTTTGCCCCGGCTGTTACTAAAGTTGGCAATAGAGTTTTTCCGTGGTGAGGCTGCTATAATTCTCAGGCGGGCAAGGTCGCCCTTACCAACTCCTGCCTTGAGTCCTATGTTCGCTTCCTCTTCTGGTGGCTCTCAATTTTGGCGCCAACTCTTTAGTATTAGACCGATCTTCCGGTCCCTGGTGAAATTCGTTGTCTGTAATGGGAAATCTACGCGTTTTTGGTTAGATTGGTGCGTTGGGGACTCTACTCTTGCGGTGGCTTACCCGTCTTTGTTTTCGTTTTGTGCTAACCCTGAGATCTCTATCTCTGAGCTCTTGGCTCAAGGTTGGGTTTTAGATTTCCGGCGCTCTCTTTCCCCTGTGGAGTTGGAAGAATGGCAACGCCTTACTGCCTGCTTCCCCCTGCTCTCGGAGGAAGAGGACTCCGTTTTTTGGCCCCACTCCCCTTCAGGGCGTTTTTCTGTTAAGTCGGCGTATTCACATCTCATCGCTGGTGTTCGCACTGACAAGTTTAAACTTATTTGGTCTGCCCACATACCTCCTAAGATCAAAATCTTCCTTTGGCAAGCTCTTCGTCGCAAACTTCCGGCGGCTGACCAGATTAAAAAGAGGAATGGGCCGGGTTCTGATAGTTGTCATCTGTGTGGCGCCCTAGAGGATATAGAACATATCTTCTTCCAGTGCTCTCTGGCAAAATTCATTTGGAGTTGCATTAGACTTTGGCTTCATGTTCCTTGGAACCCTTCCTCTTTTGCGGATCTTCGGCGATGTATCAATTCTCTAGCAGGCCGGTCTAAGCGGGTTTTCATGGTGGGCTGGGCAGCGATCTGTTGGGCGCTTTGGACTACTAGAAACAAGTTCACTATTGAACATATTTTCCCGGCTAACCCTGTGAGTTGCTTAATTAAAGCTAATGTCTTTTTGCAGCAGTAGAGATCATTGACTAAGGATGGGGACCTTGAGGCGTTTGTCGATATGCTATCCAAAATGAAATCTACGGCTTCTTCTCTACTACGGCGGTCCAGGAGGACAGTTTCTTAGTGTTTCGATTGCTCGTTTGGCTGGCCTGCGTGCCATGATAGGCTGGATGCCTTGTACCCATACTTTCTTGTCGTACTGTGTTAAACTTATGTGGTTTCCTTCTGGTGGTTGTGACTCTGCCTGGTGGCTTTATCTATAAAGTCAGGCTCTCGCCTTTTATCTAAAAAAATGATGCCGACCAAGTGGAAGGTGGCAGTCACGGAGAATACCTCCACCACGTCTCTACCCATTAAAACCTCCCGGGGTTTGTAAACTGCCGGACACGCGACCCGCGGCGGCCTTATGATGCCGGCCGTCGCCGTGGGATGGACGATGTCCATCAGCCCCAGAGGTGCCCGGCCAGCACGCGGGCTGGTGCCGGAGCAAACCGGCGCTGGATGCCCAGCATCGCCAGGTGCCGTGGGCGGCGGCGGCAGCGGAGGAGGAAGGGCGTGGTCGATAGACACCGGCAGCCCCAGGGAACAAACGCGGTCTTTCAGCCCAGAGTAACGAGTCCTCCAGGATGCTCTTTCCGGCGGCGTCGGCGATGGCCCCTCGGCGGTCCCCGGTGCCATCCCTCCCACGCCCGCGGCTACAGCGGCGGCTGTTGGCTGGTAAACAAAATCTGGGCTTGCCATCCGGGCGCTATTTTAAGACCGAGACTGATGGCGCGCAATTTGAGTCATGTTCGGCCTCCATCTCTTTCCTTCTTCGAAATAAATTTGTCTCTGTTGCAAAAACCACCGGTCAATCTTCCTGCAAGATTTTAATTAGTTGCGGGATCTAACATGTGCAGGTAGACGTAGTATATGCATCACTAACAAAAAGAACTTGCTAATATCAGATTCAATTCTTGCCAACACGGAATTGCGCCTAATTGTTCTATCCAAGTTCATATTGAGTTTCAGGGTTGGCAGCTGCAGATTGCAAGCAAGCCACACTGTCGTAGGCGTCGTTTGCTCTCTCAGTTAGCTCTTTCCTATAATGCATAGTCATGATGACACATTTTCTGCTCACCTCTGCAAAGCAAAATTAGCATACGATGGGGTACACCAATCAGTTGGAAAATTCAAGATAGAAAAAACTGCCGCTAGACATGAAACTGTACTCAGATGTACTCCAGTTGCTATTGATTAGCACTCCGCATCAAATACAGGCATCATAATGTTCAGACCTCGTGCAAAATGCTAAAGACAACTTGAACCAGGGTCAATTATTCGATAACCCAAATACAGATACAGGGGACAAAACCCTGGTTCCTCTATCTTATGACAATCCGTAGTTCTGCTGTATTTTTCATCAATGATAGCAAAGTAAACTTCAGGCCTTTATATATATATATATATGTATATAGCAAAACAAGCGAGTATGTAAAGGCAGAAGCTGGACCAAATGTGAGTTGTCCATTGGTGACATCTGTTCTCAAACCTTGGTGTATAGAGTATAGAGAGCATCAGTCGTCAGCCAAGATCCAGGAGTCCTATGGCAACAGAGTAAACTCTGTTGGAAAACGATGTCAATTAAGGAACACATTAACGTCTCGTTTTGTCAAGCTAATGTAAACCTGAAAGAACAGGAACATTGGGTTGTACACACCAAAAGACATAACTAATCATGGACAATTACTTGGTGTAATTTGGTGCCAAAAGGAGACCTTCACTTAAAATGCAAAACTGAAGCACCAATCTCACTACCGGACTCGCGGGCTATGCCTACGGCCACGGGCCGTCGGCATAGGCCCCTAGGCCGTCGGCATAGATCTATGCCTACGGCTGCCGTCGGCATAGCCCCGTCGACGTAGATGTCGTCAGCGTAGTTTGTCAGACCGTCGGCATAGTATAGCCCCTATGCCGACGGCCTGCCGTCAGCCGTCGGCGTAGTATAGCCGTCGGCAGTGTTTTTCGTCTGATGGCAACGGACGGCGCCGTCAAAAGCGCTGACGAATCACGCAATGCCACGTCGCAGGGCTATGCCTTCAGCAAAGCCGTTGGCATAGATGAATCTATGCCGACGGCTTTGCCGTCGGCATATCTCTGCCACGTGGCAGCTCATGGTTGCTCCTGGCTGAGTACTAAGCCTACGGCAAAGCTGTAGGCATAGATGATATATGCCGACGGCTTTACCAAAGCTGTAGGCATAGTCCTCGGCCAGGAGCTACCACATGAATAAATAAGACAAGTGATATTGCAAAAACTGAATAAAAGAAACTATATTCATAATAACTGAAGCATTGCAATTATTTGGCCTGAATAATAAACAATAGACTTTATTAATATGAATGTCAACTACAAGCATTCAGGAATTACACTTAGAGGAAAAGGAAATAAAAGAAGAAAGGAAAAGTCCTAAACTAAACCTATACTAAACTATCTACTTCATCTTCTGCTTCTTTCTTCTAGTTCATCAACCTGCAAAACAAGAAACAACAAATAGGAAAAACTTGATTAAGGTTAAAATGTAGCATTCCCCTTAGGGAAATGCCTTTGCTGTAGGAGCTAGCACTTAGGAGTTTGGAAACATTAGTCAAACCCCAATCAGATTAAGTTGATAAAAGAAACATTAGAAGAGAGCCAACACTGCATAAATGGAGGCAATGAAATAGTAACCAGCAAGGCCAAAAGGGACAGGTTCAATTGGCAGTAAGGAATAACCCAATAGAGAAGTAAAGCCAGCAAAGTATAGATCAAAGCTAGACCCAAAGATCAACTCAAATTAGCACTAACTCCATGATTAGGGGATCCCTCGATTAAGCTTGGGTTAGTTTTCAGATGAAATCCAACTAACCCACTACTAACCAACTAACCCAGAGGTAGGGTTTGAAGTAGGGATTGTCCTCAGGCAACCTAGTAGTGCTGGGACTATTGCATCATTGGATCAAGTAGTGCAGCATCTGCTGTTAAGTAACGATGAGAGCCTCAGGACACCATCATTGGCATGGCAAGATTAAGGAGCACCTGTTCTTATCAGTGAGAGTGTGAGAGAGAGAAAGAAAGTGAAGACACCAGTGTAGCATCTGTTCAAATCAGATTTAAGAGAGAGGGAATTGGCAAGGAAAGATACAGTCCATAACCTGCAAGAATATATAGGCCATTGATAGCACATTTACTAAACATCTGTCGTAAGCAGAAGTGCAGAAAACATACACCCACTTACCCATGGGTACTATTCTGTATATAGGTACACAAGCACAACACATGGACCTGGTATAGATAGGAGTATAAGCATGCATCTAAATCATCTGAAACATCTGAAATAGCTAAAGCAAAGAAAGAGTTAACACTACATGCAACCATGAGGACTATATCCTGTACAATATACAAGTAAACCACCAGTAGATGATGTACTAAACCATACAAGAAATACCAATACATGGTATTTAGATAAAGACTAGTATATATCAAACACACATACCAGCTTGAAAGAGAAACTATAATTTTATACTACTACAGGAGCAAGTCATGAACTACACAGAGTAATTGCAGTAAAGAGATGAATCAGTATATGTTGATCAATAAGAACGTTACAACTATATAAAAATGAAGGACTATATCCTTTATAAGATAACAAAGAAATAGTAGCACTGGTACATATGAATAAATAGAACCAACAGCCAACTAATAAAGAAACTAGCATGTGCTATATGACAGGAACAATAACATCTATAAGACCAAGATAACTGTAGTGATAGACCAACAGTAGCATAGAATTTCTTGTAATCAGTCCATAGACATGAACTAGAACTAGAATATGAACATGTAAAGTAGCAGGAGCATAAGTAGACCAAAGTCTACATTGCCAAATCCATAAAGATAGCACAGTAATCAATTGAGCTAATAATAGGTGAGCCAACGTTCACCAAGCACTAACAGGACACGCGGAGCAGCATCAAATCGACCATGACATGCCCGAAGAGAGTAGTACGAGCAGGGGAGCAGAGGGATTGAGGAGCTTACCATAAGCAACGCCACCACCATGGTTGCGGTGTGGCCAAATCACCGTCGTCGCACGGTGGCAGGCGATAAGGTAGTCGAGGCTGACGGATCTGGGGCAGTAGCACCACAGGCAAAACCCAGGAGGCGCTGGTGCACAAGGAGGCACGGGAGGTGGCGCAGGTGACTAGATCCACGAGCAAGAGCACGCCGACAACAAACCTCTCCCCACCACCGAAACCCTAGAGAGGGAGAACTGATGGGGGCGACCACGAGCGGCAGGGAGAAGCGAATCGAATGAGTGGAGGAGGTAGAGCGGCTCAACGGGGAGCCCTGGGTAGCTAGCTCAGCGACAGAGCTCGCCGGAATAGGCTGGAATCGGCCGGCGCCCGAGGCGGCGATGTGAGGCGACGAAAGAGAGAAGGGGATCGAGAGATAGGGGCTCTGGATCGAGAGAGAGAGGGGCTGGGGATTGAGAGAGAGGGGCTCGGGATCGAGAGAGAGAGGGGCTCGGGAGCTCGCCGGTGCGTGACCCGCCGCCCGCTGGCCTCGCCGTCGCCGAGGAGAGGTGGCGGCCGAAACCCTAGCTAGCACGGGGGATGATGGAGGGCGAGAGCGCCGATTCTGGACGGAGGGTAAGGAGGCGTGCAGCTTGGGGAGCTCGAGGGGAGTGTTTCCCGTCGCCGGAGCTCATCGGAATAGGCCGGCGTGGGTGGTGGCGGCGGCGAGGGAGAGGGGTTCGTGGGGGAGAGAGGAGCGAGGTCGCGAGACAGAGAGGGAGGAGGCGTTCGGTGGAGTTGGGTGGGCTCTATCTCGTGGGCTCTTTTTTTTCTCCTTTTCTCTAGATGGATGGATGGATGGCTGGATGGATGTGGGGTGGAGAGCTAGATGGATGGATATGCGCCACGTCATCGATCCATGGCACAAATGTTTCCACCAATAGGAATCAACCTCATGCAATTGTGTTCTCCCTTTTGTTTTTCTTCTAAATTTTTTTACTCTCTTGTACCGCTGAAGGAGGGCAAGTGCTAACCGCGTCCACGCCGGTGAAGGGTCTGGCGTCCTCTGGCCTTGCCGCCATCGGAGCAGCGCTAGAGGTGGAGGCCACCGAAACCATAGCAACGAGGTAGGGTTTTGGGTGGACGGAAGGAGCGGATCCTGACGCATGGATGGACACGGCAGGACGAGGTCCGGCGGACCCAGCTGTCGGCGATCTATGAGGGGAGAGGAGGATCACAGCGGCATGCTGGATCCAGCCACATGTAAACTGCACCATCTTCGAGTTAGTATCTGACTATCGAGAGGGAACGTGTCCGGTTTATGAAGGAAGTGTGTTGCCCGTTGCTCCATTGACCTCGAAACTTCCCGTGCTCTTAAAGGGGGGCATTTCATGACACGTTCCGGGACATGGCATTTTTTGGGACCGTCTGGAATATTTGAGGCATTTACTGCATCTGTAGGGCTTTAATGTGGAAAATTGCAGATCTGCACGGCGGCCACCTGAAATGATGTCAATAAGTGGTTTGTAAATCATATATGATGTCTTTGCAGTATGCGTAGGCCTAATGCAACCAAAGGAGGAGGAGCCATACCACTAGGGGGCGAATGTACCTTGGCGGCATGTCGGAAATCCTCGGGACCTCGCACGGTGTCGTCATATGGCCCTTGTAAGGTGTGGTAAAAATTTGAGCGTGTTTCGCAGAAGTCTGACCAGCGGCCACTTGTAAACCGCACCATCTTTGAGTTAGTATCTTGCTATAGAGAGATAATGTTTCGGTTTGTGAAGGAACTGCGCTGCCCGTTGCTCCGTTGACCTCAAAAATTTTCATGCTCTCAAAGGGGGCCATTTCATGACACGTGCCAGGACATGGCATTTTTCGGGCACGCCTGGAATATTTGGGACATTTACTGCATCCGTATGGTTTCAATGCGGGAAATCACATATCTGCACAACGGCCACCTGAAATGATGTCCATAAGTGGTTTGTAAAATCATATATGATGTCTTTGCAGTATGCATCGGCCTAGTGCAACCAAAGGAGGAGCAACCCCACCACGGGGAGAGGTGAATGTACCTCGACGAGATGTCAGATCTAGCCGTAAAAATCCACGAAAAATCATACGATGCCGGAAATCCTCGGGACCTGGCACGATGTCGTCATATGGCCCTTGTAAGGTGTGGTAAAAATTTGAGTGCGTTTCACAAAAGTCTGACCAGCGACCACTTGTAAACTGCACCATCTTCGAGTTAGTATCTTGCTATAGAGACAGAATGTTTCGGTTTGTGAAGGAACTGCGCTGCCTGTTGCTCCATTGACCTCAAAAATTCTCATGCTCTCAAAGGGGTCCATTTCATGACACGTGCCAGGACATGGCATTTTTCAGGCTTGCCTGGATTATTTGAGACATTTACTACATCCGTAGGGTTTCAATGCGGGGAATTGTAGATCTGCACGACGACCACCTGAAACGATGTCCAGAAGTGGTTTGTAAAATCATATATGATGTCTTGCAGCATGCATAGGCCTAGTGCAACCAAAGAAGGAGGAGCCCCACAACCGGGGGGGGGGGCGAATGTACCTTGGTGGCATGCCAGATGAAGCCATAAAAATCTGTGAAAAATCATACAATGCCAGAAATCCTCGGGACCCGGCACAGTGTCTTCATATGCCCCTTGTAGGGTGTGGTAAAAGTTTGAGCGCGTTTCGCAGAAGCCTGACCGGAGGCCGCTTGTAAACTGCAGCATCTTCGAGTTAGTATCTAGCTATCGAGAGAGAACGTGTGTGGTTTGTGAATGAAATGTGTTACCCGTTCCTCCATTGGCTATTTCAACCCTCCATCGCACTTGTATACATATATTAAGACACAATGCAAGTTTGGGTACCATTGATACCCCCAAGGCCCCCGACCGACCTAATCCTAGCCCAGTTGACCCGAAGATCTAGGCCTTTGACTTTCACCGGATGGCCTTTGACCAACGTACTTTTCCACCTATTTGTGATAGGTCAGCCCATAGGAACATTTCAAAACAAGGTCTAGGCCCAACACACCAGCGGACCCCCCTCGTGTCGACCCGATGCGGCCATCCCCCCCTACAAGTGCAAAAATCTCATGAATTGATTACGCTCAAGTGTTCAGGAATATTCATGCAACGCCAAAACCGCAGAAGGATTACTTCGATTGCATCGCCGTTCATGAGGGCGAACCTCACACTGGAGCCGCGTATTGCCTCTTTAGACATGGCACCACATCTTTCGGCATGTATGAGGACTCGGTCAGCCGAACCGGTCCCCGGTCAGCCAAACCCTGGACAAGTTGACCCGGAAATCTACGCCTTTGACTTTCACCGGACGAGCTTTGACCGATGGACGTTTTCACCTGGTTGTGATAGGTCGGCCCATAGGAACACTTGAGAACAAGGTCTGGGACAAACCCACCATAAGATTCCCTTCGTGTCAACCCGACATGGCCGTTTCTTGCCCCCAAGTGACAGCGGCATCGGCGTCCATGAAGGGTCACACTCCTGAGCCAGTTGCCTTTGCACCCGCCACCACAGTCCTTGAAACAATCTGATGAAGCAAACATGATTCAAGTTTGTTCAAATTTGAAACATAGTATAACACATAATCCTTTCAAGATTCTGATAAAAAACCATATAAATTTTGTCAAAATCAATCCAAGTATCAATTACTTATGATTTTAATAAAGCAGAAGGACCTACATGAAAAATTACAGGAGGCCACATTTCTAACATACTCAAAAACAAAAACAAACTGGATATTCATAATCTATGGAAAATTCTACCCTAAATCAATGTATAATTTGTGTATGTTTAAGTTTAGATAAGTTAGATTTAAATTAAACAAAATTTAACTTAAAAATAAAAATAATTTAAAATAAAAACAAATAATATCTATGCCTACGGCATGGCCGTAGGCATAGTTCTCGGCCAGGGGCTGCCAAGAGGCGCCACGTGGCGGGATTATGCCTACGGCAAGGCCGTAGGCATAGATGGAAAACTATGCCTACGGCTTTGCCGTCGGCATAGCTCTGCCACGTGGAAGCTCCTACTAAAAAAATATAGATAATATCTATGCCGTCGGCCGCCGACAGGGACATCGACATAGATTTGACGGCGTCAGCCCGCCGTTTGTCCCTGGGCCACCAGGGCCACATCTATGCCGACGGCCTAACTATGCTACGGCCACCGTAGGCATAGATCGATATATGCCGACGGCCTAACTATGCCTACGGCTGCCGTAGGCATAGATGAAGGTATGCCGACGGCTTCTCTATGCCGACGGCTTTTCCCAGGCCGTCTGCGTAGCTCGAGTTATGCCGACGGCCCCGACAAAAAGCCGTCGGCATAGATAAGGTCGTAGGCATATAGGGTTATTCCGGTAGTGTCTGAACTATCATTTAGCTTCTTAATTTTTTTAAACATGGGCTTCTTAGTTTTAGAGCAGCTTAATCATTAAGTCAATGCGCCAGTTAAAATAACACATGAAATAGTATAAGCATTTGGTGCAGCAATCACAAACAAGCAACGGTTCTCCCCAGCATAGAAATAAGAGAGTTTTTTTTCTTGGCACTGTTCGCTTCGTCTATCCTGGATACTGGAAATTAACCCATGCAGTATGATGCCAGATACTCCCTCCGATTCAAATTAATTGTCCCAGATTTAGTATAAGTTGTAGCTTTAACTCTCTTGTTCAACATTTCTCTGAATAGCTTTAACCTGCAAACAGTTGTCTCATGTGGTACTCCCATATCAACCACCTCACTGAATTTGTCCATTGCATCATCCATCCCGCCCATTCTGCAAACCCCAGCTAGCACCTTTAAATATGTGACTGCATTAGGGTCTTCAAAGAAAAGTATAGCCACATCCATCATTCCATACCTAGCATATAAGTAATCAGTATGTCAGGCTGGACGGAGCGAGCGGGCTTTTCGGCCCGCTCGTGGCCCGTTCTAGACCGGACCGTCCGGTCCTGGCCCGCTGAAGAATTTGTTCGGTCCGGTTACTAAATTTCGGCCCGAAATTTTCTCAGTCCAGTCCGGTCTTTGACCGGTCCGACCGAGCGGACCGAAGCTGCAAGGCCGTTCTTCTTCGTCGCGGCCACCAGCGACGCCCTGGCCGTGTCCCACCCCGGCGATGTTCATCGGAATCAAGTACTCATCCCTCAATTGACACAGAGATGGGGGCAATGAGGTAGAAGAAGACCCAGATCAGGCGCTGCCCTTTTTCCCTTCTATTCAGTCAAACAGAGAATAGAAAGAACGAGAGTGCCGGCGTTCGATCCGATAATTGCAGCGCCATTCTTGACTAGCCCTTCGCTGTCGTTTCCTTTTATTAGCGACTAACGAGAGAACCAGATAATCATGCGCCCATCGCATGCTTTCGCTTCCTTTTATCAAGTCGAATAGAAAACCAAAGGAAAATCCTATTCCTATGTGACAGGCTTACCAAATCTATACATGCTATCTATGTTTGGATTGTAATAACTGCCCCACGATTTTAGGTAACAGTAGCAATCCAACTTATGTTTACGTAAAAAACATTCTTAGAAATACATCACTGCTAAAAAGAAAAGGAAGGAGAGAAACAGGCTCGATCCTATAATCATGGCGCCATCCCACGACTAACTTCACGTCAGATTTGATCCGTTAATCACGGCAAGGCCCGCACACAAAAAATCGTGGGCTCATGCACGCCCTACCATACTTGCATGCGACAGAAAAACTGCCAAGAAGCAAAAACGCGAAGGTTCATGGCTAACAATGGCACCCCGGCCGGCGCCGCCGTGTCCTGTCGCTTCCATGTGTGCGCCACCGTCGATCTCGACCATAGAGCGCCCTACACCTCTTCCTGCGCCCTCCGGCAACCCCTCGTGCGCGTTGTGCCCTCATCTACGTTGACCATGGCCGGTCCTCTCGGTCCAGGCCGGGCTGGAGGGCGGTCGGTCCGAGCCCTGAAATCAGGACCGCCCAGCTGATCAGTCCGGTCCGGTCCGGTCCGCCAGCGGCCGGTCAAAATGGCGGCTCGATCAGGGACCGGACCGGCCCGGACCGTGTCCACCCTGATCAGTATGGTGAAAAAATGGAGGACAGACCGTTAAAAAAAGGGGAAAATGGAGAACAGGTAGAAAGTCCATCTTCTGCCATCAACTCTCATATCAATAAGGGATCCTTCTGTAGCGTACCCATGAAGCATAACAGAGTACGTCAAAACAGTAGGTTTATAGCACTTCTCAGTCGTGGAGTGAAAATAATCTGTAGCTTCTTTTGATTCTTGCATTCTTGCAAAGGTAGTCCACGACAGAGTTGCAAGTAGAAATATTTGGTATGAGACCTTGACTTGTCATTTCTTTAACAACATATAACAACCTCTGCCAACTGACCCAAATGGGAATATCCATGAATCATGCTAGTATAGGTCGTAGTATTCAGTCAAATACCAATATGAACCATTTGCCAAAGGACGACTTCTACTTTGTCCATTGATCTTGTTTTGCATAGCTCATCAATACTGGAGCTATACAGCACTACACTAGGCACAATTCTGTGAATCTGCATCATACCAGCTGCAACTCTGCATCAAACTGTTCACAACTCATGTAAAGTGCTAAGTAACCGAACCTCGTAGGTCAACCAGAGTACGGTCCGCACCAGAGTGGTACTGTAATCATATTCTAGAAGTCATGTTACTAGACCATGACGAACCTACGAACTATGAGGAAGCGATGATGAGCCCAGATTCCGCAAAATGGCTTGAGGCCATGAAATCTGAGATGAGATCCATGTATGAGAACAAATTATGGACTTTGATTGACTTGCCCGATGATCGGTGAGTCATTGAGAATAAATGGATCTTCAAGTGGAAGACGGACGATGATAGTAGTGTTACTATCTACAAAGCTCAAATTGTCGCAAAACATTTTCGACAAGATCAAGGTACTCACTACGATGAGATTTTCTCACTCGTATTGATGCTTAAAAGTCTGTCCGAATCATGTTAGCAGTTGGCGCATTTTATGAAATCTGGCAAATGGATGTCCAAACTGCATTCCTTAATGGATTTCTTAAAGAAGAGTTGTATATGATGCAACCAGAAGGTTTTGTCAATCCTAAAGGTGCTAACAAAGTGAGCAAGCTCCAGTGATCCATCTATGGACTGGTGCAAGCATCTCGGAGTTGGAATATATGCTTTGATAAAGTGATCAAATCATATGGTTTTATACAGACTTGCGGTGAAGCCTGTATTTACAAGAAAGTGAGTAAGAGCACTACAACATTTCTGATAAGTATATGCGAATGACATATTATTGATCGGAAATAATGTAGAATTTTTTGGAAAGCCTAAGGGAGTGTTTGAAAGGAGTTTTTCAAAGAAAGACTTCGGTGAAGCTACTTACATATTGACCATCAAGATCTATAGAGATAGATCAAGACGCTTGATATATTTTCAATGAGTACATACCTTGACAAGATTTTAAAGTAGTTCAAAATAGAACAGTCAAAGAAGGAGTTCTTTCCTGTGTTGCAAGGTGTGAAGTTGGGTAAGACTCAAAACCCGACCACGACAGAAAATAGAAAGAGAATGAAAAGTCATTCCCTATGCCTCAGTCATAGGTTCTATAAAATATGCTATGCTATGTACCAGACCTGTTGTGTACCTCACCATAAGATTGGCAAGAGGGGACAATAGTGATCTATGAGTGGATCACTAGACAGCGGTCAAAAATATCCTTAGTGGAATAAGGAAATGTTTCTCGGTTATGGAGGTGACAAAGAGTTCGTCGTAAAGAGTTACGCCGATGCAAGCTTTAACACCGACTTGGATGACTCTAAGTCTCGATCTAGATACATATTAAAAGTGGGAGCAATTAGGTAGAGTAGCTCCGTGCAAAGCATTGTAGACATAGAAAATTTGCAAAATACATACGACTCTGAATGTGGTAGACCCGTTGACTAAATTTCTCTCACAAGCAAAACATGATCAGTCTTTGGGTGATAATCACATAGCGATGTGAACTAGATTATCGACTCTAGTAAACCCTTTGGGTGTTAGTCACATGGAGATGTGAACTATTCGTGTTAAATCACATGACGATGTGAACTAGATTATTGACTCTAGTGCAAGTGGGAGACTGAAGGAAATATGCCCTAGAGGCAATAATAAAGTTGTTATTTATATTTCCTTACATCATGATAAGTGTTTATTATTCATGCTAGAATTGTATTAACCAGAAACTTAGTACATGTGTGAGTACATAAATAAACAGTGTTTCACTAGTATGCCTCTACTTGACTAGCTCATTAATCAAAGATGGTTAAGTTTCCTAGCCATGGACAAAGAGTTGTCATTTGATAAGCGAGATCAAATCATTAGAGAATGATGTGATTGACTTGACCCATCCGTTAGCTTAGCACGATGATCATTACAGTTTCATTGCAATTGCTTTCTTCATGACTTATACATGTTCCTCAAACTATGAGATTATGCAACTCCCGAATACCGGACGAACACCTTGTGTCCTATCAAACGTCACAACGTAAGTGGGTGATTATAAAGATGCTCTACAGGTGTCTCCGATGGTGTTTGTTGAGTTGGCATAGATCAAGATTATGATTTGTCACTCCGAGTATCGGAGAGGTATCTCTGGGCCCCCTCGGTAATGCACATCACTATAAGCCTTGCAAGCAATGTGACTAATGAGTTAGTTACAGGATGATGCATTACGGAACGAGTAAAGAGACTTGCCGGTAACGAGATTGACCTAGGTATTGAAATACCGACGATCGAATCTCGGGCAAGTAACATACCGATGACAAAGGGAACAACGTATATCGTTATGCGGTTTGACCCATAAAGATCTTCATACAACATGTAGGAACCAATATGAGCATCCAGGTTCCGCTATTGGTTATTGACTGGAGATGAGTCTCGGTCATGTCTACATAGTTCTCGAACCCGTAGGGTCCGCACGCTTAACATTCTATGACGATTTGTATTATGAGTTATGTGATTTGATGACCGAAGTTTGTTCGGAGTCCCAGATAAGATCGGGGACATGACGAGGAGTCTCGAAATGGTCGAGACGTAAAGATCGATATATTGGAAGGCTATATTCGAACACAGGAAAGGGTCCGAGTGATTCAGATATTTTTCGGAGTACCGGAGAGTTACGAGAATTTGTATTGGGCCTTAATGGGCCGTACGGGAAAGGAGAGAAAGGCCTCAAGGGTGGCCGCGCCCCTTCCCCATGAACTGGTCCGAATTGGACTAGGGAAAGGGGGCGCCCCTTCCTTCCTTCTCCTTCTTCCTTCCCTTTTTCCTATTCCATGTGGGAGGTGGAATCCTATGTTGGCGAACGTAGTAATTTTAGAAATTTTCCTACGCACACTTAGGAAAATTGTGATGCATAGCAACAAGAGGGGATAGTGTGTCCACGTACCCTCGTAGACCGAAAGGGGAAGCATTAGCACAACGCGGTTGATGTAGTCGTACGTCTTCATGATCCGACCGATCCAAGTACCGAACGTACGGCACCTCCGAGTTCAGCACACGTTCAGGTCGATGACGTCCCGCGAAATCCGATCCAGCAGAGCTTTACGGGAGAGTTCCGTCAACACGACGGTGTGATGATGGTGATGATGTTGCTACCGACGTAGGGCTTCGCCTAAGCACCGCTACGATATAACCGAGGTGGAATATGTTCGAGGGGGGCACCGCACACGGCTGGAATAGATGAACAGATCAACTTCGGTGTCTAGAGGTGCCCCCCTGTCCCCGTATATAAAGGAGCAAGGGGGGAGGCCGACCGGCCCCTGTAGGACACGCCAGCAGGAGGAGTCCTCCTCCTAGTAGGAGTAGGACTCCCCTTTCCTACACCTACTAGGAGGAGGAAAGGAAGGAGCAGAGGGAGAAGGAAGGAGAGGGAGGAAAAGAAGGAAAGGGGGACCGACTCCCTAGTCCAATTCGGTTTGGGCTAGGGGGGCCGCGCGCCGTGCCTCCTCTCTTCCACCACTTGGCCCATGAGGCCCATTACTTCTTCCTCGTATTCCCGTAACTCCCCGATACCCCGAAAAATACCTGAATCACTCGGAACCTTTCTGATGTTCAAATATAGTCGTCCAATATATTGATCTTTATGTCTCGACCATTTCGAGACTCCTCGTCATGTCCCCGATCTCATCCGAGACTCCGAACTACCTTCGGTACATGAAATCACATAAACTCATAATACCGATCGTCACAGAACTTTAAGCGTGCAGACCCTACGGCTTCGAAAACTATGTAGACATGACCAAGACACATCTCCGGTCAATAACCAATAGTGGAACCTAGATGCTCATATTGGCTCCTACATATTCTACGAAGATCTTTATCGGTCGAACCGCATAACAACATATGTTGTTCCCTTTGTCATCGGCATGTTACTTGGCCGAGATTCGATCGTCGGTATCTGAATACCTAGTTCAATCTCGTTATCGGCAAGTCTCTTTACTTGTTCTGTAATAAATCATCCCGCAACTAACTCATCAGTTACAATGCTTGCAAGGCTTATAGTGATGTGCATTACCGAGTGGGCCTAAAGATACCTCTCTGATAATCGGAGTGACAAATCCTAATATCGAAATACGCCAACTCAAAAAGTACCTTCGGAGACACCTGTAGAGCACCTTTATAATCACCTAGTTAGGTTGTGACGTTTGGTAGCACACAAAGTGTTCCTCCGGTAAACGGGGGTTGCATAATCTCATAGTCATAGGAACATGTATAAGTCATGAAGAAAGCAATAGCAACATACTAAACGATCAAGTGCTAAGATAACGGAATGGGTCAAGTCAATCACATCATTCCCCTAATGATGTGATCCCGTTAATCAAATGACAACTCATGTCTATGGTTAGGAACTTAACCATCTTTGATTAACGAGCTAGTCAAGTAGAGGCATACTAGTGACACTATGTTTGTCTATGTATTCACACATGTATTATGTTTCTGGTTAATACAATTCTAGCATGAATAATAAACATTTATCATGAAATAAGGAAATAAATAATAACTTTATTATTGCCTCTAGGGCATATTTCCTTCAGTCTCCCACTTGCACTAGAGTCAATAATCTAGTTCACATCGCCATGTGATTTAACACCAATAGTTCACATCACCATGTGATTAACACCCATAGTTCACATCGTCATGTGAACAACACCCAAAGGGTTTACTAGAGTCAATAATCTAGTTCACATCTCTATGTTATTAACACCCAAAGAGTACTAAGGTGTGATCATGTTTTGCTTGTGAGAGAAGTTTAGTCTATGGCTCTGCCACATTCAGATCCGTATGTATTTTTCCAATTTCTATGTCAACAATGCTCTGCACGGAGCTACTAATTGCTCTCACTTTCAAAATGTATCCAGGTTGAGACTTAGAGTCATCTGGATCAGTGTCAAAATTTGCATTGACGTAACCCTTTACGACGAACCTTTTGTCACCTCCATAATCGAGAAACATATCCTTATTCCACTAAGGATAATTTTGACCACTGTCCAGTGATATACTCCTAGATCACTATTGTACTCCCTTGCTAAACTCAGTGTAGGGTATACAATAGATCTGCTATAACATGGCATACTTTATAGAAACTATGGCTGTCGGTGTCAAAACTGGTGGATCTCGGGTAGGGGGTCCCGAACTGTGCGTCTAGGTCGGATGGTAACAGGAGGCAGGTGACACGATGTTTTACCCAAGTTTGGGCCCTCTCGATGGAGGTAAAACCCCATGTCCTGCTTGATTAATATTGATGATATGGGTAGTACAAAAGTAGATCTACCACGAGATCAGAGAGGCTAAACCCTAAAAGCTAGCCTATGGTATGATTGTTGTTCGTCCTAAGGACTAAAACTCTCCGGTTTATATAGACATCGGAGAGGGCTAGGGTTACACAGAGTCGGTTACAATGGTAGGAGATCTACATATCCGTATCGCCAAGCTTGCCTTCCACGCCAAGGAAAGTCCCTTCCGGACACGGGACGAAGTTTTCAATCTTGTATCTTCATAGTCCAGGAGTCTGGTTAAAGGTATAGTCCAGCCATCCGGACACCCCCTAATCCAGGACTCCCTCATTTGCCTCTGAACTAGGCTTCAATGATGACGAGTCCGGCGCGCAGATTGTCTTCGGCATTGCAAGGCGGGTTCCTCCTCCAAGTACTTCATAGAATATTTTTAACACAAAGGTAGTGTCTGGCTCTGCAAAATAAGTTTCCACATATTGCCATAGAGAGAATAATATTTACACAAATCTAATCTGCTGACGTATTCCGTAGCGTGACATCACACCATGGCCAAGTCTTTATTCGAATCGTTTTATTGTTCTACCTCAGCGCGTTTAGCGAGGCGGTTTCCTTGGCACGTCTTGTTAAAGCAGAGATCATGTCCCCTTATTCCGGGATTCTCATCAATACGGGCGTGGGTAACCCAACCGCGCCATTGACTACGGCACTTGGGAGATAAGCGAGTTTTACTAGGCTGGTGGGGGCGCATAGTCGCGTCCGCCCATATAAGGGGATAAGGATCCACCTTTTCATCCACGCCTTCTTCCTCCTTGGCCTATCCATTTCCACGCACTCGAGCTCCAGCGCCCAAGTCCGCACACCCCACCTCAACCTTCTCCAACCATGTCCGGAGTGGGAGGCAAGTGGATGGTCTCCTCCGTCACGGAGGGACACATCAAAAGACTGAGGAAGGTCAGATACTTGCCTAACGACATTGCGCACCGGCTTCCCGAAGAGGGGCAGCTCATCCCCACCCCTAGGCCCCTTGAGAGGGTGGTGTTCCTCCCCCATTTCCTCCGCGGACTCGGCTTCCCTCTCCACCCATTTGTCCGGGGGCTCATGTTCTACTATGGCCTGGATTTCCACGATCTGGCCCCGAATTTTGTCCTCAACATCTCGGCTTTTATCGTCGTGTGCGAGGCTTTCTTCTGCATCCGCCCCCATTTTGGCCTATGGCTCAAGACTTTCAATGTCAAGCCGAAGGTGGTGCGCGGCACCCAAGCGGAGTGCGGAGGCGCCATGGTGGGCAAGATGCCCAACGTCCTATGGTTCAAGGGCTCCTTCGTGGAGTCCCTAAAGGGGTGGCAGTCGGGGTGGTTTTACATCACCGAGCCGCGTGACCCTGAATGGGTCGCAGCCCCTGAGTTCCGATCCGGACCCCCTACGCGGCTCGCCTCCTGGAAAGAGATGGGCCTGTCGTGGGGTAAAAAAGGAGAGCTGACGGGACTCCAAACATGCGTCCAAACCCTGGAGGACAGGAATCTCAAACTTGTCAATTATGCTCATCCGTCGGATCCCCCCGTGTCAACAACGGGCTTTCAACCTGTGGGAGTTCGACCCGGCGCGGCACCGAACTCTGAGCAGGCTCTTTGACACGACGTACGAAGATGCCTGGAAGGTGCTTTTCAAGGGCGCCGAGGCCCCCGCATCCGCTACCGAGGATCACGGATTCAGCACGTAGCGTCACGCTCGTGCGGTAAGCTGTTTTCACCTTTTACAGGGTATTAGTTTTTCATAGTTTGAATCCATGCGGGATCTAAGTTCCCTTACCTTTGACAGGATTGGCAGGAGACGTCCGGACAGATCAACTGTCCGGCTCCTTTGCCCGAAGGCCCAGCAGACGCTCGCTTGGCGAAGCTGCTGGTTCCGGCACCTTACGTGGTGCCGGAGAAAAAGGCCAAGAAGAAGGCCACGGGGACCCGAAAGAGTGCCCGGCGCCAGGAGGTATTGGATTCACCATCCGACGACTCCAAGGCGCGCTCCTCCCATGAAGACGAGGATGAGGAAGAGGAGACCTCTCCCCCCCCAGCGGGGGGAGGGAAGAAAAGGAAGGCCGCCCCAACCGGGGATGCCGAAGGGTCCAAGAGGCGGAATACCCCTCCTCCGGACTACTCCACCAACGCCGATGATGGCGAAGAGGAGTGGCCGCACAGGGCCAAGCCCCTGGCGAAATCGAAAGTATCCGGATACCAGAGTGATTCATAGTATTCCCCCATTGCACAGCTTTTCCTTACGTCGAACATGATTGTGTAGTCCGCCCAAGGCCGGGTTCGACGAGTCGTCAAGCGGCTCCCTGGACTCATCGGATGTGAATTCGCTTCCGACGGCTTCCTCCCCCCACCCTACGGGCGGCGCCAAGGTGGCATCCCAACATGTTTCAAGCCAGGAGGAGGTGGTCCTGGAGGCGCCGCAAGGCAACCTTCTGGACTCCAGGCGTAAAGGGGATAGAACCCCCAAGGGCTCCAAGTCCGGCCTTGAGCCGGACACCGCGCCGGAACCTTCAACGGTTCCGGACTCCGGTAGGCAGCCTCCTTCCAAGAGGAGCAATCCTACCGAGCCGGTGACCTCCATCCAACAGGAGGCACCGGACAATTTGCTAGAGACGCTTAACGGCGCCTCCATCAACGAGGAGCACCACACTATTATGAGTGTGGTGATCCAGAAGGTTCGGTCCGCCAAGAGCGGACTGAGTGAAGCCTGTGCCAGCCTTCTAACAGGCTTTGAGGTAAGTAAAGAATATGTAAAAATATTACCGCATAGACAGTAGCCCCTGATGCTCTCTTCGGTGTTCGGAAAGAAAAGCCGAATAGAGGATGTAATAATCGCAGGATTCTAACATAATCAAGTCAATATGCGTATGCAGGCTTCGCTGCTGGCCTTCGCCGCACTGACTGCGGAGGTGGATACGCTGAAGCAGAACCTCGAGCGGTCCGAGCAAGACCTCGGCCTAGCCAAGCAGCAACTCGAGGAGAAGGAAGGTGAGAAATACCTTATTGAAATATGTGAAAGGTGCAATTGCTAAAAGTGAGAGGATTAACGCGGCTATGGTAGGGGCCACAAACTGAGGTGGCGAGCCTTAAGCAAGCGCTGTCCGAGGCAGAAGCATGAGACGCAGGTTGGCGAGGTGCGGCAAGAGCTCCAGGCTCTCATGAAAAAACATGAGAGTTTGGAGCTTGACTCAAAGACGCGAGAGTCTGAGCTCGCGGCGGCCATTGAAGATGCCAAGTCTGCCAAGGCCGAAGCCAAGAAGGCCCTCCAGGAGGTTGAGGCAATAAAAAAGATAGTGGCGGGTAAGGCATTCTTTATGCAAAGCAAGCAAGTAAACGTGAATTACTTGTCACTTACCCGAATCCGGAGCTCTCCAGGAGCATTCGTAGACTTGCCCCGTAGCGTGTCGGATGCCGCCGCCTTCTACCGAGCCGAGGAGGGAAGCTCGACGGAGAAGGTGTTCTGGTCTCAGTATGCTGAGGCCGAACACCCGGTGCCCTTAAGAGACCAGCTGAAACAGCTGGTCGAGCTCCATAAAGTGGCCGAACAGGCCATGAAGGGCCTCATAGTCCGCCTGTGGCCTGGAGAGGCCATGCCTGGGAGCTACTTCGGGCTGGTGAGGCGGCTGGTGGAGGCCTGTCCAAGGCTCGAAGTCATCAAGCGCTCCGTATGCATCGAGGGTGCCCGTAGGGCGCTTGCCCGTGCGAAGGTGCACTGCGGCAAGCTGGAGGCTAAGAAGCTTGTGAAGGACGGGCACTGCCGGGCAAGGAGCATCGCAAGCCCGAGATGTATTATGAGGGCATTCTAAAAGGTGCCCGCCTTGTGGCGGATGAATGTTCCATGAATGTAATTTTTCAGTGAACTCGCTCGTTTTGTCTTGTGCGCTGAAAACTTGTTCGTGTGCGCTAAGCAATCCTTTTTGAATTTAAAATATTACCTTTTGTGCGGTCGTTTATCAAATTTGAGAGATGGCGAGTCGTCGGCTTCTGCCCCCATGGCACGAGTACTGGGGTGTTCGGGATAAACATGAGCGCTCTTCTTCCCATTCTTGGGTCCTTCGAGGGAGGCGCTCAACACAACGAACAAGGCAATCGGACTATAATGCTTGAACACTCTCACTTAGCCATAGAATTCTATAATTTTAAATTTCGGCGAAGCCCCTAGTTTTCGGATGACCGAGTTGGGGGCGCTATCCACGCCTAGGCCGGACAAAGCCGACTCCTCGCTCTGAGCGGCATAAGTCTTTAGGGACTCGAAAACCTCTCAAACAGCGACCAACTCTCGCCTCATCATGACGGTCAGTTTTAGCTTTCTCTACTGAGGTGCTTAGCCCAGCTCAACTGGGGCACAATTGCAGTAGTTCTCCTAGTGCTACCTTAGCCGATATGACGGAACGTAAGGTACCAAAACATAGGAGTCGGGCAAACCCAACTATTGACCCAAGACATGATTCCGAGCCGATGCATATAATGCTATAAGTTCGGGGTGCCGCACTTGTGAAAGTGTTCGGACTTCTCACACCATGTTGTGGGGTACTTAAGCCCCTGGCGTATTGGCCGTACCAAAGTGTACGGGTGCAACATGTCATTAATGAACATATATTCGTAAAAAAGAGGTAATGCAATAATAGACGGAAGCTATGCATTGTTTATTTAAAAAAGCTGCGATCAAAGAAGAACGATACAAATAGTGCGATAAGCAAAAGATGGGACTATCAAATATGTCCTTTCTAGGGGCGAGCTGCGGAATGTTATGCGAAACAGGTATACTGCTTATTATAGAGACCACCTTAGAGTTCCGTAGTGCGGCGTAGCTTTCTGCTTCCCTGGTTGTATCGTTTGTGCGGCAATTGTACTGCTGGACAAGCCTTCCGAAGAATGGAGTCCTAAAAATAAGAGAAAATTAAGAAATCGGCAGCCCCTAGTGCGGTTTAAGCCGCATTTCGGGCGTGCCGTGATGGTGCCCCTCCCCCTGTGACCATGGTATTTCTAGAGCGTAGTTATGTACGCGCAATACTGGTTTCGCAAGTTCGCGAGGGCTGGGGTTGGGGCCGCATTGCTACGCTTGCTCGGAATGTGCCAGGCGGTCTTGTTGTAGGTTACTCTGGGCGCGCTTGACGGTGTCCGGACGTTTAATGGCCGGACTGGAGAATTGCCTTGAGAGGCTGCTTTGTACGTCCGCTGCGATAGCCGTCGTATGCTCCTCTGTTTGGAGAGAGCATTCGGTGTTTCCATTGACCGTGATGACGCCTCGAGGGCCTGGCATCTTGAGCTTGAGGTATGCGTAGTGCGACACTGCATTAAACTTGGCAAATGCGGTTCGCCCGAGCAGTGCGTGATAGCCACTGGGGAACGGCACTATGTCGAAGATTAACTCCTCGCTTCGGAAATTATCTGGAGATCCGAAAACCACTTCAAGTGTAACTGAGCCTGTACAGTTGGCTTCTACACCTGGTATGACGCCTTTAAAGGTCCTTCTGGTGGGTTTAATCCTCGAGGGATCGATGCCCATTTTCCGCATTGTATCCTGATAAAGCAGGTTTAGGCTGCTGCCGCCGTCCATAAGGACTCTAGTGAGGTGAAATCCGTCAATAATTGGGTCTAGAACCAATGTGGCGAATCCGTCATGATGGATGCTAGTGGGGTGGTCCCTTCGATCAAAAGTGATCGGGCAGGAAGACCATGGGTTGAACTTTGGGGCGACTGGCTCCATCGCGTATACGTCCCTTAGCACACGCTTCCGCTCCCTCTTGGGGACGTGGGTTGCATATATCATGTTCACCGTCCGCACTTGTGGGGGAAAACCTTTCTGTCCGCTGTTATTCGGTGGCCGGGGCTCCTCCTCGTCATCGCTATGCAGCCCCTTGTCTTTGCTTTCGGCATTTAACTTGCTTGCCTGCTTGAACACCCAATAATCCCTGTTGGTGTGATTGGCTGGTCTTTCGGGGGTGCCATGTATCTGGCATGAGTGGTCGAGTATTTGGTCCAAACTGGACGAGCCCGGAGTATTTCTTTTGAATGGCTTTTTCCGCTGACCGGGTTTAGAGCCTTTGAATCCGGCATTAACTCCCGTATCCTCAGCATTGTCGCCGTTAATGCAGCGCTTTTGCTTGTTGCGACGTGACCTGCCACTACTGTCCTTGGTATCCGAATTACCAGGGCTCTTGGTCATGTTATTGCTGCGAGCTAGCCAGCTGTCCTCTCCCGCGCAAAAGCGGGTCATAAGTGTCATGAGGGCTGCCATAGATTTCAGCTATTCCTGTCCTAGGTGCCGTGCAAGCCACTCGTCGCGGATGTTATGCTTGAAGGCTGCTAGGGCCTCTGCGTCCGGACAGTCGACGATTTGATTTTTCTTGGTTAGGAACCGTGTCCAGAATTGTCTGGCCGATTCCTCTGGCTGCTGAATTATGTGGCTTAGGTCATCGGTGTCTGGTGGTCGCACATATGTGCCCTGGAAATTGTCGAGGAATGCGGCTTCCGGGTCCTCCCAACAACCAATTGATTCTGCTGGCAAGCTATTAAGCCAATGCCGAGCTGGTCCTTTAAGCTTGAGTGGGAGGTATTTGATGGCGTGTAGGTCATCACCGCGGGCCATGTGGATATGAAGGAGATAGTCCTCGATCCATACCGCAGGATCTGTTGTGCCATCGTATGATTCGATGTTCACGGGTTTGAAACCCTCGGGGATTTGATGATCCATTACTTCATCTATGAAGCATAGTGGGTGTGCGGCACCTCTGTATTGGGCTACATCACGACGCAGCTCAAACGAGATTTGTCTATTGTGTTCGGCCCGGTCGGATTTACTGTATCCGGCGTGACGAGTACCGTCTCGTGCCATGGGGCGCCCACGTGATCCATAGATCGATCTTGTTTTCCTTGCCTTATCCTCCAATATATCTCGCAGGTCTGGCGCATTTTCCGATGCCTTGGTAGTTTTTGAGCGGCGCCGGGGTGCGGCTTGAGTGGAGGGCCAAGAGGCCTCTCTGTCGCCGCGGTCGCCAGTCAGCTGCATCAGTCGCTGGTGATGTAGGTTTAGGTGCTTCCTCCTCTAATTGGGGTAGCAACCTGCGCTTTGGGTAGCTCTTGGAGGGGCGTTCGAGTTCATACTCTTCGGCTGCAAAGACTTCAGTCCATCTGTCGGCTAGCAAATCTTGATCAGCTCTAAGTTGTTGCTGTTTTTTCTTGAGGCTGCTCGCCATGGCCATAAGCCTGCGTTTGAAACGCTCTTGTTCGATGGGATCCTCCGACATGACAAATTCATCGTCGTCGAGGCTTGCCTCGTCTTCGGAGGGAGGCATATAATTATCGTCCTCGACCTCTCTGTCTGCCGCTCCCTCATCAGGGCTGGCTTCTCTATCCTCCTGTGCTGAATCTTGCTGGAGATGGTTGTCTTCGGCACTGTCCGGGGGTTTATTATCCCCCGTGCCAGAATCACCGTTTTTGTTTTGGCGGGATTTAGAGCGGCGCCGCTGACACCAGCGCTTAGGCTGCTTCTTGGAGGGGTCATCCTCCGCTGTTCCATCGCCATTGCCTTCTTTTGGGGTGTCCACCGTGTATATATCATACGACGAGGTTGCTTTCCAGTGCCCTATAGGCGCTGGTTCTTGATCGTCTCCTGCATTAGCGTCCATACCGTCGATGTCTTTGGAGTCGAAGTCGAGCATGTCGGTTAAATCATCGACAGTGGCTACGAAGTGGGTGGTGGGTGGGCTTTGAATTTCTTCATCATCCGCATCCCAACCTTGCCGGCCATAGTCCGGCCAGGGCTCTCCTGACAAAGAGAGACTTTAGTGAATTTAGAATATCACCGAAGGGCGAGTGCTGAAAGATGTCCATGGCGGTGAACACCATGATCGGCGCCCAATCAAGTTCGATCGGTCGGGGCGTGGAGGGCTCGGAGTCTAGAGAGGAGTCCGGCTCCTTGGAGTCACGGGCTTCGCCGAGAATAGGGCTGGTGTTCGGCTCGATCTCCGTAGAAATTGCAGCCCCCGAGGCGGTGTCTAACCACCCATCCTCGGTTGGTGTGATCGGCTCCGAGCTAGGGGTCAGAGCGGACACAGGTGCGGCCTCTAGGGCACTGTTCGGCGGCAGAGCTAAATCATGCCCATCGTGACAGTGCGGCGCGCTCGGCTGTGGCTCGAATCCGTCGAAGATCAAGTCTCCGCGGATGTTGGCCGTGTAGTTCAAACTTCCAAATCCGACCTGATAGCCAGAGGCGTAGCTTTCGATCTGCTCCAGATGACCACGCGAATTGGCCGGTAGTGCAAAGCCGCTGAATACGAAGATCTGTCTGGGGAGAAAAGTCTCACCCTAGATCGCATCGCTGTTGATGATCGGAGAAGCCATCGGGCCTAAAAGTGACGACACAGAGGAACTCTCAATGAAAGCACGAATGTCGGTGTCAAAACCAGCGGATCTCGGGTAGGGGGTCCCGAACTGTGCGTCTAGGTCGGATGGTAACAGGAGGCAGGGGACACAATGTTTTACCCAGGTTCGGGCCCTCTCGATGGAGGTAAAACCCTACGTCCTGCTTGATTAATATTGATGATATGGGTAGTACAAGAGTAGATCTACCACGAGATCAGAGAGGCTAAACCCTAAAATCTAACCTATGGTATGGTTGTTGTTCGTCCTACGGACTAAAACTCTCCGGGTTATATAGACACCGGAGAGGGCTAGGGTTACATAGAGTCGGTTACAATGGTAGGAGATCTACATATCCGTATCGCCAAGCTTGCCTTCCACGCCAAGGAAAGTCCCTTCCGGACACGGGACGAAGTCTTCAATCTTGTATCTTCATAGTCCAGGAGTCCGGTCGAAGGTATAGTCCGGCCATCCGGACACCCCCTAATCCAGGACTCCCTCAATGGCTGAGGCATAGGGAATGACTTTCATTCTCTTTCTATCTTCTGCCGTGGTCGGGCTTTGAGTCTTACTCAATTTCACACCCTGAAACACATGTAAGAACTCTTTCTTTGACTGTTCCATTTTGAACTACTTCAAAATCTTGTCAAGGTATGTATTCATTGAAAAAACTTATCAAGCGTCTTGATCTATCTCTATAGATCTTGATCTCAATGTGTAAGCAGCTTCATCAAGGTCTTTCTGTGAAAAACTCTTTTCAAACTCTCCTTTATGCTTTCCAGAAAATTCTACATTATTTTTGATCAACAATATGTCATTCACATATACTTATCAGAAATGTTGTAGTGCTCCCACTCACTTTCTTGTAAATACAGGCTTCACCACAAGTCTGTATAAACTCATATGCTTTGATCACTTTATCAAAGCATATATTCCAACTCTGAGATGCTTGCACCAGTCCATAGATGGATCACTGGAGCTTGCTCAATTTGTTAGCACCTTTAGGATCGACAAAACCTTATGGTTGCATCATATATAACTCTTCTTTAAGAAATCCACTAAGGAATACAGTTTTGACATCCATTGGCCATATTTCATAAAATGCGGCAACTACTAACATGATTCGGACAGACTTTTAAGCATCGATACGAGTGAGAAACTCTCATCGTAGTCAACACCTTGAACTTGTCGAAAATATTTTGCGTCAATTCGAGCTTTGTAGATAGTAACACTACTATCGGCGTCCATCTTCCTCTTGAAGATCCATTTATTCTTAATGACCCACCGATCATCGGACAAGTCAATCAAAGTCCATACTTTGTTCTCATACATGGATCCCATCTCAGATTTCATGGCCTCAAGCCATTTCTCGGAATCTGGGCTCATTATCGCTTCCTCATAGTTCATAGGTTCGTCATGGTCTAGTAACATTACTTCTAGAAAGGATTACCGTACCGCTCTGGTGCGGACCATACTCTGGTTCTCCTACGAGGTTCGGTAGTACTTGATCTGAAGTTTCATGATCATCATCATTTGCTTCCTCACTAATTTGTCTAGAGATCACTAGAACTGATTTCTGTGATGAAGTACTTTCCAATTCGGGAGCAGGTACAGTTACCTCATCAAGTTCTACTTTCCTCCCACTCATTTCTTTCGAGAGAAACTCCTTCTCTAGAAAGGATCCATTCTTAGCAACAAATATATTGCCTTTCATATCTGTGATAGAAGGTGTACCCAACAGTTTCTTTTGGGTATCCTATGAAGATGCACTTTTCCGATTTAGGTTTGTGCTTATCAGGCTGAATCTTTTTCACATAAGCATCACAACCCCAAACTTTAAGAAATGATAGCTTAAGTTTCTTGCTAAACTACAGTTCATATGGTGTCGTCTCAATGGATTTAGATGGTGCCCTTTTTAACGTGAATGTAGCTGTCCCTAATGCATAAACCCAAAAACGACAGTGGTAAATCGGTAAGAGACATCATAGATTGCACTATATCCAATAAAGTATGGTTATGATGTTCGGACACACCATTATGCTGTGGTGTTCCAGGTGGCGTGAGTTGCAAAACTATTCCGCATTGTTTCAAATGAAGACCAAACTCGTAACTCAAATATTCTCCTCCACGATCAGATCGTAGAAACTTTATTTTCTTGTTACGATTATTTTCCACTTCACTCTAAAATTCTTTGAACTTTTCAAATGTTTCAGACTTATGTTTCATCAAGTAGATATACCCATATCTTACTCAAATCATTTGTGAAGGTTAGAAAATAACGATACCCGCCATGAGTCTCAACACTCATCAGACCGCATACATCAGTATGTATTATTTCCAATAAGTCAGTTGCTCGCTCCATTGTTCCGGAGAACGGAGTCTTAGTCATCTTGCCTATGAGGCATGGTTCGCAAGCATCAACTGATTCATAATCAAGTGATTCCAAAAGCCCATCAGCATGGATTTTCTTCATGCGCTTTACACCAACATGACCTAAACGGCAGTGCACAAATAAGTTGCACTATCATAATTAACTTTGCATCTTTTGGTTTCAATATTATGAATATGTGTATCACTAAGATCGAGATTCAATAAACTATTCATCCTGGGTGTATGGCCATTGAAGGTTTTATTCATGCAGACAGAACAACAATTATTCTCTGACTTTAAATGAATAACCATATTGCAATAAACATGATCAAATCATATTCATGCTTAACACAAACACCAAATAACATTTATTTAGGTTCAACACTAATCCCGAAAGTATAGGGAGTGTGCGATGATGATCATATCAATTTTGGAACCACTTCCAACACACATCGTCACTTCACCCTTAACTATTCTCTGTTCATTCTGCAACTCCCGTTTCGAGTTACTAATCTTAGCAACTGAACTAGTATCAAATACTGAGGGGTTGCTATAAACACTAGTAAAGTACACATCAATAACATGTATATCAAATATACCTTTGTTCACTTTGCCATCCTTCTTATCTGCCAAATACATGGGGCAGTTCTGCTTCCAGTGACCAGTCCCTTTGCAGTAGAAGCACTTAGTCTCAGGCTTAGGTCTAGACTTGGGCTTCTTCACTTGAGCAGCAACTTTCTTGCCGTTCTTCTTGAAGTTCCCCTTCTTCCCTTTGCCTTTTTCTTGAAACTAGTGGCCTTTCAACCATCAACACTTGATGCTTTTCTTGATTTCTACCTTCGTCGATTTCTGCATCACGAAGAGTTGGGAATTGATTCCGTTATCCCTTGCATATTATAGTTCATCACTAAGTTCTAGTAACTTGGTGATAGTGACTAGAGAACTTTGTTACTTACTATCTTATCTGGAAGATTAACTCCCACATGATTCAAGCAATTGTAGTACCCAGACAATCTGAGCACATGCTCACTGGTTGAGCTATTCTCCTCCATCTTTGTAGGCAAAGTACTGTCAGAGGTCTTCTACCTCTCGAGACGGGCATGAGCATGAAATACTAATTTCAACTCTTGGAACATCTTATATGCTCCTGTGGATTTCAAAACATTTTTGAAGTCCCAGTTCTAAGCCGTAAAGCATGGTGCACTAAACTATCAAGTAGTCATCATACCAAGCTTTGCCAAACATTCATAACGTCTGCATATGCTCCTGCAATAGGTCTGTCACCTAGCGGTGCATCAAGGACATAATTCTTCTGTGCAGCAATGAGGATAATCCTCAGATCACGAATCCAATCCGCATCATTGCTACTAACATCTTTCAATTTATTTTTCTCTAGGAACATATCAAAAATAAACGAGGAAGCTATTTGCGAGCTATTGATCTAGAACATAGATATGCAAATACTATCAGGACTAAGCTCATGATAAATTTAAGTTCAATTAATCATATTACTTAAGAACTCCCACTTAGATAGACATCCCTCTAGTCATCTAAATGATCACGTGATCCAAATCAACTAAACCATGTCCGATCATCACGTGAGATGGAGCAGTTTTCAATGGTGAACATCATTATGTTGATCATATCTACTATATGATTCACGCTCGACCTTTCGGTCTCGAGTGTTCCGAGGCCATATCTGTATATGCTAGGCTCGTCCAGTTTAACACAAGTATTTCTACGTGTGCAAAACTGTCTTACACCCATTGTAGATGAAAGTTGAGCTTATCACACCCGATCATCACGTGGAGTCTCGGCACGATGAACTTTGGCAATGGTGCATACTCAAGGAGAACACTTGTACCTTGAAATTTTTAGTGAGAGATTATCTTATAATGCTACCGCTGAACTAAGCAAAATAAGATGCATAAACGATAAACATCATATGCAATCAAAATATGTGACATGATATGGCCATGATCATCTTGCGCCTTTGATCTCCATCTCCAAAGTATTGTCATGATCTCTATCGTCACCGGCATGACACCATGATCTCCATCATCTTGATCTCTATCAATGTGTCTTCACATGGTCGTCTCACCAGCTATTGCTTTTGCAACTATTGCTATCGCATAGCGATAAAGTAAAGCAATTACATGGCACTTGCATCTTATGCAATAAAGAGACAACCATAAGGTTTCTGTCACTTGCCGATAACTCCAACAAAACATGATCATCTCATAGAACAACTTATATCTCATCATGTCTTGACCATATCACATCACAACATGCCCTGCAAAAACATGTTAGACGTCCTCTACTTTGTAGTTGCATGTTTTACGTGGTTGCAACGGGCTGAGCAAGAACCGTTCTTACCTACGCATCAAAACCACAACGATAGTTCATCAAGTTAGTGTTGTTTTAACCTTCACAAGGACCGGTCGTAGCCATACTCGGTTCAACTAAAGTTGGAGAAACTGACACCCGCTAGCCACCTGTGTGCAAAGCACATCGGTAGAACCAGTCTCGTGTAAGCGTACGCGTAATGTCGGTCTAGGACGCTTCATCCAACAATACTGCCGAACCAAAGTATGACATGCTGGTAAGCAGTATGACTTGTATCGCCCACAACTCACTTGTGTTCTACTCGTGCATATAACATCTACGCATAAATCTGGCTCGGATGCCACTGTTGGGGAACGTAGTAATTTCAAAAAAATTCCTACGCACACTCAGGATCATGGTGATGCATAACAACGAGAGGGGAGAGTGTGTCCTGATACGTCCATTTTGCATCATGCTTTTATATCGATATTTATCGCATTATGGGCTGTTATTACACATTATGTCACAATACTTATGCCTGTTCTCTCTTATTTTTCAAGGTTTACATAAAGAGGGAGAATGCTGGCAGCTGGAATTCTGGGCTAGAAAAGTAGCAAATATTAGAGACATATTCTACACAGCTCCAAAAGTCCTGAAACTTCACGGAAGTTATTTCCAGAATATATAAAAAATACTGAGTGCAAGAAGTACCAGAGGGGGGCCACCCACCAGCCACGAGGGTGGGGGGCGCGCCCTACCCCCGGGCACGCCCCTGCCTCGTGGGCCCCATGGTGGCCCACCGATGCCCATCTTCTGCTATATGAGGTCTTTCGTCCGAGAAAAAATCATAAGAAAGCTTTTGGGACGAGACTCCGCCACCACGAGGGTGGGGGGCGCGCCCCTGCCTCATGGGCCCCGTGGTGGCCCTTCGATGCCCATCTTCTGCTATATGAGGTCTTTCATCCGAGAAAAAATCATAAGAAAGCTTTTGGGATGAGACTTCGCCGCCACGAGGCGGAACCTTGGTGGAACCAATCTAGGGCTCCGACAGAGCTGTTCTGCCGGGGAAACTTTCCTCCGGGAGGGGGAAATCATCACCATCGTCATCACCAATGATCCTCTCACCGGGAGGGGGTCAATCTCCATCAACATCTTCACCAGCACCATCTCATCTCAAACACTAGTTCATCTCTTGTATCCAATCTTTGTATCCAAGCCTCAGATTTGTACCTGTGGGTTGCTACTAGTGTTGATTACTCCTTGTAGTTGATGCTAGTTGGTTTACTTGGTGGAAGATCATATGTTCAGATCCATTATGCATATTAATACCCCTCTGATTATGAACATGAATATGCTTTGTGAGTAGTTACATTTGTTCCTAAGGACATGGGAGAAGTCTTGCTATTAGTAGTCATGTGAATTTGGTACTCGTTCGATATTTGGATGAGATGTATGTTGTCATCCCTCTAGTGGTGTCATGTGAACGTCGACTACATGACACTTCACCATTGTTTGGGCCTAGAGGGAGGCATTGGGAAGTAATAAGTACATGATGGGTTGCTAGAGTGACAGAAGCTTAAACCCTAGTTTATGCGTTGCTTCGTAAGGGGCTGATTTGGACTTCATCTACAATGGTTAGGTTTACCTTAACACTTCTGTTGTAGTTGCGGATGCTTGCAATGGGGGTTAATTATAAGTGGTATGCTTGTCCAAGTAAGGACAGTACCCAAGCACCGGTGTACCCACATATCAAATTATCAAAGTACCGAACGCGAATCATATGATCGTGATGAAAACTAGCTTTACGATAATTCCCATGTGTCCTCGGGAGCACTTTTCTCTATATAAGAAATTGTCCAGGCTTGTCGTTTGCTACAAAAAGGATTGGGACATCTTGCTGCACTTTATTTACACCTGTTACTTGTTACTCGTTACCAATTACCTTATAACAAAACTATCTGTTACTGACAATTTTAGTGCTTGCAGAGAATACCTTGCTGAAAACCGCTTATCATTTCCTTCTGCTCCTCGTTGGGTCTGACACTCTCACTTATTGAAAGGACTATGATATATCCCCTATACTTTTCGGTCATCAAGACTCTTTTTTGGTGCCGTTGCCGGGGAGTGAAGCGCCTTTGGTAAGGAAAAATTTATATACTGTGCTGAAATTTACTGTCACTTGTTACTCTGGAAAGTAATCCTTTGAGGGGCTTGTTCGGGGTATCTTCACCCTGACCGGTAGAGCAAATAGTTGCTCCTCAACCTACTGGACCTACTGAAAATGAAAAATGTTTACTTCAAAATTCCTTCGGTTATGATAGAGAAATTGCTAGCTAATCCTTTTGCAGGAGATGGAACATTGCATCCCGACTTACACTTAATCTATGTGGATGAAGTTTGTGGATTATTTAAGCTTGCAGGTATGCCCGATGATGTTATCAAGAAGAAGGTCTTCCCTTTATCTTTGAAGGGAGATCCATTGAGATGGTATAGGCTATGTGATGATATGGGATCATGGGACTATAAGCGGTTGAAATTGGAATTTCACTAGAAGTTTTATCCTATGCATCTTGTTCATCGTGATCGTAATTACATATATAATTTTTGGCCTTGCGAAGGAGAAAGCATCGCTCAAGCTTGGGGGAGGCTTATGTCAATGTTATATTCATGCCCTAATCATGAGCTCTCAAGAGAAATGATTATTCAAAATTTTTATGCCCGGCTTTCTGGCAACAATCGCTCCATGCTCGATACTTCTTGTACTGGTTCCTTTATGATGAGGACTATTGAATTCAAATGGAATTTATTGGAGAGAATTAAACGCTACTCTAAAGATTGGGATCTCGACGTATGTAAGAAGTCAGGTATAACACCTAAGTTTGATTGTGTTAAATATTTTATGGATACCGATGTTTTCCGTAAATTTAGCACTAAATATGGACTTGACTCTGAGATAGTAGCTTCTTTCTATGAATCCTTTGCTATTCATGTTGATCTACCTAAGGAGAAGTGGTTTAAATATAATCCTCCCATTGAAACAAAAGTAGTTGCACCTATTAAAGTTGAAGAAAAAACTATCACTTATGATGACCCTGTTGTTCCCACTGCTTATGTTGAGAAACCACCTTTCCCTATTAGAATAAGAGAGAAGTGCATATTTCAACCCTCAACTTTTGCCCTAGTTTAATTTACAACCCCGAACTCCAATACCATCTAAATTACAACCCCTAACTCTCAAAACCGGCCAGGATTCAACCCTCCCCTCTCTGTTGACCGGTTTTGACCTGGTTGACCGGTTTTGACCAGTCAACAGGTCCAGTCAGCATGCCACATCAGCAAAAAATGCAAAATTTCCAAGGAAACAACCTGTAAAATCGAAGAAAATCCAGGAAAATAAATAAGAAATCCAATTTCCGAAAAACACGGAAAATAATAAACGAATTTCCAAAAAAAATACAGAAAAAACCCAAAAACTCACATTCCAGGAAAAAATCATTTTTATTTTCCCTAGCTTTTTTCGCGAACAATTTTTTCGGAATTTTTCCTTTTTGTATTTTTCCCTGATCTTATAGATTTTTATTTACTTTTTCTTGAAATTTTGAAAAAAATTCTGACGTGGCATGCTGATTGGACCCGTTGACTAGTCAAAACTGGTCACCCCAGGTCAAAACAGGTCAACAGGGAGGGGAGGGTTGAATCCTGACCGGTTTTGAGACTTGGGGATTGTAATTTAGACGGTATTAAAGTTCAGGGTTGTAAAATAGACTAGGGCAAGAGTTCAGGGTTGAAATATGCACTTCTCTCTTAGAATAAAGGATCATGCTAAAGCTTCAACTGTGGTTCATAAAAGTAATATTAGCACTTATACACCTCCTAAACAAGTTAAAGTTGAACCTAATATTGCTATTGTTAAAGATCTCTTGGCTGATAATATCGATGGGCATTTTATTTATTTCTGTGATGAGAGTGCTAGAATTGCTAAACATGGTGCTAAAGATAAACATAGACCTATGGTAGGCATGCATGTTATTTCTGTTAAAATAGGAGATCATTGTTATCATGGCTTGCGTGATATGGGTGCTAGTGCTAGTGCAATACCTATCTCCTTATACAAAGAAATTATGCATGATATTGCACCAGCTGAGATAGAAGATATCGATGTTACCATTAAGCTTGCTAATAGAGATACTATTTCACCAATTGGGATTGTTAGAGACGTTGAAGTCTTGTGTGGGAAGGCTAAATATCCTGCTGATTTCCTTGTTCTTGGTTCCCCTCAAGATAGCTTTTGTCCCATTATATTTGGTAGACCCTTCTTGAATACTGTTAATGCTAAGATAGATTGCAAGAAGGATGTTGTTACTATTGGTTTGGATGATATGTCTCATGAGTTTAATTTTTCTAAATTTCATAGACAACCCCGTGATGAAGAATTGCCTAGCAAAGATGAAATTATTTGTCTTGCTTCTATTGATTTGCCTCCTAATGATCCTTTAGAACAATATTTGCTAGACCATGAGATTGATATGTTTATGAATGAAAGAAAGGAAATAGATGAAGTATTCTTTAAACAGGGTCCCATTCTGAAACACAATTTGCCTGTTGAAATCCTAGGGGATCCTCCTCCACGCAAGGGTGATCCCGTGTTTGAGCTTAAACCATTACCTGATAATCTTAAATATGCTTATCTTGATGAAAAGAAGATATATCATGTTATTATTAGTGCTAACCTTTCAGAACACGAACAAGAAAAATTATTGAAAACTCTGAAGAAGCATCGTGCTGCTATTGGATATACTCTTGATGATCTTAAGGGCATTAGTCCCACTCTATGTCAACACAAAATAAATTTGGAGAGAGACACCAAACCAGTTATTGATCACCAACGACAGCTGAATCCTAAGATGAAAGAAGTGGTAAGAAAGGAAATATTAAAGCTCCTTGAGGCAGGTATAATTTATCCCATTGCTGATAGTCGGTGGGTAAGTCATGTCCATTGTGTCCCTAAGAAGGGAGGTATTACTGTTTTTCCTAATGATAAAGATGAATTGATTCCACAAAGAATTATTACAGGTTATAGGATAGTAATTGATTTCCGCAAATTAAATAAGGCTACTAAAAAGATCATTACCCCTTACCTTTTATTGATCAAATGCTAGAAAGATTATCTAAACATACACATTTTTGCTTTCTAGATGGTTACTTCGGTTTTTCTAAAATACCCGTGTCAGCTGATGATCAAGCAAAGACCACTTTTACTTGTCCTTTCGATACTCTTGCTTATAGACGTATGCCTTTTGGTTTATGTAATGCACCTGCTACCTTTCAAAGATGCATGATGGCTATATTTTCTGACTTTTGTGAAAAGATATGTGAGGTTTTCATGGACGATTTCTCCGTTTATGGATCCTATTTTGAAGATTGCTTGAGCAACCTTGATCGAGTTTTGCAGAGATGTGAAGAAACTAATCTTGTTCTGAATTGGGAGAAATGCCACTTTATGGTTAATGAAGGTATTGTCTTGGGGCATAAAATTTCTGAAAGAGGCATTGAAGTTGACAAAGCTAAAGTTGATGCTATTGAAAAGATGCCATGTCCCAAGGACATTAAAGGTATAAGAAGCTTCCTCGGTCTCGCCGGTTTTTATAGGAGGTTCATTAAGGACTTCTCAAAAATTTCTCAGCCTGTGACTAATCTATTACAAAAAGATATTCCTTTTGTCTTTGATGATGATTGTGTAGAAGCATTTGGAATACTTAATAAACCATTGATTTCTTCACCTATTGTTCAGCCACCTGATTGGAATTTACCCTTTGAAATTATGTGTGATGCTAGTGATTATGCTGTAGGTGCTGTTCTAGGGCAAAGAGTTGATAAGAAATTAAATGTTATTCAATATGCTAGTAAAACTCTATACAATGCCCAGAGAAATTATGCTACCACTTAAAAAGAATTTTTAGCAGTTGTTTTTGCTTGTGATAAGTTCAGACCTTATATTGTTGATTCTGAAGTAACTATTCACACTAATCATGCTGCTATTAAATACCTTATGGAAAGGAAAGATGCTAAACCTAGACTTATTAGATGGCTTCTCCTGCTAGAAGAATTTGATTTGCATATTATTGATAGAAAGGGAGTTGAGAACCCCGTTGCAGACAACTTGTCTAGGTTAGAAAATGTTCTTGATGACCCACTACATATTGATGATAGCTTTCCTAATGAACAATTAAATATCATAAATGCTTCTCGAACTGCTCCATGGTATGCTGATTATGCTAATTATATTGTTGCTAAATTTATACCACCTAGTTTCACATACCAGCAAAAGAAAAATTTCTTCTATGATTTGAGACATTACTTTTGGGATGACCCACATCTTTATAAAGAAGGAGTAGATGGTATTATTAGACGTTGTGTACCTGAGCATGAACAGGAACATATCCTACGCAAGTGTCACTCCGAGGCTTATGGAGGACACCATGCTGGAGATAGAACTACACATAAGGTATTGCAATCCGGTTTTTATTGGCCTACGCTACGTCTTGAGCTTGCGTTGGTTTTCCCCGAAGAGGAAGGGATGATGCAGCAGAGTAGCGTAAGTATTTCCCTCAGTTTTTGAGAACCAAGGTATCAATCCAGTAGGAGCCCACGCTCAAGTCCCTCGTACCTGCACAAAGCGATAGCTACTCGCAACCAACGCGATTAGCGGTTGTCAAGCACTTCACGGTCACTTACGAGAGTGAGATTTGATAGATAGAATATTTTTGGTATTTTTGATATAAAGATGCAAAGTAAAAAGTAAAAGCAAAGTAAATACCAAAACAATATAAAAGTGATGGAGATTGATATGATGAGAATAGACCCGGGGGCCATAGGTTTCACTAGTGGCTTCTCTCAAGAGCATAAGTATTCTACGGTGGGTGAACAAATTACTGTTGAGCAATTGATACCATTGGGCATAATTATGAGAATATCTAGGCATGATCATGTATATAGGCATCACGTCCGTGACAAGTAGATCGAAACGATTCTGCATCTACTACTATTACTCCACTCATCGACCGCTATCCAACATGCATCTAGAGTATTAAGTTAAAAACGGAGTAACGCCTTAAGCAAGATGACATGATGTAGAGAGATAAATTCATGCAATATGAAATAAACCCCATCTTGTTATCCTCGATGGCAACGATACAATACGTGCCTTGCTGCCCCTTCTGTCACTGGGTAAGGACACCGCAAGATCGAACCCAAAGCTAAGCACTTCTCCCATGGCAAGAACTACGAATCTAGTTGGCCAAACCAAACGGATAATTCGAAGAGACTTGCAAAGATAACCAATCATGCATAAAAGAATTCAGAGAAGATTCAAATATTATTCATAGATAGACTTGATCATAAACCCACAATTCATCGGTCTCAACAAACACACCGCAAAAAGAAGATTACATCAAATAGATCTCCACAAGAGAGGGGAGAACTTTGTATTGAGATTCAAAGAGAGAGAAGAAGCCAACTAGCTACTAACTATGGACCCGAAGGTATGAGGTAAACTACTTACACTTCATCGGAGGGGCTAGGATGATGTAGAAGCCCTTCGTGATGACGGCCCTCTTCCGGCGGAGCTCCGGAACAGGCCCCAAGATGGGATCTCGTGGATACAGAAAGTTGCGACAGTGGAATTAGGTTTTTGGCTCCTGTTCTGATCTTTTGGGGTACGTGTGTATATATAGAGTTAATTGCATAGAAGTACCACAATTCGGGCATCACATGCAGATTGGTACCATGATTGCTAATTTTTGCGTGTCAGTACCAACATTGGTGTAAGTTTTTGCAAATTAGGCTAAAACGCGTATTTATACGTATTGACGCCCGATCCGACAGCTCGGGCCCACCCGTCAGGTGCCACACTGGCCAATCGGCGCGTGCCCGCGCGTGCACGCGTGCTGACTAGGACGAGCCAATGCGCTGCTGCTCTCCAACCTGGTCCGGTCGCACCAGCTCCAGCCCGGCCGCACCATTCCCCTCCCCTCCTCCTCCTCGCTCGTTTCCTCCGTCGCCGCCGCCCGCGTCCCGACTGCCGGCCGCCGCACCGCCCCGCCGACGCCATGGTTTTGGAGGACGAAAGCAGCGACGACCATTCTAGCCTCCCGTACATGCAGTCTTCCTCCACAGACGGTCTCAACGAGGTCAGTACAGGGTTAGGGTTTCAGATTTGGGATTTCTTGATTTGGTTAATATCGCTAGGTTTTGATTTGGCCATTGTCTTTGTGCGAGCTTCTGCAGGTCCCTTTCAGCATTGAAGATCCATATTACAAGGGGATTGAGCTGGATGTGATGTCTCCATGTAAGAAGCACGGCATGGCATCTGATAGGCTTGTTGCCTTTGAAGGAACAGACACAGGCAGGAGGTTTTTAGCATGTGCACAGCCGGTATGGATTGTAGGATTGTAGGCATACTGATTTTTTTTCTTACTTGGTCAGTGCCATATTGAACTCTGTTTGCTGGAGTACTCTGCTTGCTGTCAACATTTTGGTTCATAGTGGTTAGAGTAGCTTATTTAGGTCAAGCATGAGTATATTTTTCTGGAGTACGATGGCATAATAATTTATGTTGATAGTGGTAGTAGAGTAGCTTACAAATGTTTGAACACTCCTTGATATGAACAGTACAGTAACTAAACTAGTCAGTCAGCTACTCAAGTGGCTACTCCTCTTGTTAAGTGTAGTGGTTGATGCTAACATAGTAATTTATGTTAATAGTGGTAGTAGAGTAGCTTACAAATGTTTGAACACTCCTTGATATGAACAGTACAGTAACTAAACTAGTCAGTCAGCTACTCAAGTGGCTGCTCCTCTTGTTAAATGTAGTGGTCTGATGCTAACATAGTAATTTATGTTAATAGTGGTAGTAGAGTAGCTTACAAATGTTTGAACACTCCTTGATATGAACAGTACAGTAACTAAACTAGTCAGTCAGCTACTCAAGTGGTTGCTCCTCTTGTTAAATGTAGTGGTCTGATGCTAAATTTAGACATTCTTTTTGGCAACTGCAGTGATTTTGTGTAATTACTTGCTGTATGAACTGTTTTGTTGTTGTTGTTGTTGTTGTTTTTGCAGGAAGGTAGAAATTGTGGCTTTGTTGAATGGGTTGATCATCAGTGGCCCCCAACAATGCAGAATGCATTGTTGAAGCTATGGGCAATGGTTGAAGATGCCAAAAGTGCTAGGGTGAATGACAATCTTGAAAGTTCTTTCACTATCCACCAACTGACAGAAGAGAAGAACAAGCTGGAGGCCAACTATGAAAAGCTAGTCCAAGATGTGCATGAGCTGATGAACTTCCAGGAAGATAAGGTGGTGGATTTCAGACATCTGCAGTCTGCCATTACATATCAGCAGGAGGTAAGAAAAGAACTGATTGATGATATGAAGGCAAAGATGGCAACTGAGATGGCAAAGAAAGATGCAGAGACCTAGCAACTTACTCAGAAGTATGAGGTGCTGCTCAACCTGACAAGATCTCAAGCAACAGTCATTCAGAACTTGAAGTTGAACAAAATGTATTGCTCTGTATGGATCAGTTTCTTATTATGTATGGATATGCTGATTATGCAGATGGATATGTTGATGATGGTACATTATGACAATGTTGTAGCAAACCAGACAGTACATTGCAATAAAAGAGGAACAAGACTCACTAAATCTCATTGCATCATAAGATAACTTCACTGATCCATTACAACTTGATCAATTACAACTTGGCTACAACTGAACGAACTAACTAACTTAATATCTTGCCTGCAACTAAGCCAAGCACAAATATAGTGAAAAGAAACAGCACATTGTGAAATTTGGCCCTAATCCCTGCAATCTCTGCATTCTTCTCTCTGAGTTGAGTTTGCAGAGACAGAAACATGGCCTCCCTTGTGCCATCATCTTCACTTGGAGTCAGGATTGGAAATTGATCTTCAGATCTAGCAACAGTTGCACCTTTAAGCCTCCATACTTCATCACGCAGATCCCCAATGAGCTCACTCCAGAATGTGGGCAATGGATCATCATGCCATTGCACAAATCCATAGCCACCGTGCTATTAAGATACACAAGCAAATTTCACCATGCTGCCACATACTATTGCACAGAAGAAAAAGGAAGAAAATTAGGGCAAAAAACAACACTCACCATAGCATCCATGCAGCTATAGTACGTCCTACCAGGGTTCTGCCTGCTCCAGGAGATCCATCTTGGCGCCTTCCTCGGAGTTGAGCAGTGGCACATCACTGGAGGCTTGTATGCCATTGGGTTCTCGCGGTAGCGCACCGGCGAGCGCGACTCCCCCCCTCCTTCCTGCAGCTCGACGAAATCCGGGAGCGGACCCGGCACTAGACGACCACGACATCTCCGCCGCCGGCCCCAGTCAGCGCCTCTGAGATTTCTCCTTGGCTGCGCTCCAAATGGCCACTGCATGGATGAACCCTAGTTTCGTTCCCCACTCTGAGATCTGGTGGTGTCACTTTAATAGTAGAAGAGGTATCTGTCCCACATGTCAGAATCCCCAAATGTGGTACTGCATGTTATGTGATGCCCCAATATTGGTACTGACATGCAACAGATAGCAGCAGTATTAGTACTAATTTGTCACAAGTAACTGCAATTGTGGTACTTCTTTGCAAATGCTGGTAGTTCAGAAAACCACCTAAAGTTCAACATTCAGAAAACCACCTAAAGGTGAACATTTAGATAACCACCTAAAGTTCAACATTCAGATAACCACCTAAAGTTCAACCACATATCCATTAGCAAGTTCTACATATCCAGTACTCCACCTCAAGTTCAACATTACAAGCATCAAGTTCAACATTACTAGAGTACTCCACCAGTACTCCACCTCAAGCATCAAGTTCAACCAAAATAACACCACAGTATTTCACATTACATGGCTCCTCCTCCTCCCATGCTAGCATTGAAGTAGGACATCCATCCAGTGTGTGTGCCATCAGTAGGAATGTCAGCATATTGCCTGGGAGCACCTCTTCCAGCTCTTCCTCTGCCTCTGCGAGCTCCTCTTCCAGATGGTGGTGGTGTAGTAGAAGTAGCACCAGCTCCTCTGCCAGCTCCCCTTCCTCTTCCAGATGGTGGTGTTGTAGTACAAGTAGCACCAGCTCCTCTACCAGCTCCTCTTCTTCCAGATGATGGTGGTGTAGGAGCAGAAGCAGCAGGTCTTGGCTGTCTTGCTGTTGGTGCAGTAGAAGGACTAGCAGCTCTTGGCTATGAGGTACTTGCAGTAGCCTTGCAAAGAAAAGGAAACAATTAATAATGCTAGAAAGAAATGTACAAGAAAGAAAACATTAGTATATTTCAAGGTGAAAAATTATTACCACATGCTTATTCTTCCTCAAAGCTAGCTTAGGCTTCAACTGTTTAAGACAGTTTGTGTACCTATGCCCTTGGAAACCACAATTGCCACATGTTATGGTCCCCATTCTTGAAGTTTCTTTTGGCTTTGGTACTTCAAATTTGCCCTTGATCCTCTTTTCTTTCCTTCTTCCTCTCTTGATTTTGAATGCAGATGGTTCTATATCTGGACCAGGGGTCCTTGAACAATCATGCTCACCAGGCACAGGAAAGATCATTGGTTCATAAGCTGCAGCATAAAAATCTTTCTTGAAGAATTTGCTGACATAATCCTCTAGTTTCCTTTTAGCCTTGTTTATTGCAGAGATGGCATGGTTGCAAGGTATGCCACTAAGGTCCCACTTCCTGCATCCACATGTCTGAAGTTCCAGGTTGACAGCATGTGTTTGCTGCGCACTTGTAACTTGCCATAAGTTGACCCCTGCCTGTATTGGCTTGTAGTATCTGGCCCTCTCCTTCTCAGCCTCTAGCTTCTCACTGTAATGAGGTGTTATCTCCCATCTTGCTTCCTTAACACACTCTCTCTCTCTCTTCATGTGCCACCTCACCATCTGCTTATCTTTTATCCCATCACACATTGTCCTTATAGGTTTTCTCCTAACATCTAGAATGTACTTGTTGAACACCTCAGACAAGTTGTTCACTACCAAGTCAGTCTTGCAGTTTGTGTCAAATGCATGCCTTGCCCATGTCTTTTTTGGTATTGCAGTAAGCCACTCCCAAGCTTCCTCACTTTCAGCTCTAAGATCATTCATTGCAATATTACATTTGTGTTCATTGTAGGCATAGCTAGCATTATCCATGCACTTCTTAAGATCTTCAGCCCTAAATCCAGCATTTTGGAAATTTGCATATGTATGACTAAGGCAGAACCTTTGGTTGCAATTTGGAAACACAGCATTCACTGCATACAGTAACCCCTGCCACAAACAATATAACAAGTCTAAGCTACATCCTAAAGAAATATGCACCAATGAATTAAATATGCATTCTAATCTACTATAAACACTTGTGCAAAACATAATGAAACTCTAAGCTAATGTAAACACTTCTGCAAAACAGATACCTTTTGTCTATCTGTCATTATAGTATAAGGTCCAAACTTGCCCACTTCTCCCCCTAGGCAAATTTTGAGTTGGTGTAGAAACCAACACCAACTAGCTTTGTGCTCTTGTCCAACTATGCCAAATGCCAGTGGATATATGTTGTTGTTGCCATCTCTTCCAGTGGCAGCAAGGAGTTGAGCACCTGTAGTGAGCTTAATGAAGCACCCATCAACACCTGCATAATCAACATTTCCAAACATTAAATACATTCAAGTGAGAAACAAAATGTAGTACTCTACAATATGTAAATGGTGCACAAGGTTTAGGAACTAACCAATGAATGGCCTACACCCATTGAGAAACCCCTCCCTTGCTCCATTCATGCAAAAGAACATGGCATGGAATCTTGGGCCTGGGTGGGGTATTCTTGCAGTTGGTGTTGGAGTAACAGTAGTGACTATTACTCTGCTCCCAGGGTTTGTGTCCATGACCGTCTGAGCATAGTCTTTAAGCCTAGGATATTGCTTCTTGTGATCTCCTAACACAGCTTCAATAGCTATGTTCTTTGCCCTATATGCCATGCACTTGGGCACATCTACACCATATTTTTCATTGCATGCATCAATTATAGTCTGAATACCAGTAGTTATATCAGATCTAAAGAGATGCTCATATTTCTGTGCTAGCCACTTAGCACTAACCCTGGTGGTCTCTATGGTACTAGGGCAAGTGTGCTCTAGTCTCATCTTGTTAATTACAAAGGTTTTCTCCCCTTTTATAACTGTTGCCACCATTAAGAAGTGGCATTGTTTATCTGTACACTCAACAATTATCCTCTGATCTGAATTCCTGTGATACCTGAAATTCCTGGCCTGGGTGATGTGCAAATTCAACAAAGCATCTCTGAATTGATGATGATCCATAAAACACAACTTCATACACAGTTGCTCATGTGGTTGCTCCAATTTCTCATTATACCACTTCCTAGCAGGCCTTTTCTTTGCCCTACTCTTCCTTTTCTTTGGTAGGACAAAAGAGAGTGGCTCAAAACCATCATCATCACTCTCCCTCAACAACCCCTTCTCTTCTTCATCTGATGATGGTCTGAAATCAGGTTCAACCTCTGGTAGCTCACTACAATGTGACCTAGTGGTTGGGCCTCTTCTAACTGGCAGCTTTTGCTTCTTCTTTACAGGTTCAACTATAGTTTCTTCTTCTTGTTCAAAAGTCCTATCTTGTTCTACCTCATATGGGTCCTCAACTTCAGTGTCACCCTCATAATGCAGCATTTCTTCCTCTTCTGATTGATCGTCATCTGATTCTTCCTCTTGTGCTTCTAGCTCTCTCTGTCTCTTTCCCTCTTCCACCTCTACATCTTCATCATCAACCATGTAATTAGGGTCACTTCCAATTTGACCATCCTCATCAGAGGCATCACTATCCTCATAAGCCTCAAATCTTGATATCCCTCTTCTTCTTCCAAAACTGCTTTCAACTTGTCTGTTCCATTTTTGCTTTCTTGTGTGCAAACACCAGCAGGACCAGCAGGGTGATGTGTGCTACATTGACTGTCAAAGACTACTCCTTCCTTATCAATAGCTAAGATAGGAGGCTCACTCAGATCATAAACAAGAGGCTCTTGGTACAACACAGTGGACAAGTCTGGATTTTCAAAATGCTGCCTCTCAAAATCAGTATCAGGGGGTGGACAAGCCCTGACTAGCAAATTAAGCACCAATTTGTCCTGGATCTTCCTCTTTATCATCTGTAATTCTGCATGACTGTCTACCAAATCCAGCCCTTTCTCTCCTAAAGATGGATTTTCAATGTGAAACAAACAATCATATGCATTAAATCCCTTGGTTTCCATCACTGCAACCAAATTCAGATAAGTAATATCTGAACCACACAGCTTCATCTCCAATGGCTCTCTTGCATCAAAATGGATCCTTACTTCCCAAATGTCTTCATACAAACTACAGAACAAATTAAATTTCATGTATTCATTATAATTACTCTTAATTTCGAGAGCAACAGTACAGTTCAGTACAATTTAAAGTAACCTGTAAGTCTATTATTTACGAATTGAGCACAATAGCAAAATTTGGAGAGCAACAGTACAGTACAGAACAATTTAAAGTAACAGTACCACACAGTACAGAACAATTTGGAGAGCCACAATAATCCCAAATTTTTACTGTCATTGAACTAATTTGAGAGTGCAATACACTATGTTACTAGGTTAGTTTAATTGTCCTATACTAGTCACTTCAATTGGATAAAACCTAATCCCCAACTGGATAAAGCAGATGATGAACAAACCCTAAAAATGCCCGATTGGATAAATCAGAGGAGGAAGAGGACAAGGGTACTTACAGCACGCCGCCAAGTCCATGCGCAACTCATGGCTTCTGCTAGGGTTCGCCACCCACTGATGCGCCAACCGTAACCGCTGCTCCATAGTGAGTAACATCGACTCCTCGTCGTCGGTCGAGTACGCGGAGCTGGAGTCGTCGCCGCCACCCCAGTCGACGCCAGCCGTTCCGCTAGGAGGCCAGAACGGCATCTCACTGCCGCTGTGGACGCCCTCGCCGCCCCCTGGCGGAATCGCCGATGCCATGGACTAGGGTTCGAGCGAGGAGGAGGAGGAGGGGAGGGGAATGGTGCGGCCGGGCTAGAGCTGGTGCGACCGGACCAGGTTGGAGAGCAGCAGCGCACCGGCTCGTCCTAGTCAGCACGCGGGCACGCGCCGATTGGCCAGCGCGGCACCTAACGGGTGGGCCCGAGCTGTCAGATCGGGCGTCAATACGTATAAATACGCGTTTTAGCCTAATTTGCAAAAACTTACACCAATGTTGGTACTGACACGCAAAAATTAGCAATCATGGTACCAATCTGCATGTGATGCCCAAATTGTGGTACTCCTGTGCAATTAACTCGTAGATATAGGAGGAAGGAGTACGTCGGTGGAGCATTGAGGGGCCCACGAGGCAGGTGGGCGCGCCCTAGGGGGGGGGTGCCCCCCACCCTCGTGACCACCTCTTTGATCCCTTGCAGTAGGGTCCAAGTCTCCTGGATCACGTTGAGAAAATCATGTTTCCGAAGATTTTATTCCGTTTGGACTCTGTTTGATATTCTGTTTATCCGGAACACTGAAATAGGCAAAAAAAACAGCAATTCTGGGCTGGGCCTCCGGTTAATAGGTTAGTCCCAAAAATAATATAAAAGTGGAAAATAAATCCCAATATAGTCCAAAAAAGTAGATAATATAGCATGGAGCAATCAAAAATTATAGATATGTTGGAGACGTATCAGGCATCCCCAAGCTTAATTCCTGCTCGTCCTCGAGTAGGTAAATGATAAAAAGAGAATATTTGATGCGGAGTGCTAGTTGGCATAATTTCAATGTAAATCTTCTTAATTTTGGTATGAATATTCAGATTAGAAAGATTCAAGACAAAAGTTTATATTGACATAGAAAATAATAATACTTCAAGCATACTAACAAAGCAATTATGTCTTCTCAAAATAACATGGCCAAAGAAAGTTATCCCTACAAAATCATATAGTCTGGCTATGCTCCATCTTCCCCACACAAAGTATTTAAATCATGCACAACCCCGATGACAAGCCAAGCAATTGTTTCATACTCTAACTTTTTCAAAAGTTTTTCAATCATAACGCAATACATGAGCGTGAGCCATGGATATAGCACTATAGGTGGAATAGAATGGTGGTTGTGGAGAAGACAAAAAGGAGAAGATAGTCTCACATCGACTAGGCGTATCAACGGGCTATGGAGATGCCCATCAATAGATATCAATGTGAGTGAGTAGGGATTGCCATGCAACGGATGCACTAGAGCTATAAATGTATGAGAGCTCAACAAAAGAAACTAGTGGGTGTGCATCTAACTTGCTTGCTCACGAAGACCTAGGGAAATTTGAGGAAGCCCATCATTGGAATATACAAGCCAAGTTCTATAAAGTAAAATTCCCACTAGTATATGAAAGTGACAACATATGAGACTCTCTATATAAAGAACATGGTGCTACATTGAAGCACAATATATGAGACTCGCTATGTCATGGTGCTACTTTGAAGCTCAAGTGTGGAAAAAAAGGATAGTAGCATTGCCCCTTTTTTATTTATTTATTTTTTTGGGCCTTCTTTTTTTTCTTTGGACTTCCCCTTTTTTGGGACAATGCTCTATTGAATGATGATCATCACACTTCTATTTATTTACAACTCAATGATTACAACTCGATACTAAAACAAAGTATTACTCTATATGAATGCCTCCGGCGGTCACTACACCACGGTCAAGATTTGGTGACACACCTATCTGTTGGCATAGGGTACCTTTGCCGACACATAAATTGTAGCTAATAGCTACGCCGACAAAAGATAAAACAGTCGGAGGACTTGCTGTTGGCAAAGGTATTGCCGACAGTTGATTACTTCCTGACACAAGTTCAGTTGGCATACACCCTACCTACGCCGACACATTTCCTGCGGTCATACACCCTACCTATCCCGACAGTTGGTTTGTGGGCGTACACCCTATCTACCCCGACAGTTCTTTTGTGGGCATACACCCTACTTTTATCGACACATAGATTGTCCTTCTAGGTATATGCTTTTGCCGAGACTTAATCTGTCCAAGTAGGTACATACCTTGGCTGACACTTAATATGTCAATGTATGTACATACACTACACCACGCACCAGATTTCCCTACCAATGACTATTGGGAAAAGTCTCTAATACCATCGGATCGTTGGTTGAGAACAGTTGTATCAGACTGTTGGTCGGTAATGCATATGCGTAGCAACTGAGGGTCGGTCGGGAATGCTCATATATTTAATGTCAAGTGATCGGTCGGGAATACGAGGACTTCCATCAGACTATGGGTCGGGGATTAATGCCGACCGACTGTTGGCAGCTAATTGGGCCAACCAGTCGCGCACGCGGGAACAGAAAAAGTTAGCGCCAAAATTAGCCCAGCCCACTGAAAACTCCCTCTCTTTTTCCCCTTTCGCTCCTAAATCCCCAAATCCCTCAACCCCCACCCAATTTCTACATCCGCCGCCGCCATGCTCGAGCTCTCTGTCCGCCGCCGACGCTACTCTCTATGGCCGGCTGTGTGCTCTCCAGCCGGCGAGGACACAACCCCCTCCCCATCCCCCTCACTTACTTCAGCCTGCGCACCACTGAGCCCACTCCACACCGCCGCAGCTAGGCTCGAGCTCTCTCTCCGCTGCGCTCGCTCGGCCTCCACCTGCAGAAGCTCTCACCGCCGCCACGGGCTCGAGCAGCCTCCGTCATGAGGTTCTCTCCGTGTTGCTATGCGCTCGAGCACCCTCCGCCTCCAGGTGCTCTCTTCTATCCTGCTTATCCCCCTCCCCCATCGCTCACCGCACCACCCTATATGCACAGGTGGTCTTGCCGTTGCCGTCCACACCCTGCCGACGGCTGCCCTTTTCTTCTGCGCCCAAGCTCAGCCATCGCCCCTATGTGCCGCCGGCCAAGAAGGTATGCTCCGATATGCCCCTTGCCAGATCTGATTAGGACTGTGGGCCGGTTATAGTCCCTCTAAAGGCATGGATTTTGCTACCTCTGCTGTTAGGTATTTCCCTGTGAGACAACGACTTTATCTCCAGAAATCGACCTGCTGGATGGACTGGTCGAAGAAATTTTCCAGTATAAGTCCGTAACTTTTCCTTTCACATGTGCAGGTTTATATTATGTGTGGATTTGGAAGCTATTTCTACGTTTACTATGTGATTTGAGAAAAAAACTATGGCCCCATGACTTGCTACCATGATGCTTGACTGTACGGCACGCCCCATTGACATGCGATTCATATCTGCTAGGATTTTGAATTGAATAGGTGTGAAATATCTGGTAGCTATATGGATCCATTGGCTCTAAAAACTGTTGCCCCAATGTCTACAATTTGGGGTCATGTAGGTATGATATAAATCTTAGATTTTGTTGGTTCCGTAGTCGCAATTCATTGTTTTATTAATGGCTTCATGTATGCAGGTGAGGCGCCACTCCTTCATCAGGTTATATGTCAACCTGAAAATCATCTAGGCGACAGGATAGTTCCCCAAGAGCCCCAATTGCAAGTACATATAATAAAACACTACTCTGTAACTATATAAGAAAGGCATGATTAGAAAATTATTTGCAAAAGTGAGGCTGCACATGCTTGCAATTGCTTAGTTTGAGCTCGAGCTTTTAGTTTATAATGATGTGACCACATGCTTGTGTTTCTTTTCATGTTTATTAATCTGACAGAACTATATGATGCTAATGATGGTTGCAGTACTTTAACCTGAAGAGCATCTTATTTATGCCCTGCTTCCCGGATATTTTAAATATCAGAATGTTATGAACAAATGAAATCAAACTATTTGTTGTAAGTTGTAACATTGGTGGTTTCATGTCTCCGTTGTTTGCACGGGGCGACCTCATAGTTTTTTAGCAAGAAACATGATCCAGACAAGAAAAAGTCAATTTCATCCATTGGGACTAAAGTTGGCAAAAGTAACTAGAAGTGATCATTTTTCTGGGTACTAGCTCATTTGTAGTAGAACACGATCTATATTGTTGGTTTTTGATGTTTGTTGGCAGTCATAAAAATGTCACTACATAATTAGGGCAAATTATAGAAACCTGAAATTATTGTGCACATAGACCTAATATTGACCTGATGTTGTGGTAACAACAAGCAAACAAACTGTTGGATTTATGTCTTGTTGTAGAGGAATATATTATTGCTCTATTTTGCACACTGGTGAAAATTTAACCACCAGTGTTTTCAATCCATATATTGAGCTAGGTGTTCACCCTTCGCCGACATATTCATAGATTTTTTATGTACTTTGTTTATTACAAACATTTATATAAACATATAATATATAATATATTTATATTAAGGACTCCTAGGTTCTAGTTATTGTAGACCTTCTGCTCAATATTTTACAGAGTAATAAAGCATGGATGACAAATTTTGTTGATCCAGGTTGTCATAATTTGTAGCGACCTAACCCGAATGGATCAAGTCTCTGTGCTTAAGTGTCATCCCTGGATCGGTATGCTGACACACACAGTACTCGAAGGATTTATAACAGAGGTAAATCACATGTATAAAGTAACGTAAATACTATTACCTTAATCCATATAGCGGAAGCAACAAGGTTGTGGATTCCCATCAACACCAACGGCAAAGTTGAGTGTAGAAATCGTAACCCTAACGTACCACTTACTCGTCATAAGATGATCCTGCAACATGAGACGTTGCAGCCCGAAACGGGTCAGTACATTGAATGTACTGGCAAATTCACAGCATAGAGAAAATGATGAACAATGGCTATCACTATATGCATATATGGCTGGTGGAAAAGCTCTATGGTTATAAGGTTTTTGCGTAAAGCCAATTTTTCCCTACTGCAAAGGAATACATTTTAATTAACTATCATGGTGGTTGTTGAACATTGAGAATGGTTGACAGCATTCCCAATCCCAATTAAAAGTACTCATTAGCATCCCAACAATATTAATTAGAGTAACATGATGAGATTCACATGATATCCAAGTACTAGATACTCAAGATGTCCATAACCGGGGACACGGCTAATCATGATTAGTTTATACACTCTGCAGAGGTTTGCGCACTTTTCCCCACAAGACTCGATCGCCCCCGTTTGGTTTCTCGCACTACAGGGTGTTTGAGAAGACGGATGACCGAGACACAGTCTTTCAGAAGCGCTAGCACCTTACATGTGGGTAGACCGGTACACCTACTTTCCCCTACATCTGCTAGTCTACCCGTAAGAGTTCGCACGACTTAATTGACTATGCCAGAGCCCATAATGGCTTGTGGCCGCACACGGAAGTTTCTAGTATGAATAATCTCATGATCCCTTTGAGCCTGGGTGGCGGTCCAAAGAAAAACAGGCAAGTCCTGGTAACCCCAGGTGCCTCAATCCACCCAGATGTGTGTTAGGTTGCCACCTTAGATAAACCCTTAATTATAAATCTCACATCTGTCATGGATATCACTCACCCAATCCACGTCTACTAGCATAGCATGGCATAATGAGCAAACGTAGAAGTAACTCCCAAAGGTTTGATAATAAACAGGTAATAGGTACTACCTCATCTACTTCCCATCCCACAGTTTAATTAGATCCTACTCATGCAATGTGTGAGGATTGATCTAATGCAATAAAACTGGGTTGTAGAAAAGGTATGATCAAAGTGTGAACTTGCCTGCAATGTTGATGAAGATGATTCACACTCAAAACTCATGATAGATCTACTTGTCACACTCCGGCCAATCTATCGTAAGCAAACAATAGTAACCACACATAAGCAATCACTCAAAAGATCAGGAAGAACGAAGAAAACAATTCGGAAAACATCGAAACCAAGAAAATAACTCTTGCAACATAAAACAATTTCTAACAGCACCAAAATTATGTGAATTTGGCCTTATTAGAATGTTTAGGTCAAGAGCTTCGATTTGCAAAAAGAATCAACTCAAACAGAGCTACGAAACTCAAGTTATGCTCAAACGAAGTTTGAATTCAAATCTGATCTAATTCAAATTTTAAACTTTTCAAAATCATGTTTGAGTTGGATTATTGGATAGAGGAGATCGTAACGAAGAAGTGGGCGTTGGTTTCGTTGGATTTGGACAAACTGGTAAGAAGTTGTGCTTGTTTGAAGAACAGGGACTATTCTGTAAATAAAGTATTCACATCCAGGTCCCTGGACGAAATTACAGAAAAAGAAAACAAAACTAAAAGGCGAACGTTCATTTTCTATACATAACCAGCGAACGTTCTTTAAATAATAAACCTAACAAAAACCGGTTTTAAAAGAAAACCAGAGAAAACCTATAAAGTATAAAATAAACTGGACCGGGGGCGGTTTATACCGGTTCGGGGCGGAAAACCAGCGGCGGCGGTGTTCTCCGGCGAGCGAGGCGAGGCAGCTCCGGGGAGCGCGGTGGGGCAGGGTGGCGCGGGGCGGCGGCGGCGAGCAGCAGAGGCGGGGCGGCGCGCGGCGAGGCAGCAGAGGCGGCAGCGAGGCGAGGCGGCGCGCGGCGAGGCAGCAGAGGGGCGCGGCGCGGGCGGCTCCGGCATCCGGCGATGGCGGCGGTTGTAGCGGCGAGAGGCGGGGAGGAGAGGGAGGCGGGGTCTGGGGCCGCCCTTATAAAGGCACGAGGCCGAGGCCTTCCTTGGGCGAGGGGGCACGAGGAGGACGCGGAGTCCGGCCGGACTCCGGCGGCGGCGCTCCCGTGCGGGAGTCGGTCTCCCGCAGGAGATCGGGGACGGGGCAACGGCGAGCTGGGCTGGGCCGCGGCCTGGCAGGAGCTGGGCCGGCCCAGTCGGGGAATTTTTTTTTAAACATTTCCACACAAATAAAAAAATAATAAAACAAATTAAATGGAAAAAGATTTTCTACGACATGAACATTTTTCTAGCATTAAATAAAATACACACAAATTCTAATAATTCAAAGAGTGCTACTGGTCTATTAAAATCCAACTAAAATCATTTTAAAAATACCAAAAATGATTTCAAATTAATTTTTCTCCAATTTTCTATTGTAGGGAATCATGTTACCCTAATTTCCATATATTTTATTTTTGGAGAAAAAATAATTTGAATAAAATTCAAATAAATCCAAATTGAAAATAATTTCAAAAGGACTTTGAATTTGATCCTTGAAACTCCCAACTCATATTTCATAATTTGAGGAAGTCATTTTATCTCCCCTCATGAAAATCATTGAGTTGCGTAAAGTTTTTGAATTGAAATATGTCCAAATGAAATTCAATTATTTTCAAATACCCTTTCATTTAATTTAAATGGAAGAAGTCATATCATCTTCGCTCAAGGGTTTCGTATTTGAAATGAATTTGAATTCATGGAGATCAGAAAGCAAATATGAAAGTTTGGGAAAGTCCTTTTATTCCCTCTCATTTAGCTTTCAAAAAGTTTCGAATTCACTCACTTTCAGACAATCAATCAAACAATCAGTCAAATCTATCTATTTATTATAACATTCCAAAATTTAGAATTTTGGGATGTTACAAACCTACCACCCTTAAATGAATCTCGTCCTCGAGATTCGAAGAGGCTAGCAAGAAAAGGTTAGGGTTTTGGGGTCTCCTCAAAATCCATCGATCGTCTCCGGGGTCTGGGGTGCTACCACCCTTAGAAGCATGGTTATGGTTCTATCAAAACTCATATACTCCATCCTTATTCTTGACAGTGTCGGTCTTCTCAGATCCTCAAGAAAATTCCTTCTCTGAGCTCTTCTGGTAGTGGCATAACCTTTTCCTCGATTTTTTTGTACTTTCATCCTGGTAAGGTTATTCCGAGACAGGGTCTTCTTAGCTGACTGGTCTGGCGCCAAAACTAAACAGCTATCGATATCTCATGGTGGTCAACAATTTGTGGTTTCTCCTGCAGGAAATGGGTCTGGGTGATCCTCACCGTATAACCTACGGTTGGCAAAGCTGCCGTGTACAAGGGAAAAATACTTATACCAATTCTAACGTGTGGTCGTACTTTGATATTCCAAAAATAAAATCATATCATTTTGTAGCTTTCCCCCTCCCCCTTCTGAAATTTCTTTGAAGCTCCACCACTGCTTGTCACCATAGGTTACACTCTTGAGTGTTGTTCTGGTTTTGAAAAATTGGGAACCTAGAGAGGCTAGACTTTGTGCAATGTAATTGCTAATTTGTTCTCTGAGAAGTTTTAGCGGAGGCTTGCTGAGCAGTTCTAGAAGTAGATGTCTGGTGCTGAGGCTGGCGCCAGCATTGGTGCTGCCCAGGATGATGACGATGACGTTGTAGAGCTTGTCCCTGGAAAGACATTCAAGAAGCTGCAGAGGAGAAGATAGAACCTAAAGTGAAGGAACCAGAGATGCAGAATAAGAAAGATTGTCGTAATTCATTATTGTGAAGGGTTGCTTGTTAGTTTTGGTTTGACTGGCATCTACCATGCCATAGATAAACTCTTGTGAGAACTCTGGCCTACCTTTCATTTCTATCCCTCTGGTTGAAGCAGTAAAGTTCTTTTATGTTGACTTGCATCATTATTGGTTTGAGTTTTCTAAAAAGTATATTCATGAATCAGTTTCACAATTCTATTGAACCATGTAAGCTATGAACTATTTACATTATCTGAGACAATGTTTAGATGAAGAGAATAACCAAAATATTGTGTATACCATCACCAAGTAACAAGAGAAGATAGACCAACATTGATTGTTACTAGTCAATGTAGAGAGCTATATAGCGATATAATTCTTTTGGTTGTTTTTTATTAAAATTTAGTTGTTTGACACCCATCTCCCCCAACTAACTTTCAGTGACCAGGTGCCTATCTATGGCGGCAACGACATCGGTAAGTTCTCAATCTCTCACTTGGCTTCTCCCTCCCCTCCCCCTCTCTCTATGTGCTGTAGTGTGCAGATTTGAACTAGGCCATAAGTTTAATAATATCTTTTAAAAAATCTATGCTGCTTTGCTTCATGGAAATAGAGAAGCCCTTGAAGCAGTAAAGTTCTTTATGTGCAGCAGTTAATTAAGCTTCATTATTGTTTTGTAATTTTCTAAAAAGTACTTTCATGAACTGGTTACACATGTTTTTTCTTTTGATAGCAGGCTTGGCATAAAGTTTAGTTTTCTGTTGTTTTATAGTGAATGATTTGGAAAATGTAGTAGCATGGTGGACAAAGGTCACAAACAGATCTTGGCTTCAAAGTTACATTCAAATATGTCACTTTCTTTGCATTCAAGAGGTGAGTCTTTTATAAGAATTTCTTTCTGCTGCATTTTCTAACAGTGTCAAGGCGAACTGATTTTGTCAGGCTAATTTTTTGGTGGTGTATTATGATGGTCTGTGAAAGTAATTTTCTGTCTTCTGATTACTGAACCATTTTTTTCTTGTTTCAGAGTATTTTTCACATTACTAATCATACCATGGCTTTTACTAGGATTTGGAGCCTCGGTTTGTTGGTGAAGTAACGTTTGAAGGAGATATTAAATTGTTGTTTGTGATAGTAAGTGACTTGCCTATAGCAGAGGACTTTGAGCATGTCACTGATTTGCAAATATTGAAGGCTCCACCTATCCCCATGGGTAAATTCGTTGCTTAAGAAATGCTTTTGTTGCTACCTATTATTAATCATCTTATTTCTTACTCCTTTCATTTATGCAGGAATGGCCTGAAGAGCGGTATCCCCCATGTCCTGAAGAGAATTGTCCTTTGATTTAGCAAACGCTTTCTCGGCTAGATTTGTTACTCCTTTCAAGTATCCTAGGATATAGCAAAAGAAGTTACAGGAAACACAAAAGGGGGGAGCTAAAGCTACCCATTTCCCCATAAGTGATAATGAATTCTCTTTAGTTGCTTTGGTATGAAATGATACTAAAGGCAGCTTCAGAGAAAATATCACGTTGTCCAGTTATCGTGCGGAAATATTAACCAGGGATTTTGAATTGCAGATTTTCAAACTGGAGGATGTTCTCCAATGATATTTAGAAGGAAGGCTTTGATGTCAAGTACTAGAAGGACACAAGGATCTTGGTTGAAGGCTGTGAGGATGTGTATTTAGTTGCCCACTATAAGGAGCCAAGGAAGATGATGTGCCTCTTAAGACAAATTCTAGAAAATAATGTGAGGAATTTTTGCTCTTAGGCAATGAACAATAATGTTTACTCTGCTTAATTAGTTTCATTAGTTTATGGGAAACTTGGGTGGTCATTAGTTACTAACAGATGATGTATTTATATGTGAAAATTAATGAAATGTATGATGTTATTGTTTGCATCTGCTTCAATATTTTTGGATGACATGCACTGTAACTTGATGTATATTCTGTTGGTAATTCGAAGTCCACCTATGGGAGGGCTAATGGATGATGGTCAGCAGAAAAAACAGTCTAACAATCGGTCGGAAAGGCTAATGCCAGGCCCAACATAATGTTGGTCGGGAAAGAATACGTTGTCAGATAGTCGGTTGGGAAAGGCCCATGGCATCCCAAAAGATTGTTGGTTGGGAAAGAAATCCTTGTCTGATAGTCAGTAGGGGAAGGCCCATGGTAGCCCCAGCAAACTGTTGGTCGGGAAAGGCCTAGGGAAGGCCCAACAGAATGTTGGTCGGGAAAGATACCCCATCACCAACAAGAAGTCGGTCGGGAAATCTATGTCGGTCGGGAAAGGGTTTTCTTGTCTGGGCTTTCCCCAACAGACAAGGTCGGTCGGCAATAGTCTTTCCCGACGAACTGTCTGTTGGCATAACCTGTATTCCCAACAAATCTGGTTGTTGGGGATGCAGTGTCGTGGTGTAGTGATACCTTGGCCGACACTCATTATGTACAGCTAGTTAGGTACATTTCTCGACACTTACTCTATGAAGATAGGTATGTACAGGTAACATGCAACATCCATATAAAGTGTACAGCCAAAACAATAATTTGGCACATATGTGGTGCTCAAGTGTCATCCACAAACAACATCAAAATGATAATATTTGATATACATATACAATGCTCAAATTTCATCCATAAAAGAGCATCAAGATGACAAACATACATATATATCGACCCAGGTTCACAACAACCAACATAGTTTGCCCATCCATGAGCACTGCATATGTTTGACCCAGGTTCATAATAACATACATATATATTGACCCAGGTTCATAACAAAATAAGTCGCATTAATAGGAGCACTACTTGCTGGTCTAAAAGAGTTCAAACACTAGTCCAGAACACAAGTCACCGACATGAGCACAAAGTTCTACTCCAAAATACTTGAAGCACCAAATAACACACAGAAGATTCATGGCATGGTTGAAGTTAGCCGGTCCAAAATACTGCAAACAGCCAAATGTTCCATGACACTCCAAGTCATCATATCCATGCGCTAGGTGGCTAAGTACCTGAAATCCATAAAAATTTCTCAAATAAGTGAGCATTCAACCCCAAAAATGTTCAAAGTTCAAATAAAGATTGGCAGGAACAGATTATGCATGGTTTTATTCTCCTTAATAAATTACAGATAGGATTTAGAAATTATTCACATGGAAGTTTCATAGCAAGCATAGTACATTGAGAAGAGATCACCAGGGCACATTGAGAATAAAAAACCATGACAAATTTGTTCTAGGACATTTACATTGAGAATAAAACAGTGCATAATTCTGCACACTACTCCTGTGTTTGAATGTAATATAGGACACCTCTGGCTACAAGTTGTTCTGGCCAGTCTTTCACACTCAGCAAAGTGATCCAATAAATTATGAAACCCACAAATGCAAACAATCAATATCTCACTCAGGTTTACAATTAAAAAAAGGCAGTAAAAAAGAATAGAATGCAAAGAACATAATAGTAGCTAGTGAAGTGCTAACAGGAATTAGATAGGCGAAAACACGCTATGGATTTGTCCCAGCAATAAACAGATGGTTCTCGCATTCAACAAGCATTCCACTATTTCCAATCACAACAATTTCATCACATCACATAAAAAGCTACTGATGGCACAACAATCATAGAATAAAAGGAAAATAATGGATCATAGTAAACTTGAAGTATGGAGTATGTCATAGTACCTGCACCTCGTGGAACATTGCCTGCCTTCTATGCATATTTGATCTACAACAATAATCATTACTTAGCATCTCCCATGGCCAATAGGTGACCAATTAGCGGAAAAGAAAAAGAAATTAAGTGCTCTAGATTCTTACCATAGCAGATGGCCATGCAATTGATTTACCCTTAGCATCTGCCATGGCAAGCACATCTCCATATGGACGAGGCAACTGAGTTTCCCTTTTGAACACCGAATAGACGGCAATTTCAACAAATTGAGAACCTAGAGGCACACCCCCACGATAGCCTTTGGATTGGTTGTTTGAATTGTTCCTTTGGCAACAACGACACTTAAGGGTCTAGTTATGCTATATAGTATCACATCTCTTCCACCCTATAGTGAAAAATTGTAATTCAGAACATACTTTCATTTTAAAGAAGCAAGTTCAAGTGTACAAATACATATTATTGTGTAGAAAAGCATAGGAATCCTAAGCAGAAAAACTTAAGTTAATAAAGCATCATATTGACAAGATCTAGTTAAATGAATTATCATTCAGACTTAAGTCAAATGAATTTTCATTCAAGTTGTATCATAGCATTAAATTCAAATGAATTTGAATCATAGCATAGCATTATAGTCAAAAGGAGGGCATAACATCTTCTATGTAGGAAAGAAAGGTTTACCCCTTGTTGCTTGTCAGGTTTCTCTACATTAACAACTCTTCTTCCAATTCCAATAGCATTTGACTCAGCCACGTCCTCCAGAATATTATTACTAGATTCTCTTGTCCTTATGTTCTACATCAAAATCAAGCATTATAGATGTTACTAAATATAATAAACTATAAAGAAATCATAGCACTACATGTTCCACTATTACAAAGATACAATATAGTAGAACTATCGTGTTACCTGTTGTGCTGTTGCAGAAGGTGTGCTGTTGGGTTGATCTCGTTGCCCTTGTGAAGACAAAAGAAGTTCCCTCATCTCAGCCATTTGCTTCTTCATGTCATCCATTTGTGTCATTTTCTTCTTCATGTCATCCATTTGTTCTTGCAGATGTTCCACTTTTTGGTCAGATACACGACACACCTCCATTGCCATTTGAAGCTTTGTAGATTTATACTGCTGGGTTCTAGGCAACTCTAGTTCAGATGGAGTTGGACCCAATCCGATAGCACGAACATATCCATTTTTTCTTTTCCACAAACAAATGCAAACAAATCACCATCCTTAATACCATTGTCCACTAATTTAGGGTGCTTTTCTGCTTCATCTTGAAGTTCTTTCTGTAAATTTCAGAAATATGTTATGTGTTCCTAGTATTTACTACATAAACAAAAATATGAAAGGCATTGAAAACTTAAAGCGAATCTGAACTTACAATTCTTAATGCAGACCCTTTTTGAGGAAGTCCACTAATTTGATGTGTATGTGTCTCAATAAACAGTTCATGTCTATGCGGGCGACGATTGAGCACCTCGGTCTATGTCAAGTAATAAAAGGATTAAAACAATTTCAAAATGTATAAACATCCAAGTTTACAACAAAGATTGCATGGTTGCATACCATTTCAGTGTCAACCCAAGCAAAACTCTTACTTCCAGATGTGTGATTTTGATTATAATTTGCTCGATTTTTTTGCCTCTTATTGAGCGAGCCTACCAAATGGTGTCATAAATCATGTCAAACAAGTAGAATCATATGTCAATACCAACCTAACAAAGAGCACACCTTAGCTTTTGGAGTTAACCAAAATGCAACAAGCAACTTCCATTGGCCAGGATGAACTCTAGCATCACATGATGCTATAAGTTCATCATACGTATATGATTCATCATAATATTCCCTCTTTAGGTCTGATTTGAAGTCTTTCCATTTAATTTGTGCTGTTTTCATATACCATTGGAAAACTCGTTGGTCTAATTCCCAAACCAACTAAAAAATAGGCATTCAAAAAAGCCATTAGAGAACAATACGACATATACTAAATCGCTAGTCACTCATAATCATAATAGTAAGATAGCATCCAGGACATAAGAGCAGTACATAAACGCATTACCTTTGCCTCGGCCCATAAAGCAAGTTTTCTTGATAGATCAACCTTCCTCCAATCATCAATTCAACCGGAAAACCCTTGGTTCTTATTTTTGTTCCAACAAAGTTAGCAAACCGTGTAGCAGATTTACCACAATGCTGGCCATACTCATTTATTTCCAACTTGAGTTTAGTCTTGTTTTGCCTTCCCCATATGCTTTTCATAGCAGTAACTTTCCTGACCTCCCTTTCCTGGCCTTATACACAACAAATGCAGAAAACATGTTTAGTACTGTAAGTGCATTATCATTCAATTGCAAGGTTCACAAAGAATGCACAAACTAGCTTCTAAGCAATACAAAGTACACATATCAAAGTTAAGAAGCATACCTTCAGGTTCATTCACTACAACCTCAGGTTCGGTTATTATTTCAGTAGTTAATCTTGAAGTAGACCGCAATTGTCGTTCATGAGCTTGAGTTTGTGAAACAGGAGTTTGATTTTTTCTCTACAATTACAACATAAATAAGTGTTAACTATTCTAAATGGGATAGCCATATCAATGTTCAGCTTTTCATAGCATGCAAACATGTCATTCTGCATGTGCAAACATATGTATTACTCAAAGCAATACCTTTTTCTTTCGGGGAGCAGGCAAGCCTTCTGACTCCTATGCATCTGCTAGACCTTTCAGATTCAAAGTTCTCTTCATGTTCTAGTTTTGTTTTCTAAGTACTTCAACTACATTTTTGTTCTTTTCGAGTTCATATTCAGGGATTCTTTCTGCGCTTCTTGCTGCGATTGCCATTTTTGCTCCTGCTCCTGTAAGTGTTTACAAATGAGATAGTAGTCTATACAACAATCAAGTATTTGAACTAACATCACAACCAAATTTTACACAACTACCAAATAAAATGCAGAAAATCATTATCACACTTACTTCCTCTTTGGTGCAGCAGCAATTATTCCATCTATATCAGTCCTTACATGAGAAAATTTGGTATAATTAATGACAGGATCCACATCCGTGTGTAGATCAATTAAAAACCCCTTATTAGCATTTTCAAGAACTACATTTTCATCATCATCCATATCTTCTTCATCCATAGCGGCCATAGAGTACATGCCATGTGGCTTATTGTTCTGGACAACTGCACACCAACCTTCATTATCAACCTCTGGAACATAGAAAACTTGTGTGGCTTGTGATGCTAAGATGAAAGGTTCATCTGATAACTTATCACCGCTACTAAATAAATGGTTGAAGTTAACAGTTGTAACCCCAAACTGATCGGTTTTTACCCATTTTTCTTGTTCACGATTGTCAACCCAATCACATCGAAATAACACCATATATCCTTTTTGGCGGTAGTTTAGCTCAACTATCTCCCTAATAATGCCATAATATATCTCTACTCCTCCTAAATTTTGTGCAGCTATAGCTACTCCACTATTTTGAATAGGTCTACCATCATCACTTGAGTGTGTATGGAAATTGAACCCATTAGTAGTATAGCTGTTAAATTTTCTAGCAATCGTGAAAGGCTCTTGGGCTAAAATTTGCATTTCTTCTGATACTTCTACACCTCTTTCAACTAATGCCAACACCTGAATATAGAATTGTTGTTAGTTACAACAGGTCAACATGATTAATGTCGAGCACAATAGGTCAAGTCATGCCCTACTTACATGTTGTCGAAACCACTCATGAAACTTCTCATGTTGCATAGTATTGATTGCTTTTTCATTGTGAAGACCAATTGAGGATAGGTGCTCGCGGTGCTTCCTATAATTATGTATCAAATTAACTATTGTAAGAAAGATAAGAAAGGAAGAGATAATATTACTACAGCGTGGGAAGCTTACTTCACATAAGGTTCTATTTCATTGTGGTTGAACAAGACATATCTATGTGCTTGGATCCAAGAATTGGTCGATAATGATACAATGCTACCCAAACCTTGCCCCTTGTGGCAGAAGTATGGATTGGGACTGGAGGTTTCATTATTCAGGACCTCAACATTATTATCTTGCCGGGTGAACCTAGTCTCACACCCTTTTAGATAGCGAGAACAATATGTAAGGCTTTGATCAAACAAGTAACCCTCGGCGATTGATCCTTCGGGATGGCTTCTAGTGCGAACATGTCCTTTGCAGTGCCCCAAATACCTACATACTACAGATTGTAAGCCTGTTTGCAAAATTCATTTGTAAAAATGTTGCTATTAGGTTTTGTTTAGAAGATCACCTTTCTACCGACCACATGCTTCGAAAGTGTACTGGACCACCAATTCTAACTTGGGCATGCAGATGCCCCATCAAGTGGACCATGACATCAAAAAAACTTGGCAGGAATATAGTTTCAAGTATGCTTAAGGTCTCAGCTATTTCAGCCTCTAGGACTTGCATATCACTGATGCGGATAACAGGAGAGCAAATCTTCTTGAAGAAGTTACTAACACGAGTCAATGCAGCACATACTCTTGTTGGCAGTATTTTTCGAATCGCAAGAGGAAGTAGGTGTTGCAATAGATTGTGATTATCATGGCTCTTAAGTCCAAAAATCTTCTTCTCGGCAACGTGGATATAACGTCGTATATCAGCTGCAAAGCCTTCTAGAAACTTTACTCCCATCAGGACTTGGAGAAAATGTTTCATCTGCTCAGGTGTCAAAGTATATTGTGCTGGAGGTATATACAATTTACCCTCTTCTACTTCAACAGGATGAAGGTCCCCCATAATACCCAAAGCTTGGATGTCTAGGCGAGAATTTGCGTTATCCTTTGATTTTCCCTCAAGGCCCAGAAGTGTGTTAACTATGTTATCACATACATTTTTTTCTATATGCATAACATCAAAATTGTGACGCAACATCAGATCTTTCCAATAGGGAAACTTAAACCACACAGATCTTCTTTTATAAAGGGGAGGCGATTCGCCTTCTTTGCGTTTTCTCTTTGCTGTTTTCCTAGCAGCTGGATCTTTTCCAAAGGATGTTTCAAGATTTGCTGTCAAATCATCAATTTCCTCACCGATAAGAGGTATAGGTGCAGTCCCATGCTCTGACTTGCCATCAAATAACTTTTCATCTGACCTAAACTTATGGTTGGATGATAAGAACCTATGATGTCCCATATAACAATATTTTCTGCCCTTCTTTAATTGTAGAGAACAAGTGAGTGAATGGCACTCAGGACAAGCTACCTCACCTTGGGTAGCACACCCATGACTGTAGCCTAAACCTGGAAAATTGTGTATGGTGCAAAGGATGGCAGCACGAAGATCAAATATTTCAGACTTAGAAGCATCAAATGTATTTACACCATGGTAGTACATATCTACTAGATCGTCTACTAAAGGCTCAAGGTAGACATCCATATCGCCACCAGGTGCCTTAGGGCTAGGAATCAGCAAAGAAAGGATGAAATTAGGCTGCTTCATGCACATCCAAGGAGGAAGGTTGTATGGAATCAAAAAGACTGGCCAGATACTGTAGGTACTCCTTGTCCACTAGTAGAAAAGGGTCAAACGTGAAGCACATTAGTGCCGGTTTGTATTTGAGCCGGCACTAATGTATACATTAGTGCCGGTTCCAACGGCTAGCCGGGCCGCTTTCATTAGTACCGGTTCGTGGCGAACCTTTAGCACCGGTTCGTGCCACGAACCGGTACTAATGAGAGTGGTGGCAGGATGTTGTCAGACTGGGGCCCCTCTAGCCCCTTTAGTACCGGTTCTTGGCACGAACCGGTACTAAAGGTCGTCCTACATAAACCCTTCGTCCACCCGAGCTCGCTCTATTCTACCCCTTTCCCCTCTCCTCTCTCTGTTCTTCCCCTCTTCCTCTCGAGCTCATCACACATTTTGCCCAAAGTTTGTCAAGATTTGAAGGCCCCCATCCATTCAAATGATCAAAAAGGTTAGCAACTTTGTCCTTTCATCTCTCATTGCTAGATTAGCTCTTGCAATGCTTTATATAGTGATTAATTTGTGAGTTTAGTAATTTGGGAGGATATATATATATATGTACCAGTATTTGATTTATATGCAATTTGAGGTCAAAAATAACACTTAGTTTGGATATGTAGGTGTGGTTTACTTAGTGCCTTCTAAATCTCCATCGTAACCACCGTCGATCGCCCGCACCGTCCCATCGCCGGCACCACCTTGTGGTGAGCCTCTTGTTCATGAAATTTTATATAAAAATTGATGTTTGTGTGATTTGGATATATAGTTACTCGTATAATTATCTCACCCGTTCGTTGTTTGTTATACATATAGTGCCATGGTTTTGATATCCGTCCCCGTCGGCCCTCGTCCTTGTTATGATTCGGATGTGGTATATATATTCTCTTTTAAAACTAGTTGCATTTCGTGTTTACGACAAATTATGCCCATCAAGTTGACATAGAATTTTTTTCTAGGAGATATGTGAATCGGAAATTCCAACCGACCCTATTGTCGAGAGGTTAAATTTAGTTGAAAGAGAAAACGAGTACTTGAAAGAAAAATTGAAAAGAATTGAGAGGGAGAAGATGGAATTGGAGTTGCATGTTGCCGATGTCGTCGATGATCACAAGATCAAGATGGAGAAAATGCGCTTGAAGATTAGAAAGATTAGAAAATATGCCATCGATAGTGAGGCTTGGTATTATTATGCTGTTGGATCCATTGTTACCTTAGTTGCGATCTTGATCGCATTTGTTGTTGCATTTAAATGCTTTAGCTAGAGAGTTATTTGTTTGTTGCATTTAAGTGTTGTATGAACTTTATGTATGAACTTGTATTAATGTGGTCTATTCGGTGTTGTGTAATGAAGATGAGCCGGCAATGGATGTACGATGACCGATTCTCTCCCTAGTTCGTTGAGGGCATGCATACTTTTCTGCTTGTGGCTGAGGCAAACAAGCGGGCGGTTGTTTTTATGCCTTGTCCATGTGCTAGCTGTAAGAATGGGCACAATTACTCTACGTCAAGAACCATTCACGTCCACCTATTTAAGTCCGGTTTCATGCCCCACTACAATGTTTGGACCAAGCACGGAGAAAGAGGGGTTATGATGGAAGACAATGAAGAAGAAGAGGACGACGACAGCTATCCTGGCCATGGGTTCCCTGAATACGATGATACAACAATGGGGAAGAAGCTGAGCCGGTAATGCGGGAAGAAGCTGAGCCGGCAATGCAGGAAGAAGCTGAAGAAGAGGCATCAGATGAGCCCGTTGATGATCTAGGTCAGGCCATTGCCGATGCAAAGAGAAACTGCGCAAGTGATTTGGAGAAGAAGAAGTTGCAGCGCATGTTAGAGGATCACAAAAAATTGTTGTACCCGAATTGCGTAGGTGACAAGAAAAAGCTGGGCACCACACTGGAATTGTTGCAATGGAAGGCAGAGAATAGTGTATCTGACAAGGGATTTGGAAAGTTGCTGGTAATGATAAAGGATATGCTTCTAAAGGACAACGAATTGCCCGAGAGTACGTACAAAGCAAAGAAGGCTGTCTACCCACTAGGGTTAGAGGTGCCGAAGATACATGCATGCCCTAATGATTGCATCCTCTACCGCGGTGAGTACGAGGATTTGAACGCTTGCCCGGTATGTGGTGCATTGCGCTATAAGATCAGCCGCGATGACCCAGGTGATGTCGAGGGCGAGCGCCCCATGAAGAAGATTCCTGCCAAGGTGATGTGGTATGCTCCTATAATACCATGGTTGAAACATTTGTTCCAAAACAAAGAGCATGCCAAGGCGATGCGATGGCATAGAGAAGACCGTAAGAAAGACGGAAAGTTGAGAGTACCCGCTGACGGGTCGCAGTGGAGAAAAATCGAAATAAAGTACGGGAAGGAGTTTGTAGATGACGCAAGGAGCGTATGGTTTGGTCTAAGCGCAGATGGCATTAATCCTTTTGGGGAGCAGAGCAGCAACCATAGCACCTGGCCTGTGACTCTATGTTTGTATAACCTTCCTCCTGGGTTGTGCATGAAGCGGAAATTCATTATGATGCCAGTGCTCATCCAAGGCCCTAAGCAACCCGGCAACGACATTGATGTGTACCTAAGGCCATTAGTTGAAGAACTCTTAGAACTGTGGAATGGAACAGGTGTACGTGTGTGGGATGAGCACATGGGGGAAGAACTTGACCTAAAGGCGTTGCTGTTCGTGACCATCAATGATTGGCCTGCTCTCAGTAACCTTTCAGGACAGACAAACGAGGGATACCGCGCATGCACGCACTGTTTGGACGATATCGACAATATATATTTGGCTAATTGTAAGAAGAATGTGTACCTGGGGCATTGTCGATTTCTTCCGAGCAGGCATCCCGTAAGAAAGAAAGGCAAGCATTTCAAAGGTGAGGCGGATCACGGGACGAAGCCTCGCCACCGTACTGGTGCTGATGTACATAATATGGTCAAGGATTTGAAGGGGGTCTATGGAAAGGGTCCTGGTGGACAATCTGTTCCGAATGACGCTGACGGACGCGCACCCATGTGGAAGAAGAAATCTATATTTTGGGACCTGCCCTATTGGAAAGACCTAGAGGTCCGCTCCGCAATCGACGTGATGCACATGACGAAGAATCTTTGTGTGACCCTGCTTAGCTTCTTGGGCGGGTATGGGAAGACAAAAGATACACCTGAGGCACATGAGGACCAGCAACGTATGCACGGAAAAGACGACATACATCAGGGTCATGCAAGCTACGCTCTTACCAAAGAAGATAAGGAAATCTTCTTTGAATGCCTACTCAGTATTAAGGTACTGTCTGGCTTCTCGTCGAATATAAAGGGAATAATAAACATGGCAAAGAAAAAGTTCCAGAACCTAAAGTCTCATGACTGCCACGTGATTATGACGCAACTGCTTCCGGTTGCATTGAGGGGGCTTCTACCGAAAAACGTTCGATTAGCCATTGTGAAGCTATGTGCATTTCTCAATGCAATCTCTCAGAAGGTAATCGATCCAGAAATCATACCAAGGTTAAAGAATGATTTGGTGGAATGTCTTGTCAGTTTCGAGTTGGTGTTCCCACCATCCTTCTTCAACATCATGCACGTCCTAGTTCACCTATGCGAAGAGATTAACATTTTGGGTCATGTATTTCTACACAATATGTTCCCCTTTGAGAGGTTCATGGGAGTCTTAAAGAAATATGTGCATAACCGTGCTAGGCCAGAAGGAAGCATCTCCAAGAGCCGTCAAAATGAGGAGGTCATTGAGTTTTGTATTGACTTTATTCCTGACCTTAAGCCGATTGGTGTTCCTGAATCGCGGCATAAGGGCAGACTGGATGGAAAAGGCACGCTAGGAGGGGAACAAATAATATGTATGGACGGACATTCTCTCACTGAAGCACACTACACAGTTCTAAAGAATTCCGCCTTGGTGGTTCCGTATATGGATGAACACAAGAATTTGCTACGCTCCAAACACCCGGAGCGGTCTGATGACTGGATTACACGTGAACAAACAAGGAGTTTCGCCAGCTGGTTGCAGACACGTACCATGCATGACACCTCTATTGAAGATGACCTGTACTTGTTGTCCCAGTTACCATCTTCGAATATAATGAATTCAAAGGGTACAAGATAAATGGTAATACATTTTACACGATCGCCCAAGATAAGAAGAGAACCAACCAAAACAGTGGTGTCCGCTTTGATGCAGAAACCAAGACGGGAAAGGAAACATATTATGGTTATATACAGGACATATGGGAACTTGACTATCGACGTGGTTTGAAGGTCCCTTTGTTTCGGTGCAAATGGGTCAATATGACACGAGGCGGGGTAACGGAAGACCCGCAGTACGGAATGACAACCGTGGATCTCAACAATCTTGCGTATGCAGACGAACCATTCGTCCTAGCCAATGATGTGGCACAGGTTTTCTATGTGAAGGACATGTCTACCAAGCCAAAAAAAGAAAATATAAGGAAGCGAATGCATCGTACGATGAGCCAAAGTGGCACATAGTTCTTTCTGGGAAGAGAAACATCGTGGGAGTGGATGACAAGACAGACAAGTTAGAAGATTATGAAAAGTTTGATGAAATTGCTCCATTCACAGTGAATATGGACCCGAGCATCCCGTTAAATGATGATGATTTTCCATGGGTATGGCGCAAAGGCACACACGCGAAGAAAAAGTTTCACACCCAAAGATCTGGGATGTGATCGGCTTCACTATCATCACTTTCTTCTGTGTTTCACACCCAGAAGGGAATCTCTGTAATAGTTAGGGTAGTTAATTATGTGTTTTGTCATTTGAAACGCGAAGAAATTTTATGTGCAAACAAATTCTTTCATGCCTTTACTGATTTTTAAAGTTAAGTTATTCACAAACTAGTGATTCACACTAATTTCAAATAATTGATAATTTAAACTATTCAAATTTGAAAACTACGGGCACTAACAGAAAGTTTGTAATTTTTTGTACCTAAAGCAAAAATATTCACAAAGAAACTCTAAATACACAAAAAAACATCTCAAAAATAAATAAAGCAAAAAAATAAAAAAAGCCCGCCTACTAGGCCAGAGCGGCCTGCATACGACTAGAAACCCAACCTGTTGTTGGGCCAGGATGCAGGCCCGCAAAGGCCCAGTAGGCTAACAGGGCAGCACAGAACATGTAGGCCCAGTAGGCCTGCTTTGGAGAGGAGCTCAAGAGAGCTACTGCACGGGGGTTTATAAACCAGTGCGTGTCGGGGGGACTGATCCACCAACACCTATGGGACCGGCGGACCGAGTCCCTATCGGTTCGGCGGGGGCGAGGGTCGCACGAAGAGCGGATCGAGGCGAAACACACGAGCGGTTTACCCAGGTTTGGGCCGCACGGATGCGTAAAACCCTACTCCTGCTTTGTGGTTTGTATTGAGTTCTTGCTCGGGAGCGCGGAGTGGTACAGTACACCCCAGCAGCTAACGAGACCGAGCGTGAGTGTTCTCTCCCTCTTCCCCTTTTTTTCTACGTTGTGCATGGGCCTCCTTTTATATGCTCAAGGGGTCACCGACAGGTGGCAACGTAGACAAGGGTAAAAATGGAAAGGTGTTGCGGTAGGTACAGCTACCTGCTACAGTGTATCATACCTAACCCTGACGACAGGGGCAAGGGTATTAAATGCCCGTCTGCGTCGCCTAAATAGTGCAAAAGGGACCGTCAGGGACGCCACCGCTCGCCACGATGGCAATCTTGTCAGCGCCGCTTGCCACCGCGCACCGCTGGCTGCACCGCCTCCCGCCACGTACGCCTGGAAGGGTCCCAGAGCGACACGTTGGTGGATGTGCTAGAGCGCGGGCACAGAGTGGTGGCTTGCCGCGGCAAGCGCCTTGCCACGGTTGTTGTCTTGTCGCGTCCGGGAGCTTGTCGCTCACCGGGCCTTGCTGGGACGCGTGGCGCGTCACGGCAAGCTCCTTGAGATGCCTTGGTTGGCCTTCCCGGCAAGCTCCTCTTGCCGGGGTCTTGAGGTGCCTTGGTTGGCCTTCCCGGCAAGCTCCTCTTGCCGGGGTCTTGTCTCCTTGGCTTGGATACTTTGTCCTTGAATGGCTCCAAAGGAACCACGGAGGACCTTGGTGGTCACCCAGCAAGCCTTGCCGCGGGATGCTGCGACTGCCCGTGCACAAGTTCGGGATACTAGGGTACCCCTAATCTCGTACACCGGCAGGAGCCCCCGGGCCTGGGCCATATACGGTGCCGAGCGCTGTTGGGCCAGGCCCAAAACAAGGCACGGGCACGCGCGGCCTGGGTTACGCCGTATCTCTCCCCGTATCCACCGCGCCCTCCCCGAACGGCACGCGTTGAATGCGGCATCGTGGGAGAGATCGTGGTTGGTTTCTTTATTCGGAAATGCGGAACGTCCGCCCCCTCCCTCTGTGCAACAACTCCGCAGGGTGTCGTTCCGCTGTGCAACAACTCCGCGCTCGACCGCATCCATGCAATGATGCCGCTGTGCGATTCGCATGGAATTGTCCCAACTTGGCAAGAGCCTGCAGACAACGTCGTGCAGGAGTTCTTTGATGGCTTGGTAGAAGTGCCGGTCCGCTCCAACGAAAAGGATAGCCTCACCTGCGACACCACCGATGCGGAGATGACACGCTTCGCCACTAGGCTGGAAGAGGCGGCGGCAGCCGCAGCCGCGGGCGAATTTGGATTCACCGTGGAGGAGGCAGATGCAGCAGAGGTGGCAAGCCGTGCCGAGCGGGAGGAGCCCGTTGGCGAGAAAGAGCTTGCCGGGCATGGCATCGAGTCGAGCGAGCCCGCCAAGGATATGAGTGGTTCGCTGGAGATCAACTCCTCTTCCTCCTCATCTTCAAGCAGCTCGCCGCAAGCAGAGCCTCCATCCCCACCAAGAAGGCATCTCCGCAAGGCCGGGGACGCAGCGGAGCGGCAGACGAGTCAACAGCCGCCGCGCCGCGCGACACGCTCCACCGCGACAAGTACTGTTGCCGCGGGAGCACCTCATGCTGCTGCGGCAACTGGAGCGGGGTCCACCCGGACCACCGCTTCTCCTCCTGCCGCTTCTCACGCCGCGGCGGCAAGCAGAGAGGGGTCGTCTCAGACCACCGCCACTGTTCCCGTCAAGCGGCCAAGGGAAACTACTCCTCCGCCTCCTCGCGCTGGACGTGAGCCGAACTTCGACTTCTCCGCGTTCAGCTCCGACGAGGAAGAAGAAGAGTAAGATTCTCTTGTTGTACTTGTAGTTCTTCAATTCTTGCTGTTTTGTCTTGTATCTCATTTGCTTTACTCTGAACTTGTTCCTCTTTAGGACTCTGGCCCAGAGGGCAGCGAAGAGAGCCAAGGTCCCGGTGATTATCATCGAGGACGAACCTACTGCGACAGCAGGGGGTGCGTCCGAGACAACCTTGCCGGACCTGGCAACTTTTCTCCAGAGCAGCCCCCAGCGTAAGTATATGGTTCGCTTTCCACTGTGAGGCGCGCATGGATACTCTGTATTTGCTGATATCTGACTATTTGTTTGTGTAGGAGCAGAGCAGCCTCACCAGGAGCGCCCGAAGGCCGCCCCCGAAATGCCAAGGGAGAGTCCTCCGGCAAGGGAGAGTTCTCCGGCAAGGGAGAAGTCTCCGGCAAGGGGGAGTTCTCCGGCAAGGGACAGCACCAGCGGCCCCCCGGCGGCGGAGACCACGACTGCAGAACCCGGTACAGGTACTCCTCTCGCTTCAAAACTTCCCTTGGGTTCTTCTTCTTCTTGGGTATTTGCTTGACTTTTCTCACTTTTCCGGCCATCAGACCCGTCTGCTGCGGAGCCGATGGAGACCGAGGTTGCTGCCGACGACGCCGCTGCCACTGAAGAAGCAGCCGGCGCTGATGATCCCGCCAGCGCCGAAGCCGCCAAAGCTGCCGCCGCAGCAGCTGGCGAGGGGTCTGGCGATCGTACTGACGGCCCTGAAGCCGCAGGAGCGCCAGGCGCTATGTCGACTGCCGACCCGTCCGCTGCTGCCGCAGCGCCAGGCTCCGAAGAGCCCCAGCCAGGCATCTACTTGAAGGCCGGCGATGGCGTCTTCATCAACCTCCCCTGGGCGTCAAGCTCCAGGGCGCCGGTCGAGGGAGAGAGCTTCGACGGAGAGGTGCTCGCCTCCGCTGGGCTGACGCTCGTTGATGCGCCGAGCAGCAGCAGCGGCGAGCCTGAGGAGGAGCGGTTGCTGCGGAAGCTGTTGTCGCTCTACCGCGCGAGGCAAGCCAAGCTGGAATCCCGCGAGGCGCTTGTCGCGAAGGCGGGAGCGGACATCGAGAAGCGCGCGGAGGAGCTTCGGGGTCTCCACCAGGAAGTTCTCCGGTCCCTGGCAGAGGAGCGGGAGCAACTCGCCGAAGAGCAGAAGGCCTTCTTCATCGAGAAGGCCAAAGTTGAAGAGCAACAGCGGCTTGCCGCCGAGAAGCTGTCTGCGCAGGAGGGCGAGCTGGCGCAGCGGAAAGTTAACCTCGACAGCCACGAGGAGGAGCTTGCCGCGCGTGAGCAGAGATTCGGCGGAGCCCTTAAGCAAGCAGAGGATGCTGCCGCAGCTGCCGAGGCCGCCAAGAAGGAGCTGGAGACCAAGGTGGCACAGCTGGAGGCCGATCTCAAGGTGAGTGGCGAAGAGCATTGCGCCGCCAAGGACTCCAACGCAGATCTTGAGTTGAAGCTGACCACTTTGACCAAGACGCTGGACGGCGCCAAGGAGCAGGAGGTGGCCTTGAAGGAGGAGATCAAGGCCGACAAGGCGCTGCTGGCGGGTGCTGCCGCCGCCCAGAATGCTTTTAGGGAGAACGTGGAGCACTGGACGGATGGTCTCGTGAATGTTGCCGTAGACATTGACAGGGAGCTGGCGCAGCCGGGGATGGAGGATCTCGGGTATCCCTCCGACGAGAACCTCCAACCCAGCGCCAAGCTCATCTTGTTCTTCAAAGGCGTGGCGACGGCCCTCCAGCGACTCCGGGAGAGGATCCCAAAGCAGCTGGCCGACGAGTCGCGCAAGATCTGCGCGGGGGCTCTTCAAAAGGTGTTGGTGAAGGTGGCCTTCCGCAACCCGGGCCTCAACCTCACCAACATCCTCAAGACCCTGCCGCCGGATGCTGATCTGGAGGCGCTCAAGACCCTTGTCGCACCCTTTGTGGACAAGAGAGCGGGATCAAGAGGATTGAGGGCGATCGCGTAGACTAGGCCGCCTGTTTTCTTCTTTTCTTGTCACTGCTGGTCATGTTATGAGAACAATCTGTTAGAGCCGCGACAAGCTACCTTGTGGTATAACTCTATTCCGGGTAATGATTGCAATGTTATTCGCTTTACTTGATTCCTCCCTTTGTATGTTTTTGCCCTACGCTTTTAGGGAACTTGCCGGTGCAGGCACCTTAGCCGCGAGCGCTGAGTGTGGGACGTCAGCAGCCTGCTGGCGGTGCCGCTACCGACAAGAAACCTTGTCGCAACTAGTCACAGCTCACTTAAGTTGTTGAGCGGACTCGAAACAAAGTAAGGGTGCAACTAGCTACGAGTTGGTTCCTCCACGCACAGGTTTTCCATACAATGTGCGGTCGTTCAAGGGAGATAACTTGAAAATTTAAAGAATCTGATTGCTCAGATTTTGGGAACTTAGCTTTTCTGTTGTTTGCTTCCCGGTAAGGCGGAACTTTCTTGAACGGCGCCTGGTCCATACCATTATCTTCTCCTTTCTCCCCCGGCAAACTTGTGGGCGAGGGAACCTTCCTTTCCTTGAGAAAAAAAAGAAAGAGGAGAAAATAAAGGTATGGAGCCTTACGGCTCGATATTGCTTACCGGGGAGTAGGTGCTGCACAAAGTGTCAGATCACATATGCAAAAAATAGAAAGCATGAAATTGACAAGATGTGCGGGGCACGTGAGCTTTACTTATGCACGGGGTCTGCGCCCGGCTTTGTACAAAGGATTACATGCAACAGCGACAAGACTTGTACAAAAGGTGGTTGCCGGAACTGGTTCCGGCAACAGCGCCTTACGGGTAAAACTTACGAAGATGCTCAATGTTCCAGGAATTGCTCACCGGAATGCTATCTTCGGTCTCAAGGCGGACAGCGCCAGGCCTAGTGACTCGTTTCACCCGGTAAGGGCCTTCCCACTTCGGCGTCAACTTGTTGGAATTCTTGGCGGACTGAACATGCCGAAGAACAAGGTCTCCTTCCTCGAAACTTCTGGCGTTAACTTTGCGGCTATGGTAGCGGCGCAAAGCTTGCTGGTAGCGAGCAGCTCGTACAGCAGCCTGAAGACGGTCTTCCTCAAGGAGCAGCGCGTCATCTTGTTGCAGCTGCTCTTGCTCAAGCTGATCATAAGCGAGCACTCGAGGTGACCCGTATACGAGTTCTGTGGGGAGAACTGCCTCTGCTCCATAGACTAGAGCGAAAGGTGTCTGGCCAGTGGCTCGATTTGGCGTCGTACTGATCGACCAAAGAACCACCGGCAGCTCCTCGATCCAGTTTCTTCCGCACTTGTGCAGCCTGTCGAAAGTCCTGGTCTTGAGCCCACGCAGCACTTCAGCATTTGCCCTCTCCGCTTGACCATTGCTTCTCGGGTGAGCAACAGAAGCGAAGCAGACCTTGGCGCCAAGATCTTGGACGTACTGCATGAAGGTGCGGCTCGTGAATTGCGTACCTTTGTCGGTGATTATCCTGTTAGGGATCCCGAAACGGCAAACAATCGACCTGAAGAACTTGACTCCTGACTGTGCTGTCACCTTTCTCACTGCTTCCACTTCCGGCCACTTTGTGAACTTGTCGATTGCAACGTACAAGTACTCAAAGCCCCCGACTGCTCGGGGGAAGGGGCCGAGGATGTCGAGCCCCCAGACCGAAAATGGCCAGGATAAAGGGATCGTCTGGAGAGGTTGAGCTGGTTGGTGTATCTGCTTGGAATGGAACTAGCACGCTTCACACTTGGTTACTTGTGCAGTTGCATCCTGGAGGGCTGTCGGCCAATAGAATCCTTGCTGGAATGCTTTGCCGGCAAGTGCTCTTGCGCTAATGTGGTGACCACATATGCCTCCATGTATCTCTGCCAACAGCTTTTGTCCGTCTTCCCGGTGAATAGACTTCAACTTCACACCGTTGAGTCTTCTTCTGTACAGTGTGTTGTCCACAAACTGGTACATACTTGACTGCCGGGCTACTCTTTCCGCTTCTTCTTGCTCTTCGGGAAGTTCTCCTGTCTGAAGGAAACGGACAATCTGCTGTGCCCATGCTGGAGCTTGTGGCTCGACAACAAGGACTAAAGGCAAATGTGCTGCTGCGGGAACATCCGCTTCTACGGCGAGAACCTGCGGCTCTGCCGGAGCTTGACGTTCCCCGGCAAGCTTGCCGGAGCAAAACTTGTCGGGAGCTTCTGCTTCAACGGAACAAACCCTAGGGCTTGCTGGAGTAGACTGCTCCTCAGCGCTCTTGGCGTTGATTTTGGGGACCTTCTTGGCGGTGGATTCGGGAAGCTCTGCCGGAAAATAGTCACTAGAAATCAACTTCCTCTTCTTGCTCTGTCCAGTTGATGGCGTTACAGACGGTTGAGTCAGCTCGAGCACAAAGATCCCTGGTTCCATAGGTAACTTAAGTGCGGCGCACTTTGATAGGCCATCGGCAATGGCGTTCTGAGCTCTTGGAACATGCTCCATCTTTAGGCCGTCAAAGTGCTCTTCTAGCTTTCTCACTTCGTCGACGTAGGCTTCCATCAACGGACTCTGATAGCTCTTGTTCACTTGGCGGACGACAAGCTGCGAGTCACCCCTGACAATGAGCTTCTTGATCCCTAGGTCTGCCGCAATCCTGAGACCGGCAAGCAAGCCTTCATACTCTGCAGTATTGTTTGTTGCTTGCTCCTTGGGAAAGTGCATCTGGACTACATACTTGAGGTGCTCTCCGGTGGGTGCGACAAGCAGCACGCCAGCGCCGGCGCCTTGCAGCGAAAAGGCACCATCAAAGTACATCAGCCACTCTTTGCTTGCTTCCTCGACGGGGATGCTCGTCTCTGGAATTTCTTCATCTGGTGTTGGCGTCCATTCTGCTATGAATTCTGCCAATGCTCTACTTTGGATAGTTGAAGTATTCTCAAACTTAAGGCCAAAGCTTGACAGTTCCAGTGCCCACTCAACAATCCTGCCTGTCGCTTCTGGATTTTGTAGTATCCTCTTCAGCGGAAAATGAGTGATGACTGTGATCTCATGTGCTTGGAAGTAACGGCGCAGCTTTCTCGAGGCCATGAGATGGCCGAAAAGCAATTTCTGCACGCCAGAGTACCTTGACCTAGCCCCCTGTAGAAGGGAACTAACAAAGTAAACTGGGCGTTGTACCATTCTCTTCTGTATCTCCTCGCGCGTCTGCGCAGATCCATCCTTGTCGGGACCAGAGCTTGTCGGGGAAGCCCCCTGCTTGTCGCTGGATGCGCCTGCCGTGGTTGCTGGCTCGTCATCTGCCTCCCTCTCTGCTACTAACGCAGCACTAACCACTTGATTGGTTGCCGCTATATACAACAGCAACTTCTCTTGTGGCTTAGGTGCGACAAGTGTTGGAGTGGAGGACAGGTATCTCTTCAAGTCTTGCAGCGCAGCCTCCGCTTCCGGAGTCCATTTCATTGGACCTGCCTTTTTCAATATTTTGAAAAACGGCAGGGCGCGTTCAGGAGACCTAGAGATAAACCTGCTGAGAGCAGCCACGCAACCGGCAAGTCTTCGTACATCCTTGACGCGCTTTGGTGCTTCAATCTGCTCAATGGCCTTGATCTTGTCGGGATTGGCTTCGATTCCCCGCTGAGACACGAAGAACCCGAGAAGCTTGCCGGAGGGGACTCCAAACACACACTTCTCGGGGTTGAGCTTGAGGCTGATCTTGCGCAGATTTGCAAAGGTCTCGTCTAAATCTTGAATCAGAGTTGCCTTGTCCTTGCTCTTGACCACTATGTCATCCATGTAGGCTTCCACATTTCTGTGTATTTGTGGCTCAAGAGCGACATGGACTACCCTTGCAAATGTTGAACCAGCATTTTTTAAACCGAAAGGCATCCGTATGAAACAGAACGTGCCACATGGAGTGATGAATGCGGTCTTCTCCTCATCCTCTTCTGCCATGAAGATCTGATGGTATCCTGAGTATGCGTCAAGAAATGAAAGCAAGTCACATCCGGCCGTGGAGTCAACAATCTGGTCAATGCGCAGCAAAGGAAATGGGTCTTTGGGACAAGCTTTGTTAACATCGGTAAAGTCGATACAAAGTCTCCATTTCCCATTTGCCTTGCGCACGACTATAGGATTGGCCAACCACGTAGGATGGAGCACTCCTCTGACAAGGCCTGCTGCTTCCAACTTCTTGATCTCTTCTGCATTGAATTCTTGGCGCTCCACTGCTTGCTTCCTGACCTTCTGCTTGACGGGCCGCGCATGAGGACAAACGGCAAGATGGTGCTCAATTACTTTCCTGGGAACACTAGGGATGTCAGACGGTTGCCACGCAAACACGTCGACGTTCGCCCGCGGGAAAGCAATGAGCGCGCTTTCCTATTTAGGGTCGAGAGTGGCACTGATGGTGAAGGTACCACCAGTGCCGTCCTCCTTGGCGGACACCTTCTTGGTCTCTGGCGGAGCTGCCATTGTCTTCTTACACTTGCCGGTGGAGCTCGATGGTGCGTCCTCGACGGCAGCGCAGCACTCCGAAGAGGTGCGCTTGCCGGAGTGGGCATCAGAACCCTTGCTGGACTTGGTCTTCTTCTTCCCCCCGGGAGCTTCAACGGCAGGTGACTTGCGATCTGTTGCGGCTGCCGCTTCCCGGTAGATCTTGTTGGCGCAGATAAGAGCATCCTTCTTGTCGCCAGGGACAGAGATGACGCTTATCGGGCCTGGCATCTTCAGCATGTTGTATGCGTAGTGAGAGGCTGCCATGAAATTGGCGAGTGCTGGACGGCCGAGTATCCCATTGTAAGGCAATGGAAAATCGGCAACGTCAAAAGTGACCCTCTCAGTCCTGAAGTTCATCTCGCTGCCAAATGTTACTGGCAACGTGACCTTCCCCTTCGGCTTGCTCCTTCCCGGGTTGATTCCTTGGAATGTTCTGGTCTCTTCAAGCTCGCTGTCAGGGATCTGGAGTTTCTGGAGTACAGCGGAGGAGATCAGGTTCAAGCCGGCCCCGCCGTCAACTAGCATCTTAGTGACCTTGAGGTTGCGGATAGTTGGTGAAACCAACATCGGCAAGCACCCGACCGCAGTTGTGCGATCAGGGTGGTCCTCAATATCAAAGATGATAGGCGTGCTGGACCATTTCAGAAGCTTGCGTGACTCGACAGGTGGTTCCACCGCATTGACTTCCCACACCCACTGCTTGAGTTGGCGGTGCGAAGTATGCATAGAAGCATCGCCGTCAACGCACAAGACCTCTGTGGCTTTCTGGAACTCCTGCTCACTGGTCTCGACATCATCCATGTCTTCGTCGTCGTCGTCATCTTCATCCTTCTCGCGGCCGCGGGGAGGTCTGTCTCCTTGCCGCTGCTTGGCCTTGCCGCGGCGTCCTCCCCGGCCAGCGCGCTTCTTGCCGGATTCTCCAGCGCCTCCTTGGGCCCTCTCCTTGTCGCGTCGCTCGTATTCAGCCTTTTGCTACTGGACAAGCTGCTCGACCTTCTTGCAGCTCTGGAGGTCATGGCCCTTGGTGCGGTGGATCTTGCAGTACTACTTGTCGGTGCCGTCCTGCTTGTCGGCGACCGCCACAGCCTGGCAGTTGGTGCATGCGGAATTCTCCTTGCCGGAGCTACCAGCTTTGGCTTTCTTGGCGCCACCTTCATTGTCGGACTGCTCAATGACTAGCACATCTTTGCCTTTCTTCTTCCGGTTGTTCCGCCGCCGGTTTTTCTTTGCCGGGGCAGCATCCTCACTGTCAGATCCTCCTGCTCCTGTATTCTCTCCGGGGAGTTTCCTCCCTTCCTCAGCACGTGCACACTTGTCGGCCAGGGCATACAGCTCACTGACGTCTCTGATCCTGCACATCGCCATCTCCTCCCGCATCCTGCGGTTACGCACGTTCTGATGGAACGCGCTGATGATCGCGGCAGGGTGGACATCTGGGATGTTGTGTTGTACACGGCTGAATCTCTGAATGTACTTGCGCAGGGGCTCTCCTTCCTTCTGGGCGAGCAGATGAAGGTCACTCTCTTGGCCATGAGGTTTGTGGCCGCCTGTAAAGGCGCCGACAAACTGATGGCATAGGTCTGCCAGGAGGATATGGAGTTGTCCGGCAAGTGCATGAGCCAGGACCTGACGTTGGGCTTGAGCACCAGCGGGAAGTAGTTGGCAAGGATCTTGTCGTCCCGCCCCCCGGCAGCCTGCACCGCGATGGTGTAGATGCTGAGGAACTCCGACGGATGCGACTTGCCGTCGTACTTCTCTGGTACGTCTGGTTTGAAATTCTTCGTGCTCGGCCACTAGACTTGCCGCAGCTCACGAGTAAACGCAGGGCAACCTACCGCGTACGGCAAGTCACCTGGTTCCCCTGGCGCATGGATGTCGACAGCGGGCCTAGCGCGCTGGTCCGATTGACGTCGCGCTTCTCTCCGGCGCTCGATGCGAGTACGAGCGTCTTCTTGCTGTCGTTCGTGAAGAACTTGGCGCTGATCGCGACGAGCTCGTGGATCTGATGACGCGGTGGAGTCGCTGTCGAGATGGATCCGGCGAGTCGGCAATCTTGGCCTTCGGGGCGGAGAGTGCACGGTGGTTGCACCCCCACCGGTCTTGTCGCCACTGGCTCGTCCCTGGCTGACTTGCCGCGGCTGCGACGTGCTCGGCTGCCTTTGAGTGTTGCTATTGGCGAACCCGATGAGACTCTGAATGGTGGCCCTCCAGTCGTCGATCTTGTCTGCTGTTGGAGGGTAGTCCAGGAGCAGTTGAGCGATGCGAGGAGCGGGATATGCTTGGACTTCTAACTATGTTAGAAGGAGCAGTATCCCGTCCAGGCGACCGTGCCTCGCTCGCGCCAGCATGTTGGCGTGCATGCTGGTCCTGAGCACTCCGAGATCCACCAGCTCGATCTTGGTCCAGCAAACGCATGGTACCGTGAGTACCATGACGCTGCCGGTCCCGCTGGTCTTGAGATGGGCGCGGTGCATGTACGGACGCCGAGGTCTTGTAGTGCGCCCGGTCGTTGTGGGAGTCGGCTACGCCGCCGATGGGCCGCGCAACCTTGTCCTTGGACCTGGCAGCACCGTGAGCTCCCTCGTCAACGCCCGTTCTTCCGCCGGCATCTGCCCCATCAGCCGTTTGCTCCGGCGGTGGTGGGTTCGGCGTGGACGGAGCAGCCGCCTCCGAAGCCTTCTTCTTCGGCGGCATGTCGATGAAGATGATGAAGATCTAGCTTGTGTGAACGCCGGATCTGGTTCACACAACCCCGACGCGCCCCTACTTGGCGCGCCAAAGATGTCGGGGGGACTGATCCACCAACACCTATGGGACCAGTGGACCGAGTCCCTTTCGGTTCGGCGGGGGCGAGGGTCGCACGAAGAGCGGATCGAGGCGAAGCACACGAGCGGTTTACCCAGGTTCGGGCCGCACGGATGCGTAAAACCCTACTCCTCCTTTGTGGTTTGTATTGAATTCTTGCTCGGGAGCGCGGAGTGCTATAGTACACCCCAGCAGCTAACGAGACCGAGCGTGAGTGTTCTCTCCCTCTTCCCCTTTTTTTCTACGTTGCGCATGGGCCTCCTTTTATATGCTCAAGGGGTCACCGACAGGTGGAAACGTAGACAAGGGTAAAAATGGAAAGGTGTTGAGGTAGGTACAGCTACCTGCTACAGTGTATCATACCTAACCCTGACGGCAGGGGACAAGGGCATTAAATGCCCGCCTCCCGCCACGTACGCCTGGAAGGGTCCCAGAGCGACACATTGGTGGATGTGCTGGAGCGCGGGCACAGAGTGGTGGCTTGCCGCAGTTGTTGTCTTGTCGCGTCCGGGAGCTTGTCGCTCACCGGGCCTTGCCGGGACGCGTGGCGCGTCGCGGCAAGCTCCTTGAGATGCCTTGGTTGGCCTTCCCGGCAAGCTCCTCTTGCCGGGGTCTTGAGGTGCCTTGGTTGGCCTTCCCGGCAAGCTCCTCTTGCCGGGGTCTTGTCTCCTTGGCTTGGATACTTTGTCCTTGAATGGCTCCAAAGGAACCACGGAGGACCTTGGCGGTCACCCGGCAAGCCTTGCCGCGGGATGCTGCGACTGCCCGTGCACAATTTCGGGATACTAGCTTACCCCTACTCTAGTACACCGACAGTGCGGTCGCCCCTCGGCTAGCGAGGTGGGACTAAACTTGCGCACCGCACCTGCGCCAGCGCACCCCCTTTAGTACCGGTTCGTGGCACCAACCGGTACTAAAGGGGGGCCTTTAGTACCGGTTGGAGCCACCAACCAGTACTAAAGGGGGTGCGGTTCCCGCCGCTTGGCCTGGCCAAAACGGGACTTTAGTACCGGTTGGTGGCTCCAACCGGTACTAAAGGTGCCTTCTATATATACAACACTTACGAAAATTTCATTCTCCCTCTGTTTCTTCCTCTGTTTCCCCATTGAAGCACCGCCCACGTGCCTCGATCGATCAACGCCGTCGCCATCGCCGCCCCCGTCCCCATCGCCGCCCCTGTCCCCGTCGCCACCCTCGTCCCCGTCGCCGCCTCGGGCCCATCCCCGTCGCGCCGCCTCCGCGTCACGCCCTGGCCCGTCGCCGCCCCCGGCCGTCACCCCGCTGTGAGCTCACCCCCTCTAACCCCTCTCCCTCGCCCCCGGTGGCCACCATGGGCGCCGCCCCTCCCCGAGCCCATACACACACAAGCATGATGAACACACACACACACACACATACATATGTATGAATTAATGCATGTATATATTAGTATATACGTATTTTGTATGTTTAATTAGTTTAGATTTTTTAGATTATTATTTTTCACTAGTATATATGTCTGAATGCATGTTAGATGGATATAATTAGTGTTTAATTAGTATGGAATTTTTTTATATAATGTTGTTTTTCAGTTTTTTAATGGATGTATAAAAGTTGTGTTTTCTATTTTTAGTGTTAGATGCTTAATTAGTATGTAATAGCATATAGAATTTTGACATATGCAATGATAGCATAATTAGTGTATATAGAAATGTTAGAAATTTTAGTTATCAAAATCCAATCATTAAAAAAATGTTACTTTTTGTGGGCATATAGCTAGTATTTGTTCTCGACGATGCCCGGCCCGCATCGTCGCCGTCGACCCATCCGCGACGACGTCCGACTAACCCATGTCCGGGACTGGGCTCCGCCGGGCTGGCACTGGGAGGTGCTGCCTGGAGGGGCGCGCCGCTTGATGAGGAACCCGGCCCCGGGTCCCGTCGTCGACCCTGATCTCGTTTGGTGGCATTCGCGTGGGCCAGTTTCGGTGCGGAGGGAGCAGGCCCCGCCGGAGGTGGTACATCACCGTGTCAGGGAGGAGGACGAGCACGTCCATCGCTACGTGGTTGCGTTAGAGGGCAGCAGGTTCTCCAATACCTGGCAGTTTCTTCAGGGATCTCACTTCAGCTATGATCCTGTGAGGGTTCCTTCTCTTTGGGTGTCCACCGCCCGCGCCGCAGGAACCGCGAGTGTCCTAGATTCTTCTGTAGTATTCGATCTTTAATTAGCTACCTAGCCAGTGATGTACTATTCAATATTATATATTATTCAAGACGATGTATTCGAGATTATATCTATTATTCGAGACGATTTATTCGAGATTATATCTATTATTCGAGACGATGTATTCGAGATTATATCTATTATTCAAGACAATGTAATTTGAATACTAAATTGTTTTATATTTCTTTTGACATAGTTAAATAAAAGCTATGGCGGACAATAACGACAGAGAGGGAGAACAGACCATGTTCGATATAATACGTGGGCTAGATGATGATCAGAATGAAGAAGATTATGACGGCTCTGAATTTCTAAACAACACCGGAGAGGGTGATATGATATTCGATCGCGACAACCGAATTGATGAAGTCATGAACTACGATTATGAAAATGACGAAGAACATGTTGATCCTGAAACAACAAAGACCGGCGAGGTATATATATTTATATAAGCAGGCATCTGGTGATCATCACATGTTTTAAGTGAGTTGAAGATATATTAACGAATCGATCTTTCTTCTTTCAGCCATCCGGATCGAGCAAATCTTCAGGCAACAGGACGAAACGAGGCCCGAACAAAAAGTTGAAGGAGGGCGTAAAGTATAATATTGAAGCAATCAGACCTAATGGCGAACCATTAGCGCCTAAGAAGATTGCGGACAAGTTCGTTCGTCAGTGCGGAGTTCTTGTGAAGGACCAACTCCTGATCTCCCTTCAAGAATGGAGAGAGCCAACAAAGCCACTTCCAGATCTTACTTTTGTCGACGACAGACAAAAAAGTCTGTTTTGGGATACTCTCATGGAATATTTCACCCTACCAGATCATTTCACAGAAGCAGATGTGCAGAAAGTCAAGGACGCTTCTCTTAGGAAGATGGCGGTTGCATTCAAGAACCACAAGAATCGTGAATGGGACAAGTACGTCAAGGAAGGAAGGAAGACTCCAGTATTCGAGGGAACACCAGAGAATCAAAGTGCTCATTGGGATGATTTCGTGAAATTCAAGGATTCAGAATTAGCTAAGAAACGGTCGAGAATAAACAAGAAGAATGCCGAAAAAAGGATAAGTTCCATAAGCTGGGGCCAGGTGGCTACGCGGTGGCAATGCCTAAGTGGGATAAGTCTGAGAAAGAGATGGAGGATGCAGGTGTCACTCCGGTTACTAAGAGCTGGCCCCCCAGGTGCAGGACTTGGTTCTATGCGCATGGGGGGAGTTGGACCCAAAGACAGGCAAAGTTTCGACGAAGGCATGTATGAACGGAGCTGACGATAATATACTTGTTGCAATAGAAGAGGCTCGAACGGGGGTGTTCCAGCCCAACAGAGAGAACGACGAGCTTACGCGTGCCCTGGGAAATCCTGAACACCCGGGAAGAACACGAGGCAAGGGCGCTATTCCGTGGTATGAGGGGTTTTTGGACTGGAACGCCGACTACAGATCCCGTGCGAGAAGGAAGATTGCGAAGGAGAAGGAGAGGAAGATGGAGGAGGAGAAGAGGAAGCTGGACTATGAATGCCTTCAAGGCCTAGAATCAGCGCACGCGGACTTGGTAGTCAAATTCCAGCGGCAGTAGGAGCAGATCGACTCACTTAGCCAGCAAAGGGGGTCTCAGCAGCTGCAGCAGCTAGCGGATGATCCAGCATTGGATACCACCGCCCCATCCATGCCGAGAAGCAGCGTGGGTTCCGCCCCGTTTGATGCAATGCTGGATAGATACCCCGTGGATGACATCGGGAGAACACTAACTGCGAGCTACACTTCAAAATTAAGAACATATCCTTGAAGGTGGCGGACGGCGTTGCTTATACAAAGTCCCCCGATGCAACCTTCCATTGCAACCCGATTCCAGCAGGCTATGCTCGTGTCGTGGTTGATGAGGTGGTGGACCAATATTCGGGGCTAGAGCTTGACATTCCTGGAGGTGACGAGGAGCACACACTCGGAGATGCCAAACATCGTATCATCCTATGGAGAAAGGATTGCATCATCTTTCGAAGGCCACCGACACCGCGTCACTCGACTCCTCGTCGAAGTCCGCCACCGAGTCAGCAGACTCCCGCTCCTCCAAGTCCACCAACGCGTGAGGCCACTCCTCCTCCTCCAAGTCCGTCAATGTGTCAGGCCACTCCTCCTCCAAGTCCGACACAGCGTCAGATGTCCACTCCTCCTCCAAGTCCGGCACAACCTCAGGCCACTCCTCCTCCAAGTCCGGCACAGCTTCAGGCCACTCCTCCTCGTCCAACTCAGCCCCGTCAGCCGTCTCCGCCGCCTCAACAATCGCAGAAGAGACACCCCGCAGCTATGGTGCGTAGCAGTACGAGTGGAGGTCATAGTACACGAAGTATAGGCGGAGGCAAGCGATATAAATATGGTCCAAACCTCACTACTCCTCTTCCTGAGAGGGCTTACGACAGGACCGAGGAGCAAACCAATGCCATAGTGCGGGCAGAAGTCGACGCCCATTTTGGACCGAAACCGCCACCGCCGCCAAGGGAGAAAGTGCCTGTGGAAGTAGTTGACCACTTCATTCGTATGGCTCAACCACCAGCTCCTAAGCTTGTTGACACAGACTATGAGTGCCACATCAGGAAGTTACATCGACAACGTCTACAGAAGGAGGCGAGCTTGAGCTCGAGCAAACAACAAGCACCTGTCAAAAAATGCGGGAAAACCGTTGCCCAGCTGGGAGAACAGGCGGCGCAATCGATCCCCCCGCTTGTTGTGCCGCCAACAACACATGACAGTACGCGCGCCCAATATTATTGTGGGCAAACAGTTTACGTTCCCGAGGTGGGCGATGTGGTAATAACCCAGGAGCATATAATGCAAGCTGAAACTCTCAACATCACTGTTGGACAACTCCTCGAGATCGAGGACATGCCTGTGCTTACAGAGGAAATAAAACAGAAATATGCCCGGGGCCAACCTTTGGTCAAGCCAGAAGAGGTCAAGAAGCTCCCAACGAGAATGTATGAATTGCATCAATGGTACATGGACATTACCAAGAGATCCGATCGAGAGTCCCTCATGGTGCAAGTCAAGAAGGATCATTACTACCATCAGAAACCAGTGACCGTTGAGTATTCTGAACTGTTTCAGTTATACAATCAAGATGCACTCGAAAAATCTATCGTCAGTTGCTATTGTCTGTAAGTGATTTCTTTCTGTAATTTAAGTCTCAAGCTAGCTGTAGTGATCCTTTTGATCAATCATTACCTGTAATTATCCTCACTATATTCTTTTCTGTGGTATTATGCAGGATGAAGATGTATGAAATGAGAAAAGGTGGACGCTATGGCATTGGGTTCATTGACCCAAACACCGTTAATGAATACACATGGAAAATAAATAAGCATCATGAAAAGCAGGTAGAGGACAGCATGCTAGAGTACTTGAAGCGCCTCAAATACAATGAAGATATACTACTTCCTTACAACTTCCAGTGAGTCACACTTTCTTGTACTACAAATTCTCTGTTTTTCCCTACTAGCTAGCTACATGTTTTTGCTTACATATGCCTGCTTAATTAAGACATGCAAACGTGTGTGCATGCAGATTTCACTTGATCTTGTGTATCATTAAAGTTGACGCCGGAATAGTTGAAATACTGGACTCTCTACTCAAAGCAAATAGTGACTATAACATCTTGTTTGGGATAGTCAACAGGTAATTTCAATCATTATTAACTATGTATCTCGGCCTATTTAGTTCGTCATTTCATGATATGAACTATTTAATAACCCCTTTATTCATTTTCTTTGTCGGCGGGAAGGGCTTGGGCAAGGTTCATTAGCGTCACGGAAGGCGAATGGAAACGACAGCTGAAATGGTTTCGACCCAAGGTAAGTAATTAAGTAGTACTAGCTAGCTAGCTGCCATCTCTTTAATTATCATGCTTGATTAATTATTATCTGATCAAATTAAATTCTGTTCTCGTAATAAAGGCCCTAAAGCAGGTGTAGGGGACTGATCTGTGTGCATTCTGCGTTTGCGAGAACATTCGCATGATGGCGTCCGAAAGGAGCAGATCTCAAACACAGGAATGGGTACGCTTGTCAGAACACTATTCACAATTTTTACACCATTATCGATATCTAGTCACACAACTAATACACATGCATATTGATCTCCTTCTTAACAGTTCACAAAGGTGCGGGACAAGCTCCTAGAAACGGAGCGCGTAGAAGCACTTCAAGAGGAAATAGCGGGATTTTTGCTCGACCAGGTCATAAATCCGAAGGGAGAATACTATTACCCGCTACCGCCCCCATCGACCAGGTCATGAACCACTTCCAATTGTCATCGTGCTCTGAAGGCAACATGCATATGTAGGAGAAATTGTATATAGCTATACATGTGTGTATGTGTGAATTAATATGGTGGTTTGTGAGACAATGATGATATATATATGATTGATTCTACTAGAAATTCTATTTATATATATATATATATGCATAACATGTACAATGTGTAGTATCGTAAAATACCAGCAAACGAAAAAGAATTAAAATGGAAAACACAAAATTAAATGAAAAAGAAATCATAAAACAAAAAAAACCACAAACATTTTAGTACTGGTTGGTGTTACCAACCGGTAATAAAGGGCTCCCGGCCCCCGGAGCTGGCTCGTGCCACATGGTTGCCCTTTAGCACCTGTTCGTGCTAAACCGGTACTAAAGGGGGGCCATTAGTGCCCACACTTTAGTGTCGGTTATGGAACCGGCACTAAAGGGCCTTACGAACCGGTGCTATTGCCCGGTTCTGCACTAGTGTGTCATCCTAAATGGATTAAAGCCATCTGTTGTTGCAGCCAACCTAAAATTGCGACTGTCATTACCAATCAGACCATCTTTGGTACGTTGTTCATCATGCCACCTCATGTCAGTTGCAGTTTTAGAGGACACAAAATACCTTTGAAGCCTTCTTTTAATAAGAAAATAGCGAATAACCTTTTTAGGAACCCTATTTAACCTTTTCCCATCAGGACTCTTCTTTTCTGATTTCCACCTTGAAGTTTTACACTTTGGACACTGATTCTCCTTATCAAATTCATTTATGAATAATACACAATCATTTTCACACGCATGAATATTAACATACCCAAGCCCAACAGAATTAATTATTTTCTTAGCTTCATTGAAACTTTTGGGAAGTACTGAACCTTTGGGGAATGCATCGCTAAGTAACTCAAGCACCATGTCAAAACTTTTGTCACTCCATCGCCCAAGAAGTTTGATGTGGAGCAATTTGACAACAAAACGCAAATTTGAGAAGTTTTTACACACAGGGTATAGCTCTTTGTTGTCATCATCAACCATCTTCAAATAAGCCTTGGTATCAGCATCAACATGGGGGTTGTTACTGTCCTCATTGTTCTCTTCCAACACCCCCCATCATCTAATCCACAAGCTATGTCTCGCAAGAAATCAGCTAATTCATTATATGTTGATGAAGTCTCTGCTTCTACCCCCTCAATATTTGGGCAAGAGTGGCTAGACTCTCCATGAAACAACCATGTATGATACCCCTCCATGAAACCCGTACATATCAAATCGTCACGTACTTCAGTTGCTACTCTCCATTTAGAGTTCAAACATATCTTGCAAGGACACAAGATTTTGTTTCCATTTGTTGAATTAATAAAATAAAACTCTATAAACTTGTCTACCCCCTGTACATACTCATTTGTGTGCCTACATGTAATTGTTTTTAGATATCAGAACAGTTCATGACATAATTATACCGCTTATGAGTTGGAAAAAAAGAAAATTTGATGTACCTAGGCTGAGACAACCATGTTTTGTCCATGATGCACCCTTAATATCAAATTTTCCAACTAATCTGTATTTGGCCAGTGCGGCAGTGTTAGCTTTCTATTAGTGAAGCTACAATCATTATTCAAGCAATAGTAGAAATACCAAACCATCCTTATTCAAGCAACAGAAAAAACTGCATATGGTTCAAGTTCAGTAATACACAAGCAGACAATAGTATATAGAAGGAAATCACAGGAGGAGCTGATGCTTACCTCACGGAACAGAGTATGGACGGGGATGAGTCTTGTGTAGAAATCGGCAGCAACGACGGCTCGCGTTGGGAGGGGCGCAGCTCGCAGGTCGACCACCGCAAGCTGACAGTGTGCAGAGGCAAAGATGAAGGTCCGGCAGCAGCGGTGACGGGGATTGAGGATGGAGAACTGGTACCAGGGACGAGGGAGGGGGGCACTAAAGGCGGCGGCAGGGGACAAGCGGACGAAGACCGACGGCGCCCAGGACGTTCTGAGGCAGCTGGAAGTCGGGGTGAGTGCCGGCTGGATGTGGGGGGCGCGAGGGCGGTAGATTCGATGTAGGGGTGGAGCTCGGGGGAGGCAGGGCTTTGGGCTGGAGCTCCATGGAGGTTGGGCGTTGGGGTGGCACTTGACGGCGGCTGGGTGTCGAGGTGGTGCTTGACGGTGGCTGGGCGTCGGAGTGGCGCTCGACGGCGGCTGGGCGTCGCGGTGGCGCTCGACGACGGCTGGGAGATGGGATGGAGCTCGACGGCGGCTGGGCGACGGGGTGGAGCTCGACGTCGGCTGGGCGACGGGGTGGAGTGCGAGGATGCGAGGACGGTTGCTGGGGCGTCGGGGTGGAGCGCAAGAACGGCGATGACGGTGGATCGAGCGTGAGGGCGGAGGCGGCAGGCACGAGTAGGGTTATGGAGTTGCGTTTTTTTTATTGAGGTAGGAGCTGGCTAGATTTGGGGATATTTTGAACGGGCACGCCGAAATTTTCGCCTCCTCGCACCTAAATCTCGCGCCAAGTTTGCAACCTCCGGTCGATTGACATGTGTCAACCTACGCCGACACTTAATCCGTGCCCATACACCCTACATACGCCGACACATTTTACGTCGCTAAGTGCGTATCTACACCAACTGATAAACTACCAACCGCCACACATGTGCCGACACATGACCTGTTGTTAAAAAAATGCCAACTAATACGTGGTGGCTTTGTGGTTGCTGACACTTACTGTGTCCGCATTGATTTATCTTCGCTGACACATGATGGGAAGACACAACTTAAAAGATACGCCAACAATTATTTTGTGGACATCAGTAGACCTTTGCCCACAGAATTGTGTCACCTAAGCTCCACCGTGGTGTAGTGGGTGTACCAGGATATGCAATGAATCACGAGTGACAAGTATGAAAGAATTATGAATGGTGGCTTTGCCACAAATACTATGTGAACTACATGATCATGCTAAGCAATATGACAATGATGGATGTGTCATGATGAACTAGATGGTGGAAAGTTGCATGGCAATACATCTCGGAATGGCTATGGAAATGCCATAATAGGTAGGTATGGTGGCTGTTTTGAGGAAGGTATATGGTAGGTGTATGATACCGGCGAAAGTTGCGCGGTATTAGAAAGGCTTGCAAGGGTGGAAGGGTGGGAGTGCGTATAATCCATGGACTCAACATTAGTCATAAAGAACTCATATACTTATTGCAAAAATTTAGAAGTTATCAAAGCAAAGTATTACACGCATGCTCCTAGGGGGATAGATTGGTAGGAAAAGACCATCGCTCGTCCTCGACCGCCACTCATAAGGAAGACAATCAATAAATAAATCATGCTCCGACTTCATCACATAACGGTTCACCATACGTGCATGCTACGGGAATCACAAACTTCAACACAAGTATTCTTTAAATTCACAACTACTCAACTAGCATGACTTTAATATTATCACCTCCACATCTCAAAACAATTATCATGCTTCAATCTTTTCTTAGTATTCAACACACTCAAAAGAAACTTTCACAAATCTTGAATACCAAGCATATTATTATTAAGCAAATTACCATGCTATTAAGAGACTCTCAAATTAATTTAAGTGAAGCATGAGAGATCAATAGTTTCTTGAAAACATATCCACCATCGTGCTCTAAAAGATCTAAGTGAAGCACATAGAGCAAAATTATCTAGCTGAAAAGATATAAGTGAAGCACATAGAGCAAAATTATCTAGCTCCAAAGATACAAGTGAAGCACATAGAGAAAAATTATCTAGATCAAAAGATATAAGTGAAGCACATAGAGCAAAATTATCTATCTCAAAAGATATAAGTGAAGCACATAGAGCAAAATTATCTAGCTCAAAAGATATAAGTGAAGCACATAGAGCAAAATTATCTAGCTCAAAAGATATAAGTGAAGCACATAGAGCATTCTATCAAATTTTAATTCATGTATGGCTCTCTCAAAAGGTGTGTACAGAAAGGATGATTGTGGCATACTAACAAACAAAGACACAAATAATACAAGACGCTCCAAGCAAAACACATATCATGTTGGTGAATAAAAATATAGCTCCAAGTAAATTACCGATGGAAGTGGACAAAAGAGGGGATGCCTTCTGGGGCATCCCCAAGCTTTGACTATTTGGTTTCCTTGAATTATCTTGGGGGTGCCATGGGCATCCCCAAGCTTAGGCTCTTGCCACTCCTTGTTCCACGATCCATCAAAAGAATTCACCCAAAACTTGAAAACTTCACAACACAAAACTCAAAATAGAAAACTCATGAGCTCTGTTAGCGAAAGAAAACAAAAGACCACTTCAAGGTACTGTGATGAACTCATTATTTATTTATATTGGTGTTAAACCTAATGTATTCCAACTTCTCTATGGATTATAAACTATTTTACTAGCCATAGATTCATCAAAATAAGCAAACAACACACGAAAAACAGAATCTGTCAAAAACAGAACAGTCTGTAGTAATCTGTAGCTAGCGCAAGATCTGGAACCTCAAAAATTCTAAAATAAATTGCTGGACGTGAGGAATTTATCTATTAATCATCTCCAAAAAGAATTAACTAAATAGCTATAGCGACCAGACCTCAAACGGTCCAATCTCTGTGCTCCGGTGTCATCCCTGGATCAGTAATGCTGACACCACACAGTACTTGAAGGATTTATAACAGAGTAGCAATCACACACTTATTACATCGAGTGTCTCAATAGAGAACTTATTACAATAAATATGTCTTAAGGCCATCTAATAACGATAACAGCGGAAGGCTTGGAAGATAAGTGAGTCCGTCAACTCCAACGGCATCACTGAGTATAGAACCACGACCTAAAACTCCTTAATCATCGTCTGAAAAGTCTGCAACATTAACGTTGCAGCCTGAAACTGGTCAGCACATGGAATATGCTGGCAATGTAACACATAGAGAGTAATGGAATGAAACAGCTATTCTATATGCATATTTGGCTGGTGGAAAGCTCTATGGTTACAGTTTTGCGTAAAGCCAATTTTTCCCTACTACAAAGGAATAAATTTATTTAACTATCATGGTGGTTGTTAAACATTGATAATGGTTGACAGCATTCTCAATCCCAATTAAGCATCATCATTAAACAAACCCATCAAAATTAATTTTATAGTAACATGTTGAGACTCACATTATAATCCAGGTACTAGATACTCAAGATGTCCATAACCGGGGATACGGCTAACCATGATTAGTTTATACACTCTGCAGAGGTTTGCGCACTTTTCCCCACATGACTCGATCTCCTCCATTGGATTTCTCGCACTACATGGTGTTTGAGAAACTGATGACCGAGACATAGTCTTTCAGAAGCGCTAGCACCTTACGATGGGTAGACCATACCACCTACATCCCCTACATCAGCTAGTCTACCACCGTAAGAGTTCGCACGACTTAGTCAACTATGCTAGAGCCCATAATAGCTTGTGGCTGCACACAGAAGTTTCTAGCATGAATAATCTCATGATACCTTTGAGCCTGGGTGGCGGTCCATAAAGAAAAATAGGCAATCCTGGAATACCCAAGTACCTCAATCCACCCAGATGTGTGTTTGAGTTGCCACCTTAAATAAACCATTAATTAACAATCTCACATCTGTCATGGATACACTCACCCAATCCACGTCTACTAGCATAGCATGGCATAATAAGCAAACGTAGTAGTAACTCCCAAAGGTTTGATAATAAACAGGTAATAGGTACTACCTCAACTACTTCCCAAACCCACAATTTAATTAGATCCCTATCATGCAATGTGTAAGGATTGATCTAATGCAATAAAACTGGGTAGAGGAAAAACATGATCAAAGTGTTACTTGCCTTGCTGATGATCCGGGAAACCCAGCGATCCGAAGTAGCAAGCGGCGCACTCCGGGTACTCTATCACAAACAAACAAGCATGCAATAAGTACTCAACTAATGCACAGGTAAAACTCAAATAAGAGATCTAACCAGAAAGTTCAACTTAAGAACTCTGCTTGGCAAAAGAGTCAAATCGAACGAAGCAACGAAAGACAAAAGGCGAAAGAAACAGGCTTCATTTACTATTTTGGATCTAAGGCAATTTTTAAAGTGGCAAAAACTTGTTTAAGTTGGTTAAACGGAAAGAGGGTTTCAAAACGAAACTCCAAGCACTTGAATAGCCTGATTCCGTTAAACGAGCGAAAAGTTAGACTAAAACAAAAATCGTATCAGAAATCGCGATCAGAAAAATCGCGTATTTAATCCGAGAAAAAGAAAAACGACGAACAGTTTAACAAACGAACGTTCGTTAACTGAATCTAAACGAAGAACGCGTTCGTTAAAACGAACGAACGAGCGAATGCTCGCTAATTAGCCTAAACCGGAAAAAAAACCGATCTAAAGAAAAAAACGAAACTAAAAAAACGAACGAAAACCGGCAAAAACCGAACGAAAACCAGCGGGTCAACCTCGGCGACACGGCGGCGAGACGGGCGGCGGCAGCGGGGTCCATCGGGGTGGCGGCGTCGGGCGCGGCGGCGGCGGCGGAAGGCGGCGGCGGCGGCGCGGGCGCGGGGCTCGAGGCGGGCGGCGGCTAGGGTTTCGGCCCGGGGTGGGCCGGCGGCTTATAAAGGCTGAGGCCTGGAGGAGTCTGGGCCTAGCACGGCCCGTAGGTCGGTTCAGACGTTTTTTTTAAATACTTACGCTCGGAAAAAAAAACAAAAGGAGTACTAAACGGACTCCAAATATCCCTAAATAAATTTTCCCCGGCTTTTAAAATCAAGCCGCACAGGATGAACATTTATTTGGGGCTTAAATGCAATTTTGAAAAACGCGCTTTTTTTCCTAAATTCAAATAAAATAGCAAATAAAACCAAATAAAATCTTATTTGATTTTTTTATTAAATCCTTAATATTTCTTTATTTTGGGAAAGTCATTTTATTCCCGCTCTCATATTTTTGTAATAGAAATAATTGAAGATAAAATAAATAAAACCAAAAGATCCTATTTTCAAAATTTGAGACAACTCAAATATGAAAATAACAAAATCCCCAACTCTCTCCGAGGGTCCTTGAGTTGCGAAAAATTTCTAGAATCAACCAAAATGCAATAAATATGATATAAAATGATGATCTAGTGTATAACATTCCAAATTGAAAATTTGGGATGTTACAAACCTACCCCCTTAAGATGAATCTCGCCCTTGAGATTCGGGTTGGCTAGAAAATAGGTGAGGGTGGTCTTTCAGCAATTCTTCCTCTTGTTCCCAGGTGGCTTCATCCTCCGTGTGGTGGCTCCACTGAACCTTGCAAAACTTGATAACCTTGCTGCGGGTGACTCGACTGGCATACTCTAGAATCTTACCTGGTTTCTCCTCATAGGTCAAATCACTGTCCAACTGAATCGCTTCCAGTGGTACCGTATCTCTCAGCGGTATGTCAGCCATCTCTGCGTGGCACTTCTTCAACTAGGATACATGTAACACGTCGTGAACTCCTGACGATCCTTCGGGCAATTCCAACTTGTAGGCTACTTCTCCCATACGCTCCAAAACATTGTATGGGGCTACAAAACGTGGCGCTAATTTTCCCTTAACTCCAAACCGCTTAACTCCTCGAAGTGGTGATACTTGAAGATAAACTCGGTCTCCGATTTCGTAAACTGTCTCCTTGTGTTTAGAATCTGCATAACTCTTCTGCCTGGATTGAGCTACGTTCAGCCTATCACGAATTAATTTCACTTTCTGTTCAGATTCCTTTATCAGATCTGGTCCAAACAACTGGCGGTCTCCAACTTCATCCCAGGACAATGGGTTCCTGCACCTCCTTCCGTACAAGGCTTCGAAAGGGGCCATCTTCAAACTGGATTGATAGCTGTTGTTGTAAGAGAACTCTGCATATGGAAAATTCTCGTCCCAGCTAGATCCATAGTCTAGCGCACAAGCTCTTAGCATATCCTCCAAAACCTGATTGACTCTCTCAGTCTGTCCATCTGTCTGCGGGTGAAAAGCTGTGCTAAACTCTAGTCTAGTTCCCAAAGTCTCATGCAACTGATTCCAGAACTTTGAGGTAAACTGGGTTCCTCTATCTGATACAATGCTCCTTGGAACTCCATGCAGACATACGATCCTAGTCATGTATATCTTTGCCAACTTTGCACTGGTATAGGTAGTCTTCACTGGAATGAAATGAGCTACCTTTGTCAAACGATCGACCACAACCCATATCGAGTCATAGCCTGAACGTGTTCTGGGAAATCCTATAATAAAATCCATGCCTAGCTTATCCCACTTCCATTCGGGTATCGGCAATGGTTGTAGCAATCCTGCTGGCTTCTGATGCTCTACCTTCACTCTCTGACATACATCACAAACTGCTACATACTCCGCAATATCCTTCTTCATTCCGGTCCACCCGAAAATATCGTTCAAATCCAAATACATCTTGGTATTTCCTGGATGAATCGAATATGGTGAATCATGTGCCTCTTGTAAAATTAACTTCCTGATCTCTGGATCATTTGGCACATAAACACGGTCTTCAAACCATAGGGTATCGCTCTCATCCTCACGAAATCCCTTAGCTTTTCCTTTGCTCGTTTTCTCCTTTATCTCGGCAATCTCCTTATCAGTCTTTTGGGCTTCTCTAATCCTATCCATCAACATAGAATGAATCTCCAATGCTGCTACATAGCCTCTCGTGAATATTTCCAAACATAGCTCTCAAAGATTTTCGGCTAACTCCCTTGGTAAATCTCCCGTCATTAAGGTGTTTATGTGGCTCTTACGGCTCAACGCGTCAGCTACTACGTTAGCCTTTCCAGGGTGATAATGCAATTTCATATCATAATCCTTGATGAGCTCCAACCATCTCGTTTGTCTGAGGTTCAACTCCTTCTGTGTGAGAATATACCTCAAGCTCTTGTGATCCGTGTACACCTCGCAATGGTTTCCAATCAGAAAATGTCTCCAAGTCTTCAGTGCATGCACTATGACTGCTAACTCCAAATCATGCGTAGCATAATTCAACTCATGAGGCTTAAGTTGTCATGAGGCATATGAAACAACTCTTCCTTCCTGCATAAGCACTGCTCCAAGTCCTCGACGTGAAGCGTCACCATACACCTGATAATCCTTGGTATGATACGGTAAAATCAACACTAGTGAGGTAACCAAACATTTCTTCAACTCCTGAAAACTAGCCTCACATTCCTCAGTCCATATGAACTTGGTATCCTTCTTCAACAACTCTGTCATAGGCTTCGCAATCTTTGAGAAATTCTCAATAAACCTCGGGTAGTATCCTGCGAGTCCGAGAAAACTCCGGATCTCTCCAACTATGGTTAGTGCTTCCCACTTGGTCACGGTATCAACTTTAGTGGGATCTACTGCTATACCTTCTCCGGATATAACGTGTACGAGAAATCCAACTTCTTTCAACCAAAACTCACATTTGCTAAACTTGGCATATAACTGATGTTCTCTGAGCTTTCCAAGAACCAAACACAAATGCTCCTCATGCTCCTCTTCATTCTTCGAGTAAACCAGGATATCATCAATGAACACTACGACGAACTTATCCAAGAACTCCATAAACACTTTGTTCATCATGTTCATAAAATATGCAGGTGCGTTAGTCAGACCAAATGACATAATGGTATACTCGTACAACCCATACCTGGTGGTAAAAGTCGTCTTGGGTATATCCTGTTCCCGAATCTTCAACTGGTGGTATCCTGATCGCAGATCGATCTTGGAAAATACCTTAGCTCCTTGCAATCGATCAAACAGATCATTGATCATCGGTAGTTGGTATTTGTTCTTGATGGTTACTTCATTCAATCCTCGATAATCGACAACCATCCTTAACGATCCATCCTTCTTTTCTACTAGAAGTACTGGCGACCCCCAAGGTGAAGAACTTGGGCGAATGTATCCTTTATCCAGTAATCTCCTTAATTTGCTTCTTAATTTCCACCAAATCCTTTGCAGGCATCCTATATGGTCTCTTTGATATTGGCCCTGTGCCTGGCAAAAGCTCAATCAGAAACTCAATATCTCTATCCGGTGGCATGCCTGGCAATTCTTCTGGAAATACATCAGGGAAATCCTTCACTACTGGTACTTCCTCCTGCACAACTCTTATTAAACAATTTGCTTGAGTCCTCTTTGGCACATGTCGGGATACATACTTGATCCTTGTCCCTTCTGGGGTGGTAAGCAAAATTGACTTACTGGCACATTCAATATTCCCTTCATACTTTGACAACCAATCCATGCATGCCTAATATCACATCCAATCCTTGATATTCCAACACTATTAGGTCTGATGGTAATACGTAGTTACCAATCCTTAACGGTAACCGATCACACCATAGACTAGCCATATATTCTGCTCCAGGCGAGGTTACTAACATGGGTGACCTAAGGGCTTGGGTTGGCAGTTTATACTTATCTACAAATCCCCTTGATATGTATGAATGCGATGCACCAGTATCAAAAAGAACGAGTGCAGTAAATGACTTAACCAAAAACTTACCGATTACTGCATCCAGCTGCTCTTCAACCTCCTCCACATTAACGTGGTTCACATGTCCCCTGTTGAAAGGGTTCGGCTTCTTCCCAGAGCTTCCATTGCCATTTCCATTCTGTGATTCAGGACATTCGTTGGCATAATGTCCGGTTTCTGGCACTTAAAGCAAGTGACTTGGCTCAGGTCTTTCTTGGCTGGGGTTGATGGGTTGGTGCGGTTCTGGCCGTTGCTTCCTCCAATCCCATTACCAGTCTTGGGGCCATTGTGATTGTGCGAGCTACCTCCTCCATGCACTACTAGGAAAAGGGCTATAGATAGGATTGACACTAATGGCGCACCAGGGAAGTAGTGCGCCACTACTATATACTAATGGCGCACCAGTTTGTGATGCGCCCTTAGTGTGGAAGACACTAATGGCGCACCAGAAAATAGGTGCGCCACTAGTGATAAATTTTTTTCATTTTTACATACATACTAATGGCGCATCCTACCGAAGTGCGCCATTACTAGTTCTAACTAGTAATGGCGCACCAGACAGGGAGTTCGCCTGTACTGAATATTTTTTATTCTTTTTTTGCAAAACTACTAATGGCGCACCGCCTCACAGTGTGGCATTACTAGTTTAAACTACTAATGGCGCACCCTGTAAAAGTGCACCATTAGTATATATTTTTTTTTTACTTTTCTGCAAAACTACTAATGGCACACCTCTGCCCGGTGCGCCATTGCTATGTAAAAAAAGATTACTAATCGCGCGCCGACTGCAGGTGCGCCATTAGTAAGATTCCCCCCTAGCTAATTCCCTCCCTCTCGCCAGATCCCCTTCGTCCCTCTCCCTCGCCCCCCTAGCTAATTCCCCCCACTGCCCAGACCCACGCCGCTGCCCCCGCGCCTCCGTCTCCGTCGCCGCCCCCACGCCGCCGCCGCCGCCCCCGCGCCTCCGTCTCCGTCGCCGCCCCCACGCCGCTGCCGCCCCCGCGCCTCCGTCTTCGTCGCCGCCCCCACGCCGCCGTCGCCCCCGCGCCTCTGTCTCCGTCGCTGCCCCCGCGCCTCCTCATCGTGGTCAGGTAACCCTCCTCCCTCTGCCTCTCTTCTCCTCTCTTCCTCCTCTCTTCTCCTCTCTTCCTCCTCCCTCTGCCTCTCTTCTCCTCTCTTCCTCCTCTTCCTCTCTTCTCCTCTCTTCCTCCTCTGCCTCTCTTCTCCTCTCTTCCTCCTCTGCCTCTCTTCTCCTCTCTTCCTCCTCTACCTCTCTTCTCCTCTCTTCCTCCTCTCCTCTCAGGTAACCCAAACTTAATTTTGTGATGGTGCATTAGGAGGATCAGGATGCAAGTTGCAGTGCTGCAAGTGGCAAGAAGAAGAGCACCAAGCATTAGATGCTTGCACTCCTGCTCTTATTTGCTTTGGAAGCAAAGTTTTTTTCCTAGCTGGAATAACATAGTAAAAAAGAAGTGTCTGAAGAAGCTGTTGCTTTTTGCTGTGAATGTGCAGGTGTTCCTGGGCTAAGGGAGAGGATAGAGGCACGAGGAGGAGAAGAGCACCTGGACCAGAGGTGAGAATGAATGAGCTGGTGTTTAAACCATGGCTAACTCAATTTGTGTTTGGGGTTGGAGCTGGGAAAGAGAGACAGAGGGATATGAGGGGGGGAGGGGAAAGAGAAATGTTTATTTTAGGGTTTAATTAGACTCAAGATTCTGGTGTTTAACCCTGTTGTGTTGCTTCTAGAAATAATATAAAAGCTGTGAAAAAGAAATCTGTGGAGTTGGCACTTTACATAAGGTTGTAGATCATTGTAGTGTCCTAATGTCTAAGACTGTTGCATTGGATGTTCATCTTGCAAACATATCAGAACTTGCAAACATTTTATTACTTGTTGCATTGGAGGTTCATCTTGTCTTGAGGCAAACAAATCAGCATTGGAGGCTCATGTTTGAGGCTCATCTTTATTACATATCAGAACTTGCAAACAAATCTGTGAAAGACTTGTAAAGTTGCTGGGTTTTGTCTCCGACCATTGTGTCGTGATGAATTTGCAGGTACCCCGAGAGGCCCTTGAGTTTGCCGGAATGTCGATTAACTTCCGTTCTGGCAAATTCAGGTACTCCATATGTCCTATTTTCAGCAAAGGTCATGCTGAAATTTTCCGTGAATTCTAGCATCACTTTGCTAAAAAAAGGACATATGGGGTACTTGCGACTAATGCATGAGCCAAGTGATTAGGCCCTAAACCCTAGATGATAAACCCAACATAGGTGGCAATAGAGCCAAGTGATTAGTGCCAAGTGATTAGGCCCAACCTAGGGTGCCTCGGCATCGATAAACCCTAAATGATGAAAACTTAACTTGGCTTCTATAGGGTGCCTCGGTGTCGATGAGAACCTAAATGATGTACGCTTAGGCTTTTAGGGTGCCTCGGTGTTGACAAAACATAAATGATGAAAGCTTAGGCTTTTAGGGTGCCTCGACATCGACAAACCCTAAATGATAAAACCTTGGCTTTTTGGGTGCCTCGGTGTCGATAAGAACCTAAATGATGAAAGCTTAGGCTTTTAGGGTGCCTCAGTGTCGACAAACCCTAAATGATAAAAGCTTAGCTTTTAGGATGCCTCGGTGTGGACAAACCCTAAATGATGTAGTTTTGAATTATGAACGTAGGATATGTCGTCATCATCATCGGACAACGAAAGTCTCCCGGCGGAGTGCGACTGGTGCCACGACGATCGAGGTCTGTGTGACATGCCTCACCTGGACGATGATCGGCGCTTCAGCATTAAGGTCGAGGAGACCTTCGAAGTTGAAACGGTACACAACGACGACAAGTGTTATTTTGATAATTAAGCATGCCTTCAACTATTTCAACGTGTAATTTTCATCTTTTACAATTCGAGTATAGCTTATCCAATGCCATGCAAGACGCTATGTCTTGGAGAGGATGGATTTTGAAGACCATGAAATTTCTGAAACAAAGAAAATTCACCTAATGACTCATCACGATGTGGACTTTGAAGTAAATCTATATAATTCTGAGAGCGTAACCAATTTTGGTTGCAAAAATTGGGAAGCATTTTGCAAGATGTATGGTTTTGATGAGGGTATGCTTATCACCGTGGATCTTGGTAATCCTGACATCAACCAAGACAATATGGACATTTGGGTCCTTGTTGACACGCCTCCAGTTCTACCGCTATGTGAGTTTCTCAAACATAGTTATTAGCTAATTTATATTGTTTATTTCAAAATAGTTGACAACTTATTTCCATTGACAGCTTATTTTTATTGTTCAAACAATGTGCGGGAGATGGTAGACAAAACCCACTACACCGATGGCTCCGAATTAACAACTTACAAGGAGAAAAATCATCTGGTCGGATTTTGTACTAACATTGAGAATTACATTATCCACAATCAAACTCCTCAACATTATGGTAAATACGTGCCACCAGTGCATGTGTTCAACTATGGTAACTACCATGGAGATACCCTGGTAAGATTTTTACTATTACGACATCCGTGCATCTTTTGCATACTTCTAAAAGTAGTACATCATTGCTAACTATGAAGTTATTACTATGTTTTTCAACAGATAATCCCAGAGAATTGTGTGCCTCATATGATGTATCAGAAAGGTAGTGTTAATGTTTTGAACATACAGCCAGGTCGTCCTACGAATCTCAACTGTCCATACGAGATTTCTAAAAGAAGTGGAGACATGAAAATCAAAGGATGGAAAAAATGTATGGACAGTCGTAAGGAGCTTCTTGGAAGCAAAAGGAAGCAAAGCGCATGAATTGGAAACAGGATGTTCTCGATTCTCCATAATGGAGAGTCAGGGTCTATATTGTTTTATGCTATTTTAGCTTAAATAGGGTATTTAGGTCCTGCCTAATACTGATGATCATGTGCTAAGAACAATTAAGTAGGGTCGGTTCGATGACTATCAAGATGATGATCGTATGACTTGTTATGAATAACGAGTAGAAGTTGTATGATGATGATTAGTAGGACTTGTTAGGATTAGTATTACTTCCGACAAACTCGATACTCGCGGTCTTGAGACTTGTAATGTTTTATCTTTGTTCGGTCTTTTGAATTCGGAGACTAATATGATGAATTGTATTCGGAGACTAATCTTCTATTGTATTCGATGAATGTGCTGTTGCTGTGTGCTGCTGTCTGTATTCTATCCAATAATATATTTTGTAACCTGTGCAAAAATCAGAAAAGTAAAAAAAAACAAATATTCATACTAATGGCGCATCACCAAACAGTGCGCCATTAGTATGCCAAGTATACTAATGGCGCATCCATCCACAGTGCGCCATTAGTGTGCCAAAGCTCATGGTTAAATATGGCCCCTGGGAGGCATACTAATTGCGCATGGTGTTATATACTAATGGCGCACTACGTGGTGCGCCATTAGTATACCAGATACTAATGGCGCACCACTGGTGCGCCATTAGTATACAAGATACTAATGGCGCACCAGTGGTGCGCCATTAGTAATAAATACTAGTGGCGTGATACTAATGGCGCACCAGTGATGCGCCATTAGTAGGCAAAACTGGTGCGCCATTAGTAGGCCTTTTCCTAGTAGTGATGGGTATGCTGGAAATGTCCTCCCAGTCTAGGGGTAAAACGTGGCTTCTGCTGAGCTCCAGAATTGTACTTTCCTTGTCCATACTTCCTCTTGCGATTCTTGATTTGATGCTGCTTCCCTTCAATCATAAGAGCACGATCTACCAACTCCTGGTAGTTGTTGAAGGTTGCTACCATCAACTGCATGCTCAACTCATCTTTCAGTCCTTCCAGAAACTTCTCCTGCTTTGCTGCATCTATAGCAACGTCATCTGGGGCATAACATGCTAATTTACTGAAGTCCTCCACATACTGGCCAACTGTCCGTCCTCCTTAGCGCAAGTTGCGAAACTCTCGCTTCTTCATGGCCATAGCTCCTGCTGAAACATGGGGAGTTCGAAAAGCCTGCTGAAACTGGTCCCATGTGACAGTATTGACAGGGAAAGTGGTTGTGAAATTTTCCCACCATGATGCTGCGGGTCCTTCAAGCTGATGTGCGGCAAACTTCACCTTCTCCGTATCTGTGCATCCTACTGTGGTCAACTCTCTAGCTGTCTTGCGGAGCCAATCATCTGCTACTATCGGCTCGGTGCTACTGGAAAACACCGGCGGATTCAGCCTAAGAAAACAGGCTAAGTGATCAACAGGTGGTGGTGGTGGTGGTGGGTTATTGTTGTTGTTCCCTTGATTCTGATTCTGGAATAGTAACTGCATCAATGTGTTCTACTGCTGGATCAACTGGGTGAGCTCCCGTGGGAAGGTAAATCCGGGGTCACGTCTCGGAGGCATCTGAGGGCTTTTAGAAAAGATGAGATTTAAGAATAGAGGGGGTCTAAAGAGAAAACACTACCCATATGCACATGAGGCAAAAGCAAACATTTCACTTCATTCATTCAATCAAACAAGGGCATATAATCGATCTAACTATCGCAAAAGTGCTCGGACTGTAATATTTACATGGTGGACTACTACTACTGATGAGGTGGTCTACTAGAAATATTCTTCGGTTGCAGACTCCATGATATCTGCTCCGGCTTCATCAACATAGTCATCATCGCTATCATCTGGATCCGAGTCGGTGTCGTGGATGATGATGTAGTCTTCCGAGCTTGTTATTGAACCATTTGATGAATGTCAAAGAATTGTTAATATTAGTAGTCGTCAAGAAATGCCTATGAATTATTCACTTGTTATTGAACCATTTGATGTTTGGGGCTTTGATTATATGGGGCCATTTCCTTCCTCTAATGGGTATACACATATTTTAGTTGCCGTTGATTACGTTACTAAGTGGGTAGAAGTTATTCCAACTAGTAGTGCTGATCATAACACCTATATTAAGATGCTTAAAGAAGTTATTTTTCCGAGGCTTGGAGTCCCTAGATATTTAATGACTGACGGTGGTTCTTATTTTATTCATGGTGCCTTTTGTAAAATGCTTGCTAAGTATGATGTTAATCATAGAATTGCATATCCTTATCACCCACAGTCTAGTGGTCAAGTAGAATTGAGTAATAGAGAACTCAAATTAATTTTGCAAAAGACTGTTAATAGATCCAGGAAGAATTGGTCCAAGAAACTTGATGATGCATTATGGGCCTATAGAACTGCATATAAAAATCCTATGGGTATGTCTCCGTATAAAATGGTTTATGGGAAAACATGTCACTTACCTCTCGAACTAGAACATAAGGCAGATTGGCTAATTAAAGAGCTCAATTATGATTTTAAACTTGCCAGTGAGAAGAGGTTATTTGACATTAGCTCACTGGATGAATGGAGAACCCAAGACTATGAGAATGCCAAACTGTTAAAAGAAAAAGTTAAAAGATGGCATGACAAAATGATACAAAAGCGTGAGTTTAATGTAGGTGATTATGTATTGCTATACAACTCTCGTTTAAGATTTTTTGCAGGAAAACTTATCTCTAAATGGGAAGGTCCTTACGTTATCGAGGAGGTCTATCGTTCCGGTGCCATAAAAATCAACAACTTCGAAGGCACAAATCCGAAGGTGGTGAATGGTCAAAGAATTAAACATCATATCTCAGGTAATCCTATAAATGTTGAAACTAATATTATCGAAACCGTAACCCCGGAGGAATACATAAGGGACACGTTCCAGAAAGTTTCAAACCCCGAAAAGGAATAGGTATGTGGTATAAGTAAACTGACTCCAAAATAGTTCTAATGGCAATTTTTTCTCTATTTTGGAATATTTAGAAAAATAGGAAAATAAGAAGCAGTCCGGGAAGGACATGAGGCTTCCACGAGGGTGGTAGCTAGGCGCGCCCTACCCCCTGGGCAGGCCCCTTGCCTCGTAGGCACCTTGTGGGTTCTCCGGACTCCGTTTTCTTGCACGATACTTCTTTTAGTCGGTAAAAATTCATTATATAATCTCCTGAAGGTTTTGACCACCATATCACGCAAAAATCTCATGTTCTTGTTTCGAGCTATTTTCTGCCAGGGTTGTCAACGCCAAGCATCATGTCGCCTCCCTCCTCCTCCAACAATGAGGGCAACGATGCTTGGCTAATGAAGATAGAGCTGAAGAGAGAAGAACCAGGAGAGATCAACAAGGATGATGGGATCAAGAAGGCCATGGGGGACCAAGTTCCGGCAGCAGAAGACATCCTTCAACTTGATCACAATCTTCTTACCCCAACTGAGATCGAAGCTTTCAAGATGATTGAGTTAGCTCGTATACAAAACAGGTTTCACACGTGAAAATATTTTGTTGAAGGAGCATATCATCACACTCAAGGGCATTATTCGCAAGTTGGAGGACCTCCTACGCTTGATGTGCGACTATCCATCATCAACAACTCCACCTTCTTCACCAACAAAGAAGAACTGAGTATCTGGTATGGGCACCCCCCTTGGCAACTGCCAAGCTTGGGGGAGTGCCCTGGTATCGTATCACCATCACAACTTTTATCTTTACTGTTTTTCTTAGTTCAATCCTTTTGATAATATCTTAATCTAGTAGAAGAAAGTTTTATTATGATCTAGTTGTGAGTTTTGCTTTATAATCCTTCTATGTAATCGAGTCCGTGAGCTATATATAATAAAGATTAGTGTTGAGTCAAGGGCTTGATTATATTGCTATGATCTTGAGGGAATAAAATAAAATAGAAGAAATAAAAAGTAATAAAGAGATCATATGGATCTTATGGAGAGTAATGACTTCACATCTAAAGAGTATCATGAATAAAAAATGTTGAGAGTTGACAAGCATAGTTTTGGTCATCGTTGCAATTAATAGGAAGTAATGAAGAAGGAGAGGTTCACATATAAAGCACTATCTTGGACATCTTTTATGATTGTGAGCACTCATTAAAGTATGACATGCTAAGAGTTGACGTTGGACAAGGAAGACAACGTAATGGGTTATGTTTTCTTTCATCTGAGATAAATTATGTTGTCATGGATCATCCAACATGTTGAGCTTGCCTTTGCCTCTCATGCTAGCCAATTCCTTTGCACCAAGTAGAGATACTACTTGTGCTTCCAAATATCCCTAAACCCGGTTTTGCCATGAGAGTCCACCATATCTACCTATGGATTGAGTAAGATCCTTCAAGTAAGTTGTCATCGGTGCAAGCAATAAAAATTGCTCTCTAAATATGTATGACTTATTAGTGTGGATAAAATAAGCTTTATACAATCTTGTGATGTGGAAGAAATAAAAGCGACGGACCGCATAATAAAGGTCCATATCACAAGTGGCAATATAAAGTGATGTTCTTTCGCATTAAGATTTTGTGCATCCAACCATAAAAGCGCATGACAACCGCTGCTTCCCTCTGCGAAGGGCCTATATTTTACTTTTATATTCTACCTTACATCAGAGTCATGGTGATCTTCACCTTTCCTTTTTACATTTTATCCTTTGGCAAGCACAATATGTTGGAAAGATCCTGATATATATAGCTAATTGGATGTGAGTCTTCATGAACTATTATTGTTGACATTACCTTTGAGGTAAAACATTGGGAGGCAAACTATAAGCCCCTATCTTTCTGTGTGTCCGATTAAGACTTCATACCCATAAATATTGCGTGATTGTTAGCAATTGTGAAAGACTAAAAGATGGTTGAGTATGTGGACTTCCTGAAAAGCTCTTATATTGAATCTTTCCTATGTTATGATAAATTGCAATTGCCTCAATGACTGAGATTAGAGTTCGTTGGTTCTCAATAAAGTTTATGATTCATACTTGAAATTGTGATTAAATTTTTACTTTAGCATAAGAGATCATATGACAAGATATATATAAATTGATGTTCTAAGAATAATCATGATGCCCTCATGTACGTATTTTATTTTTATCGACACCTCTATCTCCAAACATGTGGACATATTTTTCGATTTCGGCTTTCGCTTGAGGACAAGCGAGGACTAAGCTTGGGGGAGTTGATACGTCCATTTTGCATCATGCTTTTATATCGATATTTATCGCACTATGGGTTGTTATTACACATTATGTCACAATACTTATGCCTATTCTCTCTTATTTTACAAGGTTTACATAAAGAGGGAGAATGCCAGCAGCTAGAATTCTGGGCTGGCAAAGGAGAAAATATTAGAGACCTATTCTGCACAGCTCCAAAAGTCTAGAAACTTCACGGAGGTTATTTCCAGAATATATAAAAAATACTGAGTGCAAGAAGTACCAGAGGGGTGCCACCCACTAGCCATAATGGTGGGGGGCGCGCCCTACCCCCTGGGTGGGCCCCCTGCCTCGTGGGCCCCCTGGTGGCCCTTCGATGCCCATATTCTGCTATATGAGGTCTTTCGTCCGAGAAAAAATCATAAGCAAGCTTTCGGGACGAGACTTTGCCGCCACGAGGCGAAACCTTGGCAGAACCAATCTAGGGCTCCGACAGAGCTGTTCTGCCGGGGAAACTTCCCTCCGGGAGGGGGAAATCATCACCATCGTCATCACAAACGATCCTCTCATTGGGAGGGGGTCAATCTCCATCAACATATTCACCGGCACCATCTCATCTCAAACCCTAGTTCATCTCTTTTATCCAATCTTTGTATCCAAGCCTCAGATTGGTACCTGTGGGTTGCTAGTAGTGTTGATTACTCCTTGTAGTTGATGCTAGTTGGTTTACTTGGTGGAAGATCATATGTTCAGATGCATTATGCATATTAATACCCCTCTGATTATGAACATGGATATTCTTTGTGAGTAGTTACGTTTGTTCCTGAGGACATGGGAGAAGTCTTGCTATTAGTAGTCATGTGAATTTGGTACTCGTTCAAAATTCTGATGAGATGTATGTTGTCATCCCTCTAGTGGTGTCATGTGAACGTCGACTACATGACACTTCACCATTGTTTGGGACTAGAGGGAGGCATTGGGAAGTAATAAGTAGATGATGGGTTGCTAGAGTGATAGAAGCTTAAACCCTAGTTTATGCGTTGCTTCATAAGGGGCTGATTTGGATCCATATGTTTCATGCTATGGTTAGGTTTACCTTAATACTTCTGTTGTAGTTGCGGATGCTTGCAATGGGGGTTAATCATAAGTGGGATGCTTGTCCAAGCAAGGACAGTACCCAAGCACCGGTCCACCCACATATCATATTATCAAATTACCGAACATGAATCATATGGTCGTGATGAAAACTAGCTTGACCATAATTCCCATGTCTCCTCGGGAGTGCTTTTCTCTATATAAGAAATTGTCCAGGGTTGTCCTTTGCTACAAAAAGGATTGGGCCATTGAGGGAGTCCTGGATTAGGGGGTCTCCGGACAGCCGGATTATATCCTTTGGCTGGATTGTTGGACTATGAAGATACAAGATTTAAGACTTCGTCTCGTGTCCAGATGGGACTCTACTTGGCGTGGAAGGCAAGCTAGGAAATACGGATATGGATATCTCCTCCTTTGTAACTGACCTTGTATAACCCTAACCCTCTCCGGTGTCTATATAAACTGGAGGGTTTTAGTCCGTAGGACAACACCAACTACAACATACAATCATACCATAGGCTAGCTTCTAGGGTTTAGCCTCTATGATCTCGTGGTAGATCTACTCTTGTACTACCCATATCATCAATATTAATCAAGCAGGACGTATGGTTTTACCTCCATCAAGAGGGCCCGAACCTAGGTAAAACATTGTGTCCCCTGCCTCTTGTTACCATCCGCCTTAGACGTACAGTTCGGGACCCCCTACCCGAGATCCGCCGGTTTTGACACCGACATTGGTGCTTTCATTGAGAGTTCCACTGTGTCGTCGCCGTTAGGCTTGATGGCTCCTACTATCATCGATGGCGATGCAGTCCAGGGTGAGACTTTTCTCCCCGGATAGATCTTCGTGTTCGACTGCTTTGCACTGCTGGCCTATTCGCTTGGGCATCTGGAGCAGATTGAAAGTTACGCCCCTAGCCACCAGGTCAGGTTTGGAAGCTTAAATTACACGGCCGATATCCATGGAGACTTGAACTTCCATGGATTCGAGCCTCTGCCTCGTGCGTCACGCGGTCACGATGAGTACGATTTAGCTCTACCATCGGACAGTGTCTAGGAGATCGCACAGGCAGCCGCTCCGACCCTCAATTCGGAGCCAGTTGTGCCATCCATGGACGGGTGGATAGACCCCGCCACAAAGGCCTTGCCCTCAGCGGCGATCGAGCCAAACATCGACCTTACCTTGCACGAGAGCCGTGTTGTTAAACTGCCGGATCCTTCCCTGGCCACGGACTTCGAACCGCCTGCGCCCGTTCCTGTCGAATCCGATTGGGCGCCGATCATGGAGTTTACCTCCGCGGATATTTTTTAGCACTCGCCCTTTGGCAACATACTGAACTCATTAAGGTCTCTCTCCTTGTCAGGAGCATCCTGGCCGAACTATGTCCGGCAGGACTGGGATGCGGACGACGAAGAAATTCAAGGCCCACCCACCACCCACTTAGTAGCCACTATCGATGACTTAACTGACATGCTCGACTTCGACTCTGAAGACATCGATAGTATGGACGACGATGCGGGAGGCGAAGAGGAACCACTGCCCACAGGGCACTGGACAGCCACCTCATCATACAATATATACATGGTGGATACACCCAAAGAAGGCAATGGCGACAAGATAGCGGAGGATGACCCCTCCAAGAAGCAACCCAAGAGCCGACGTCAGCGGCGCCGCTCTAAGTCCCGCCAAAGCAAAAGTGGTGATACCGGCACAGGAGATAATAATACTCCGGATAGTGCCGACGACAACAATAATCCCCTCCAGCAAGATTTAGAGGAGGAGGATGGAGGAGCCAGCCCTCCTGAGAGAGCGGCAGATGGAGAAGAGGAGGATGATAATTACATGCCCCCTCCGATGACGAGGCAAGCCTCGGCGATGACGAATTCACTGTGCCAGAAGATCTCGTCGAACAAGAGCGTTTCAAACACCAGCTTATAGCCACGGCAAATAGCCTTCAGAAAAATCAGCAGCAGCTTCAAACTGATCAGGATCTGCTAGCTGACAGATGGATTGAAGTCCTCGCGGCCGAGGAATATAAACTCGAGCGCCCCTCCAAGAGTTACCCAAAGTGCAGGTTGCTACCCCGACTGGAGGAAGAAGCATATGATACGGGTGATCGGCCACCTCGTGGCCGCGATAGAGAGGCATTCCAGCCAAAAACTCGGCCTCCTCCCCGACGCCATTCAAATAAAACGGCATGGGGAGATACGCCAGACCTGCAAGACATATTGGAGGACAAAGCAAAGCATGCAAGATCGATCTACGGATCACGAGGGCACGCCACTCTGCGAGACGATAAACGTCACGCCGGATACAGTAAAAGCAAATCCGGCCGGGCTGAACACAGCGGGCAAGACCCATTCGAGCTGTGTCGCGATATAGCCCAATACAGAGGCGCTGCACACCTCTTATGCTTCACAGACGAAATAATGGATCATCAAATCCCAGAAGGTTTCAAACCTGTAAATATTGAATCATACGACGGCACAACAGATCCCGCAGTATGGATCGAGGATTTCCTCCTCCACATCCACATGGCCCACGGTGATGACTTACACGCCATCAAATACCTCCCACTAAAGCTCAAGGGACCAGCGTGGCATTGGCTTAACAGCTTCCCAGCCGAGTCCATCAGCTGTTGGGAAGATCTGGAAGCCGCATTCCTCAACAACTTTTAGGGCACTTATGTGCGGCCACCAGATGTCGATGACTTGAGCCACATAATTCAGCAGCCAGAAGAATCGGCCAGGAAATTCTGGACTCAGTTCCTAAAAATGAAAAATCAAATTGTCGACTGTCCGAATGCAGAGGCCCTAGCGGCTTTCAAACACAACATCCGCGACGAATGGCTAGACCGGCACCTTGGTCAGGAAAAGCCAAAATTTGTGGCAGCCCTCACGACACTCATGACCCGCTTTTGTGCGGGAGAAGACAGCTGGCTGGCTCGCAGTAATAACATATCAAAGAACTATGGTACTTCGGATACCAAGGACGGCAATAGCAGGTCGTGTCGCAACAAACACAAGCGTCGCATTAACAGCGATAATACCGAGGATACGGCAGTCAATGCCGGATTCAAAGGCTCTAAACCCGGTCAGCGGAAAAAGCCATTCAAACAAAGTACGCCGGGTCCATCCAGCTTGGACCGTATACTTGATCGCTTGTGTCAAATACACGGCACCCCAGAAAAGCCAGTCAATCACACCAACAGGGATTGTTGGGTGTTCAAGCAGGCCGGCAAGTTAATTGCCGAAAATAAGGACAAGGGGCCACATAGTGATGACGAGGAGGAGCCCCGGCAGCCACACACCGGAGGACAGAAGAGGTTTCCCCCACAAGTGCGGACGGTGAACATGTTATACGCAACCCACATCCCCAAGAGGGAGCGGAAGCGTGCGCTCAGGGACGTATATGCGTTGGAGCCAGTCGCCCCAAAGTTCAACCCATGGTCCTCCTATCCAATCACTTTCGATCGTAGGGACCATCCCACTAGTATCCGTCATGGCGGATTCGCTGCACTGGTTCTGGACCCAATCATTGACGGATTTCACCTCACTCGAGTCCTTATGGATGGGGCAGCAGCCTGAACCTGCTTTATCAGGACACAGTGTGCAAAATGGGTATAGACCCCTCAAGGATCAAACCCACAAAAACGACCTTTAAGGGTGTCATTCCAGGTTTAGAGGCCCATTGCACAGGCTCAATTACACTGGAAGTGGTCTTCGGATCCCCGAATAACTTCTGAAGCAAAGAGTTAATCTTCGATATATTCCCGTTCTGCAGTGGTTATCATTTACTGCTCGGGTGAACCGCATTTGCGAGATTCAATGCGGTACCGCATTGTGCATACCTCAAGCTCAAGATGCGAGGACCTCGTGGGGTTATTACGGTCAATAGAAACACAGAGCGCTCTCTCCGAACAGAGGAGCACACTGTGGCCCTCGCAGCAGAAGCGCAAAACAGCCTCTCAAGGCAATCCACCAGTTCGGCGTTCCAAGACCCGGACACCTTCAAGCGCGCTCGGAGCAATCGGCAACTCGACCGCCTGGCACGATCTGAGCATGCGTAGCAATGCGGTCCCCACCCCAGTCTCAGCCAAACGGCGAAACTCGTGCCATGCGTACACAATTACACATTAAAAATACAATGGGCATAGGTGGGGAGGGGGGCACACTGCGGCACGCCCCAAGACGTGGCTTAAACCACACTAGGGGCTTCCCGTTTGGTTATTTTTCTCTTTTTCAGGACCTTGACCTCTGGAAACCCTGTTCGGCAGCACTATTGCCGAACACATGATGCAGCAACCAAGGAGGCAGAAAGCTACGTCACACCATGGAATTCCCAGGTGGATTACAATAACGAGCGAAATATTTGATTTAATACTATTCCTCAGCTTGCTCTTGGAAGGGACATAGTCCTACTCTTTGCTAATCGCATCATCTGTATCATTTTGCTTTAACACACCTTTTTGAATTAACAATGCATAACATTACGACTATTATTGCATTCTTGTTATATATATATATATATGTGTGTGTGTGTGTGTGTGTGTGTGTTCATTAACGACGCCTTGCAACCATACACTTTGGTATGGCCAACACACCATGGGCTTACGTACCCCACAATATGGTGTGAAAAGTCCGAACACTTTCACAAGTGCGGCACCCCGAACTTATAGCATTATATACATCAGCTCTGAATTATGTCTTTGGTCAAATGTTGGGTTTGCCCGGCTCCTATGTTTTGGTACCTTACGTTCCGCTCTATCGGCTAAGGTAGCGCTAGGAGAACTACTGCGACTGTGCCCTGGTTCTGCCGGGCTTAGCACCGCAGTAGAGAAAGCTAAAACTGACTGTCATGATGAGGCGAGAGACTGGTCGCTGTTCGGCGAGGTTTTCGAGTCCCTAAAGACTTATGCCGCTTAGGGCGAGGGGCTGGCCCTGTCCGGCTTAAAGGCATGTATCGCGCCCCGAATTCGGCCTTCCGAATGCCAGGGGCTTCGCCGAAATTTAAAATTATAGAATTCTATGGCTAAGTGAGAGTGATAAAGCATTATTAGTCCGGTTGCCTTGTTCGTTGTGCTGAGCACCTCCCTCGAAGGACCCAAACATGGGAACAAGAGTGCTCAGGTTTATCCCGAACATCCCAGCACTCGCGGCATGGGGGCAGAAGCCGAGGACTAGCCATCTCTCACATTGGATAAACGGCCAAACAGAAGGTAATATTTTAAATTCACACAAGCGTTGCATACCGCATATCAAACAAGTTTTCATCATACAGGATCACACGAGCAAGTTTACTCAAATATTAAATCCTTTGAACATTCGTCCGCCACAAGACGGGCACCCTTCAGGACACCCTATAATAAATTTCGGGGGTGCGATGCTCTTTGCCCTGCGGCGGCCCTTCCTTGATCAGCTTCACGGCGTCTAGCTTGGCCCACTACACCTATACATGGGCCAAAGCCCGGCGTGCACCTTGAATGTAGACGGACCACTTGACGACCTCCAGCCGTGGGCAGGCATCCACAAGACGCCTCACCAGGCCGAAGTAGCTGTTCGGAAGGGCGTCGCCAGGCCATAGCCGGACTATAAAGCCCTTCATGGCCTGTTCAGCCACCTTGTGCAGCTCGACCAGCTGCTTTAGTTGGTCACTCAGAGGCATTGGGTGTTCGGTCCCAGTATACTTAGACCAGAACAGCTTCTTCGTTGAGCTTCCCTCCTCGGCCTGGTAAAACTGTGCGGCATCCGACACGCTGCGGGGCAAATGTGTGAATGCTCCTAGAGAGCTCCGAATTCGGGTAAGTAATCGGTAGTTTACTTTTACATGCTTGCTCTGCATATAGAATGCCTTACCCGCTGCTATCTTCTTCATTGCGTCGATCTCCTGGAGGGCCTTTTGGGCTTCGGCCTTGGCACTTTTCACGCTCTCGAGGGCCATGGCAAGCTCAGACTCTCATGTCTTCGAGTCAAGCTCCAACGCCTCGTGCTTCGTCACGAGAGCCTGGAGCTCTTGCTGCACCTCGCCCACCCGAGCCTCTTGCTTTTCTCGCTCGGTGCGCTCCTTGGCCGCTTTATCTTCGGCCTTGGTTAGCGCTTGCTTCAGGGTCGCCACCTCGGTCGTGGCCCCTGGCAGATATACGATGATCCTGTCATTTTGCAATCACGTTTTTATATATACATATCTATAGACAGGGTAATACTTACCCTTGTTTTCCTCGAGCTGCCTCTTGGCAAGGCCGAGCTCTTTCTTCGACCCCTCGAGGCCCTGCTTCAGTATGGAAACCTCCGTAGTCAGTGCGGCGGACGCCAGCAGCGAGGCCTGCATACGCATATTGACATACTTACATTAGACTCCTGCGATATTATTTGATCCTCTGTTCGTCTTTTCTTTGTGAACACCGAACAAAGCATCAGGGGCTACTGTCTATGCGGTAATACTTTTCCTTATATTTCAAAACACTTACCTCAAAGCCTGTTAGAAGGCTGGCACAGGCTTCAGTCAATACGCTCTTGGCGGACTGAACCTTCTGGACCACCGCACTCATAATAGTACGACGCTCCTCGTCGATGGAAGCACAGTGCTTCCAGCAGATTGTCCGGCGCTTCTGGATGGACAGAGGTCACCAGAACAGGCGTCTTGCCCCTCTTAGAAGGAGGCTGCCTGCCCGAGCCCGGAACCACTGGAGGTTCCGGCGCGGTGTTCGGCTGAGGGCCGAACTCGGAGCTCTCAGGGGCCTTGTCCCCTCGGCTCCCGGAGTCCGGGAGGCCGCCTTGAGGCGCCTCCGGGACAGTCTCCCCTCGACCCGGTGCCTCGTGAGACAGCACCTCGGCGTCGTCCGCAGGATGAGGGGAGGTGGCGGTTGGGACTGGATCGCTATCCCTGTCCGACGCGCCCAGGGAGCCGTCCAATGATACATCGATACTAGCTCATGGCGGCCTGCATAATTATGTTCGGCGTTAGGGAAAGCAGTGCGACAAAGGAATGCTACGAGTTACTCTGGTACTCGAATACTTACGATCTCCCCAGTGGCTTGGCCCTGGGCAACCACTCGTCTTCTTCATTGTCGGAGGCGGTGGTAGAGTAGTCCGGAAGGAGACTTCTCCCCTTCTTGGACCCTTCGGCCCCCCAGTTGGGGCGGCCTTCCTTTTCTTGTCTCCCCCTCCTGGAGGGGGAGCATCTTCTTCTTCCTCCTTGTCTTCGGGGGAGGAGTGTGCTGCAGAGTTATCGGACGATGAGTCCGATAACACCTAGCGCCGGGAACTCTTTCGGGTTCCCTTGGCCTTCTTGGTCTTTTCCGGCACCTTGTAAGGAGCCAGAGTCAGCGTCTCCATCAGGAGAGCGCCTGCAGTGTCTTCGGGCAAAGGGGCCGGATAGTTAATCTTCCCCGACGTCTCCACCCAGTCCTGTCAAAGGCATGGATTTAGACCCCGCACATGATTAAGCTAGGGGAATTAAATGTCCTACGGGACGTATTGAACTCACCAAACGCGCTAGGCACTTCGTGCTTAGTCCGCGGTCCTCGACGAGAGAAGGAGGGACCTCGGCGCCCTTGAACAGCACCTTCCAGACGTCCTTGTGCATCGTATCAAAGAGCTCGCTCAGAGTCTAGTGCCGGGCCGGGTCAAACTCCCACAAGTTAAATTCCCGTTGTTGACATGGGAGGATCCGGTGGATGAGCATAACCTGGACTATGTTGACAAGCTTGAGGTTCTTGCTTGCCATACTCCGGATACATTTCTGGAGTCGATCCAGCTCCACCGATGAACCCCACGACAAGCCCTTCTCTTTCCAGGAAGTGAGCCGTGTAGGGAATACGGATCGAAACTCGGGGGCTGCCGCCCATTTGGCGTCGCGCGGCTCGGTGATGTAGAACCACGCTGATTGCCATCCCTTTATTGTCTCCACAAAGGAGCCTTCAAGCCATATAATGTTGGGCATCTTGCCCACCATGGCTCCGCCGCATTCTACTTGTTGGCCTTGTACCACCTTCGGCTTGATATTGAAGGTCTTTAACCACAGGCCGAAGTGGGGCCGTATGCGGAGAAAAGCCTCACACATGATGATAAACGCCGAAATGTTGAGGACGAAGTTCGGGGCCATATCATGAAAGTCCAGCCCGTAGTAGAACATGAGACCACAGATGAATGGATGGAGGGGAAACCCTAGTCCGCGGAGGAAGTGGTGGAGGAAAACTACCCTCTCGTGAGGTTCCGGGGTAGCGACGATCTGCCCCACAGCGGGCAGCCGATGCACGATATTCGCGGCTAAGTATCCGGCTCCACGCAGATTCTTGATGTCTCCCTCCGTGATGGAGGAGACCATCCACCTGCCTCCCGCTCTGGACATGGTTGGAGAAGGTTGAGGTGGGAAGTGCGGAGTTGGGCGCTAGAGCTCGAGTGTGCGAAAACGGATGAGCAAAGGAGGAAGAAGGCGTGGATGGAAAGGTAAATCCTTATCCCTTTATATGGGCGGACGAAACTAAGCGTCCCCACTAGCCTGGTAAAACTCGCTTATCCCCCAAGCGCCATAATCAAGGGCGCAGTTGGGTTACCCATGCCCATATTGATGAGAATCCCGTGATAAGGGGACACGATCTCTGCTTTGACAAGACGTGTCAAAAAACTGCCTCGCGTTATGTGCGGGGCTGGTTAAAGGAAACGGTTCGAATAATCACCGGCCATGGCATAATGTCGTGTTGCCAAAACAAGTCAGCAAATTGGATTTGTAAAAATATTATTCTCTCTATGGTGGTCTGTGGAACTTATTTGCAGGGTCGGACACTATCCTTGTATTCAAATTCTTTTGTGATGTATTCGGAGAAGGAACCCGCCTTGCAATGCCGAAGACAATACTGCGCGCCGGACTCATCGTCATTGAAGCCTGGTTCAGGGGCTACTGAGGGAGTCCTGGATTTGGGGGTCTCCGGACAGCCGGATTATATCCTTTGGCCGGACTGTTGGACTATGAAGATACAAGATTGAAGACTTCATCTCGTGTCCGGATGGGACTCTACTTGGCATGGAAGGCAAGCTAGGCAATACGGATATGGATATCTCCTCCTTTGTAACCGACCTTGTGTAACCCTAACCCTCTCCGGTGTCTATATAAACCAGAGGATTTTAGTCCGTAGGACAACAACAACTACAACATACAATCATACCATAGGCTAGCTTCTAGGGTTTAGCCTCTCCGATCTCGTGGTAGATCTACTCTTGTACTACCCATATCATCAATATTAATCAAGCAGGTCATAGGGTTTTACCTCCATCAAGAGGGCCCGAACCTGGGTAAAACATTGTGTCCCCTGCCTCCTATTACCATCCGCCTTAGATGTACAGTTCGGGACCCCGTACCCGAGATCCGCCGGTTTTGACACCGACAGCCATCTTGCTGCACTTTCTTTACACTTGTTACTTGTTACTCGTTACCAATTACCTTATCAAAAAACTATCTGTTACCGATAATTTCAATGCTTGCAGAGAATACCTTGCTAAAAACCGCTTATCATTTCCTTCTGCTCCTCGTTGGGTTCGACACTCTTACTTATCGAAAGGACTACGATAGATCCCCTATACTTGTGGGTCATCATGTCCATGTACCCTCGTATGCCGAAAGCGGAAGCATTAGCACAACGCAGTTGATGTAGTCGTACGTCTTCGCGATCCGACCGATCCAAGTACCCTAACGTATGACACCTCTGAGTTCAGCACACATTCAGCTCGATGACGTCACGCGAACTCCGATCCAACAGATCTTCACGGGAGAGTTCCGTCAGCACGATGGCGTGATGACGGTGATGATGTTGCTACCGACACAGGGCTTCGCCTAAGCACCTCTACGATATAACCGACGTGGAATATGGTGGAGGGGGGCACCGCACATGGCTGGAATAGATCAACAGATCAACTTATGTGTCTAGAGGTGCCCCCCCGCCCCCGTATATAAAGGAGCAAGGGGAGGCCGTCCGGCCCCTGTAGGGCGTGCAAGGAGGAGGAGGAAAGGAAGGAGCAGAGGGAGAATGAAGGAGAGGGAGGAAAAGGAGGAAAGGGGGACCGCCCCCCTAGTCCAATTCGGTTTGGGCTAGGGGGGCGCGCGCCCTGCCTCCTCTCTTCCACCACATGGCCCATGAGGCCCATTACTTCTTCCTCGTATTCCCGTGACTCGCCGGTACACCGAAAATTACCCGAATCACTCGGAACCTTTTCGATGTCCGAATATAGTTGTCCAACATATCGATCTTTACATCTCCACCATTCCGAGACTCCTCGTCATGTCCCCAATCTCAGCCGAGACTCAGAACTACCTTCGGTACATCAAATCACATAAACTCATAATACCGATCATCACAGAACTTTATGCGTGCGGACCCTACGGGTTCGAGAACTATGTAGACATGACTGAGACACGTCTCCGGTCAATAACCAATAGCGGAACCTGGATGATCATATTGGCTCCTACATATTCTACGAAGATCTTTTTCGGTCAAACCGCATAACAACATATGTTGTTCCCTTTGTCATCGGTATGTTACTTGCCCAAGATTCGATCGTCGGTATCTTAATACCTAGTTCAATCTCGTTACCGGCAAGTCTCTTTACTCGTTCTGTAATACATCATCCCGCAACTAACTCATTAGTTACAATGCTTGGAAGGCTTATAGTGATGTGCATTACCAAGTGGGCCCAGAGATACCTCTTCGACAATCGGAGTGACAAATCCTAATCTCGAAATACGCCAACTCAAAAAGTACCTTCGGAGACACCTGTAGAGCACCTTTACAATCATCTAGTTACGTTGTGACATTTGGTAGCACACAAAGTGTTCCTCCGGTAAACGGGAGTTGCATAATCTCATAGTCATAGGAACATGTATAAGTCATGAAGAAACCAATAGCAACATACTAAATGATCAAGTGCTAAGCTAACGGAATGGGTCAAGTCAATCACATCATTCTCCTAATGATGTGATCCCATTAATCAAATGACAACTCATGTCTATGGTTAGGAAACTTAACCATCTTTGATTAACGAGCTAGTCAAGTAGAGGCATACTAGTGACACTATGTTTGTCTATGTATTCACACATGTATTATGTTTTCGGTTAATATAATTCTAGCATGAATAATAAACATTTATCATGAATTAAGGAAATAAATAATAACTTTATTATTGCCTCTAGGGCATATTTCCTTCATCCTACTAGGACTAGGGAGTCCTAGTAGGACTCCACACTTTGGGCGCGCCCTATGAGGGCCGGCCTCCCCCTCCCTCCATCTTTTATATACGTGGCCAGGGGGCACCCCATAGACACGGAAGTTGATCGTTGATCTCTTAGCCGTTTGCGGTGCCCCCTCCACCATAATCCACCTCGGTCATATCATAGCGGTGCTTAGGCGAAGCCCTGCTCCGGTAGCATCATCATCACCGCAATCACGCTGTCATGCTGACGAAGCTCTCCCTCGACATTCTGCTAGATCATGAGTTCGTGGGACGTCATCGAGACGAACGTGTGCAGATCACAGAGGTGCCGTACTTTCGGTACTAGGATCGATCGATCGTGAAGACGTACGACTACATCAACCGCGTTGTCATAATGCTTCTGCTTACGGTCTACGAGCGTACTGGACAACACTCTTCCCCTCTCGTTGCTATGCATCACCATGATCTTGCGTGTGCGTAGGAAATTTTTTAAATTACTGTGTTCCCCAACATTTTTATCTTTCCCGGCGTGGGGCATTGTTCTCAGTTTCACAACAGCTCGTCGATTATGGCACTGCTCCTCTTATCTGGAGGTCCTCGATGCTCAGCCATCCCATTGAACAGATCTCCATGCTTTCTCCATGGGTCTTCCTTCTCGAGCCATCTACGATGCCCCATGTACATGATTTTCCCGGACCCGCCATCTTTCGTTGACGTAAGCTGCTGAGATGTTGTATCATCCATGCACCTCGTGCATCCGCAGTATCCATGGCACACCTGGCCTGAGGTGTACCCGTAACCGAGATAGTCGTGCACCGTCGTCATCAGCACGACTCTCGTATGGAAATACTCTCTTTTGTTGGTGTCCCATGTCCATGCCGGTGTTTTCTATAACGTGTCTATCTCCTCTTGCAGATGCCCCATATACAGGTTAATACTATTTCCTAGTTGTTTCGGCCCTTGAATCAGCATGCTCATGTGTATGTCCTTTGTCTTCATGCACTTCCATGGGGGGAGGTCGTAAATCCATACAAACACGGGCCATGTGTTGTGGTTGGTGTTCTCGTTTCCAAATGGATTCATGCCATCGGTACTCGCACCAAGCATGATGTTCCTTGGATCTTCTGTAGCAAATCCATATACGGCGTTGAATGCTCTCCATTGGCTACCATCTACGAGGTGTCTCAGCTTCGGATCATCTCCATCGTCGGGCTTCTTCCTCTCCGCGTGCCAGCGCATGAGCTTTGCTCCCTTAGGATCTACGAAATATCGCTGCAGACGGGGAGTGATGGGAAAGTACCATACAACTTTCTGAGGAGCTTTCTTTCCTGCCTTCTTGTATCGAGAAGCATTGCACACTGGACAACTGGTTTTTTCTGCATGCTCCCCCTGATAAATATTGCAATCGTTGATGCATGCGTGGTACCTAATGGCATCCAATCAAAAGGGCAAATGCTTTTTCTTGGCCTCCTCGACACTAGTAGGACACAGTTTCCCCGCGGGAAGAACTTTATTATGTAGATACTTCAAATGATCATCGAGGCTTTTGTATGTCCATTTGTTTTTAGCCTTCGTCTTTAGAAGTTCGAGCGTGAAACTCAATCGGGTCACCTCGGGATCGCAACCGTCATACAATGGAGTATTCGAGTCTACTTCAAGTTGCGCCAGCTTGGCCTCCTCTCTAGAAGCAGCTCTCTCGCTAGTCGTACTCTTGCAAAGGAGGTCTCGAACATGAGGGTCCTGCATGACTGCACTTAGTAGCGTCGAAGACTGCAGCGTGACCACCGCCTCTTCTCCGCCATGTACGGACTCTTCTTTGCCATGTCCGGAATCTTCTCCGCCGCCGTAATTTCCAGACTCTTCCCGGACGCCATGTCTGGCGTCATCGTCTTCGTGCCTATCGGTCATCTCTTCGTCTAGCCCCGCCACCATGTCGTTATTCCCTGCCATGTGGATGTCGTCATCATCATCATCTTCTTCACTTATCCATCGAGTATAGCCATCCATGAAACCATTCATTAGCAGGTGCGCCTTCAAAGTGCCACGATCAAAAGGGTCCAAAAGTACCCCTTCTTTGCATCTTGCACACGGACATCTAATCCTAGTCCCATTATTTGCATACATGTCCATCACCGCGGATTGCATGTACCGCTCCATGTTCCATCGACTCACCTTCGTGGCCGACTGCACGGTATAACAAGCAAAAGGGTTATAAAATAAATAATGCATGCTTCAAAGTCATATAAAATTTTGGCATGACCTTGCCTAAAAATAGGACATATTGAGTTTGCTCGAAATTCACCGAAATGGAAATAAATCGACATTTCGGCAAAACATAAGAAACTCGAGGGCATGTCCCTCGCACAAATATCTCCCAAACAACTTTTTACACACGTATTCTCATTCACACACATATTCCCATTCTTGAAATGAACAACTTTTTACTTACCTATATATCTCCTGAGAGAGACTGATCGAGAGCATGCAGTTAATTAGATGATGAGAGAGACCGATCGAGAGAGCACGTGGATGGCTAAATAGCTAGCTAGATCTAGTTGTTGGGAGGAGAGGTGAATCTAGCTAGATAACTAATGGAGAGGGAGTTATGGTGGAGGGGGGCATTAATGGGGAGCGAAGCACTAGTATAAAAAGGAGCTTTCGTTTGTGCCTGGCCAGCCCATTAGTCCTGGTTCTTCCATGAACCGGGACCAATGGATGCATTCGTCCCTGTTCGTGAGCCCAGGGAGCCGGCCAGGGCCTCGTGGGCATTGGTCCCAGATCGTCTGGGCCCATTTGTCCCGGTTCTTGGCACGAAACGGGACCAATGGGCCTCGGTCGTGGCCCACAAACATAGGTCCCGGTTCTTGGCTCGAACCGGGACAGAAGGCTGGGCTTTAGTCTCGGTTCCAGCCACGAACAGGGACCAATGAGTTTCCTATATATACCCCACCGCCGGCGAGCAGAGCACTCCACAGTGCTCTGTTTTTTGCTAGCCGGCGAGGAAGGGCATTTGGGTGCTCTAGCTCACCTCTTATGCTTGTGAGGTGTTCGATGAAATGCCCGAGCCACATTACTTAAGCTTTCTCCTCTCGAAGCTCGACCTCGGAGCTCCATTTTTTCCGAGATTTGTCTAGGTTTAGCGGTCTGTCACGCCTCTTCCTCATCTTCACCGCCATCGATCGCCCTCACCGATCTCGTCTCCGGCACCACCGTGGTGAGCCTCTTGTTCTTATCTTCTTTCTGAAAGAAAAAAATCTTACTTTAGATATATACTTGTCTAATTTTCTTACTTTTGATACACATAATTATATATAATGCACGCAGATGAATCGACAATGGATGTACGGTGACAGACACACCTCCGAGTACATTAAGGGCGTGCGTAAATTTCTCGAAGTGGCTGAGGCAAACAAGCAGAATGGTTTTATGTGTTGTCCATGCCCTGATTGTGGGAATACGAGGTCTTACTCTGACAAGAAAATCCTTCACACCCAGCTGCTTTATAAGGGTTTCATGCCACACTATAATGTTTGGACGAAGCACGGAGAAATAGGGGTTATGATGGAAGACAACGAAGAAGAAGAGGACGATGACAACTATGTGCCCCCTGAATACAGTGATGCTGCAACGGGGGAAGCTGAAGATCAAGAGGAACCAGACGATGTGCCCGATGATGATCTCTGCCGGGTCATTGTTGATGCAAGGGAAAAGTTCAAAAGTGAAAAGGAGAAGCTGAAGTTCGATCGCATGTTAGAGGATCACAAAAAAGGGTTGTACCCCAATTGCGAAGATGGCAACACAAAGCTCGGTACCGTACTAGAATTGCTGCAGTGGAAGGCAGAGAATGCTGTGCCTGACAAAGGATTTGAGAAGCCACTGAAAATATTGAAGAAGAAGCTTCCAAAGGATAACGAATTGACTGACAGTACGTACGCCACAAAGATGGTCGTATGCCCTCTAGGATTGGAGGTGGAGAAGATACATGCATGCCCTAATGACTGCATCCTCTACCGTGGTGCGTACAAGGATTTGAACGCATGCCCGGTATGCGGTGCATTGCGGTATAAGATCAGACGAGATGACCCTGGTGATGTTGAGGGCAAGCCCCACAGGAAGAGGGTTCCTGCGAAGGTGATGTGGTATGCTCCTATAATACCACGGTTGAAACGACTGTTCAGAAACGAAGAGCATGCCAAGTTGATGTGATGGCACAGTGAGGACCATAAGAAACACGGGAAGTTGAGAGCACCCGTTGACGGGTCGCAGTGGAGAAAAATTGAGAGAAAGTACTGGGCTCAGTTTGCAGGTGACCCAAGGAACATATGGTTTGGTTTAAGCACGGATGGCATTACTCCTTTCAGGGAGCAGAGCAGCAATCATAGCACCTGGCCCGTGACTCAATGTATCTATAACCTTCCTCCATGGATGTGCATGAAGCGGAAGTTCATTATGATGCCAATTCTCATCCAAGGCCCTAAGCAACCCGGCAATGACATTGATGTGTACCTAAGGCCATTAGTTGAAGAACTTTTACAACTGTGGAATGGAAACGGTGCACGTGCGTGGGATGAGCACAAAAAGGTGGAATTTAACCTGCATGTGTTGCTGTTTGTAACCATCAACGATTGGCCCGCTCTCAGTAACCTTTCAGGACAGACAAACAAGGGATACCACGCATGCACGCACTGTTTAGCTGACACTGAAAATATATACCTGGACAGATGCAGGAAGAATGTGTACGTGGGCCATCGTCGATTTATCCCTACCAACCATCAATGTCGAAAGAAAGGGAAGCATTTCAATGGCAAGGCAGATCACCGGAAGAAGCCCACCATGCGTACCGGTGATCACATACTTGATATGGTCTCTGATTTACACGTAATATTTGAGAAGCGTCCCGACAGACTAGCTGTTCCGAATGACGCTGAGGGACACGCACCCATGTGGAAAGAAGAAATCTATATTTTGGGACCTACCCTACTGGAAAGAGCTAGAGGTACGCTCTTCAATCGACGTGATGCACGTGACGAAGAACCTTTGCGTGAACCTGTTAGGATTCTTGGGCGTGTATTGGAAGACAAAAGATACACCTGAGGCACGGGAGGACCTGCAATGTTTGCACGAAAAAGACGGCATGCCTCCAAAGCAGTATGAAGGTCCTGCCAGCTATGCTCTTACCAGAGAAGAGAAGGAAATCTTTTTCGAATGTCTGCTTAGTATGAAGGTCCTGACTGGCTTCTCGTCGAATATAAAGGGAATAATAAATATTCCAAAGAAAAAGTTCCAGCACCTAAAGTCTCATGACTGCCACGTGATTATGACGCAACTGCTTCCGGTTACATTGAGGGGGCTTCTACCGGAAAACGTCCGATTAGCCATTGTGAAGCTATGTGCATTCCTCAATGCAATCTCTCAAAAGGTGATCGATCCAGAAATCATACCAAGGCTAAGGAGTGATGTGGTGCAATGTCTTGTCAGTTTCGAGCTGGTGTTCCCACCATCCTTCTTCAATATCATGACGCATGTCCTAGTTCATCTAGTCGACGAGATTGTCATTCTGGGCCCCGTATTTCTACACAATATGTTCCTCTTTGAGAGGTTCATGGGAGTCCTAAAGAAATATGTCCATAACTGTGCTAGGCCAGAAGGAAGCATCTCCATGGGCCATCAAACAAAGGATGTCATTGGGTTTTGTGTTGACTTCACTCCTCACCTTAAGAAGATAGGTCTCCCTAAATCGCGGTATGATGGGAGACTGACTGGAAAAGGCACGCTAGGAGCGGACTCAATAATATGTAGGGACGGGCATTCTTGGTCTCGAGCACACCACACAGTTCTACAGAATCTACCTTGGTGAACCCGTATGTTGATGAACACAAGAACAGTCTGCGCTCCAAACACCCAGAGTAGTGTGACGACTGGATTACATGTGAACACATCATGACTTTCAGCAGTTGGTTGCAAACACGTCTCAGAGGTGACAACACTGTTTGTGATGAGCTGTACTCATTGTCCAGGGGATCATCTTCGACTGTATTGACTTACAAAGGATACGCGATAAATGGGATTACATTTTACATGATCGCCCAAGATCAAAAGAGCACCAACCAAAACAGCGGTGTCCACTTTGATGCAGCAACTAAGAGGGGAAAGGACACATATTACGGTTACATAGTGGACATATGGGAACTTGACTACGGCCATGATTTTAAGGTCCCTTTGTTTAAGTGCAAATGGGTCAAACTGTCAGGAGGCGGGGTACAGGTAGACCCACAGTACGGAATGACAACAATGGATCTGAACAATCTTGGGTACACTGATGAACCATTCATCCTAGCCAATGATGTGGCACAGGTTATCTATGTGAAGGACATGTCTACCAAACCAAGAAAAAGAAAAAATAAGGAAGCGAATACATCATACGATGAGCCAAAGCGCCACATAGTTCTTTTAGGAAAAAGGGACATCGTGGGAGTGGACGGCAAGACAGACATGTCCGAAGATTATGAAAATTTTCATGAAATTCCTCCCTTCAAAGTCAAGGCTGACCCAAGCATCCTGATAAACGATGAAGATTATGATGATACCATGCCAACTTTCAACCTTTTCCTAGTTCATTTGAAATGCATGTAGTAATAGATGAGTTTCCGTATGAAACCCTAATATCTCAAAACAGATTGTCCGTTTTGTTGAAATGCTTTGAATGTTTTGTTGAAATGCTTTGAATGTTGCATTTTATAAACCTCTAGTATTATTGAAACTAAAATTATATATAATTTATGCAACTAAAATTATATAGAATTTTCATAAAGAACTTTTTTGTTACAAACATTAATAGCAAAAAGAATTATCATAAAATAAATTAAATAAGTAAATAGAAACAAAACAATATAAACTTTAATAAAATATATAATTAGAAACAAAATAAAATAAAATAAAATTTAATAACATAAATAAAATTTATGAAATTAAATTTATCAAAGTATTTTCTCTTCAAAACATTATAAGCAACCTCTAGTATTATTGAAACTAAAATTACATATAAAATTGATGCAACTAAAATTATCAAAGTATTTTCTAGTTAGAAACTTTAATAGCAAAATTACATAATAAGTAATTAGAAACAAAACAAAATAAAATAAATAAGTATTTTGTTGTAAGTAGAAACAAAATAAAATCAATAAAGCAAAAAAGAAAAGAAATAATCTGGGGAAAATAATAATAATAAGCAACCTACTAGGCCATCACGACCTGAATACGACTAGAAACCCACCCATCGGCCAGGATTCAGGCCCGTAGAAGGCCCAATATAGATACAGTGTATTTAGGCCCGAAAGCCTGCATTTGAGAGGAGCTCGAGAGGGCAGCGGGAGTGGGGCTTATAAACCACTCTCGAGCTCCCTCAGCTAGCGAGGTGGGACTAAACTTTCGTGCCGCGATGCGGGCAGCACAAGGCCTTTAGTCCCGGTTGGTGCCACCAACCAGTACTAAAGGCGCACATTGGTACCGGTTCATGGCAACAACCGGTACCAATGCGCACCCTTTAGTCCTGGTTTGTGCCACCAACCGGGACCAAAGGCCTCTGCTTCCCGCCATTTGGGCTGCTGAAAAGCGACCTTTGGTCCCGGTTGGTGGCTCCAACCGGGACTAAAGGGGTGCTTTGGTCCCGGTTGCTGCCACGAACCGGAACCAAAGGTCTGTCTATATAAGCCACACTTGTGAAATTTTCGGTTCAGTTCTTCTTCCCGCTGCCCCGACGCCGTCACCGCGTGCTCCCCTTCCCCGACACCATCGCCGCGCCGCCGCCCCCTGCCCCAACGCCATCGCCGTGCACCGCCCCTGTCCCGACGCCGTCGCCGCGCCGCCCCGCATCGTCATCGCCCCGGTCCGCGCCGCCCCGCGTCGTCACCGCCCCGGTCCGCGCCACCCCTGCCCCTATGCTTCCCCCAGTGAGCCCCGGCCCCCGAGCCCCTGCCCTGCCCCCCGCCGCCGCCGTGGCCGCCATAAAAAATATATGATTAGATGATTTTTTGTTCATAGATGTGATTTTTTTGTTCATATATCATATGATGTTTTTATATTGTTCATAGATGATCGATCATATTTGTTCATATGTATGCAAGCGAAGTCATTGTAGTTAGTTGTACTCTTTAGGGTTAGGGTTGTCGAGGAAAGAAATTAAGGAAAGAATAAAAGAGGAAGAAGGAAGAAGAAGAAAAATAAGAAGAGGACGAAGAAGAAGAAAAAAAGAGGAGAAGGAGAAGGAATAGAGGAGAAGAAAAAATAGATTTAATCTATTTTTTCTTCTCCTCTATTCCTTCTCCTTCTCCTCTTTTTTTCTTCTCCTCGGACATGTGATGAGGGGGGAGAAAAAAAGGGAAAATAAGAAGAGGGAAAGGAGAAGAAGAAGGAGAAGAAGAGCAGAGGAGAAGTGGAGAAATAAATAAGAAGAGGAAAAAAGAAGAAGAAAGTAATAGAGGAGAGCCTCTATTCCTTTCTTCTTCTCCTCTTTTTTTATTCTTTTTTTCTTCGATCTTCTCCTCTATTCCTTTCTTCTTCTCCTCTTTTTTTCTTCTTCTTCCTCTTCTTATTTTTTGTCAGGTATGTCGTTGTCGATATGAGGGGGGGAGGGGTCGATAAATAATAGAACTAGTTAAACAAGTTTATTTTTAATTAGTAAGTACTACTTTATTTTATTTATAGTAAGTGCTTAGTAGTTGAACTAGTTGATTTAATAAAACTACTTTATTTTACTATAGAAGTAGTTTATTTTTAGTAAGTACTACTTTATTTTTTTGAATATTTACTGTAGAGCAAAGCTCCACAGCCCTTTATTATTAAAGAAAGAAGTAGCAACTGTACAAGCTAGGGAAGATTACAAAGAATAAAAGGAAGAAAAAATAGAGCCTACCTACCTACCTATAGTTAAATTAGAGAGTTAATCCAAGCATACAACTTGACTCTAATGTCTACTCTCATTATATTAGCTAGAAGAGTAAGGTCATGTACAAAATTACATCTCCAAGCAGCAAAGGTTGCATTTCCCCTCTGAAAGTCCTTCCATTCCTAAGGATCCATATATTCCAAGCTGTAGTGAGCATAACTTCAAAGAAGAAGGGGTGCTTAAAACTTGATCCTGCATGTTGAATACATTGCTGAATTTCAGAGCCCCTGGACCAATCAATGGAAATATAATTCCACACTCTGCGACTGAAGTTGTAGTTGAAAAACAAGTGCATCCTATCCTCATAGACTAATTCATTGCAGGTAACACAGAGATTGTCATCCAAAGGTGATCTCCAATGCCTACGAATTAACAAGTCATTGGTATTGAGTCTATCAAAGAACAACAACCAACCAAAGACTTTGATCTTCATGGTGCACTTGCTATCCCACAACCACTTACATGGCAAGATGGTTGGAAGATGAGAATGCATTAGAGTGTAAAAGCTCTTGGCAGAGTAGTCACCAGATTTTCCAGGCCATATCCAAACATCTGGTAGAGTGATGTCCCTATGTAAATCCAGGATCCAAGCTTCCAAAACTTGTAATTCCAGAGCAGCCTCATGTGACAAAGGCAAGAAGAACATTGAGTAGAGGTCCTGAGAGATGAGGAATTCATGCACAGAGAGTTTATCATTAATAACATAGGTGAAAAGCCTAGGTAATCTCCAACATAAAGGTCTTGAAGAGCTACCAATTAACCAAGCATCAGACAAGAAAAGAGCAGAGTCTCCCCTATTGATGTGAACTGAGGAGATTGCAGTATATGCATCAGAGAGCTTGAGAATATCCCTCCACCAAAATGACCCAACTGGGACTTTAGCATGTGGAACTCCATCATCGTAGTAACTATTACAGATTAAAGTAACCCATGGGATATCTGCCTTATTGAAGAATTTGTGGAGATGTTTAAGAAGGAGGCCCTTATTTTGGATATGCAAGTTAATCACTCCAAGCCCTCCTTTTTCCTTAGGCCTACAAACCAGATCTCATGCAGCCAGAGATTGTTTTGGTGCATCACTATTTCCTCTCCACAAGCACTGCCTGAAGATCCTGTCAAGTTGTTTAATGATACCAGGTGGGAGCTGTAGACTGTAGAGGAAATATATGGGCATGGAAGTCAAGACTGAAGTTAACAACTGCAACCTGGAGCCTTTGTTTAACATGGAGGAACTAGCTGTCAATTTCCTTTCCAAGGCATCAACTAAAGGCATAAAATCCACAATTCTGGGCCTCGTAGTACCAAGTAGCAAACCCAGATAAGTAAATGGCAGTTGTCCAATTTTACATCCAAGCAAATCAGCTAGCCTGGCAGCTTCCACATCATCAATATTTAAAGGAATCATGGAAGACTTTGCAAACTTAACTTTAAGCCCAGTGGACTGTTGAAAGGTAAGCAACATATTTTTGAGAGCCACCAACTCCTCATCTTTCCCAGTCAAAAAGATGACAGTGTCATCAGCATACTGGATTATAGGGAAATCCTGGTCATGTGAAGGAATTGGGAGGGTCAGGGTTCCATGTGGGAACATCTGGTTGACCATTGACTGCAGAAGATCGGCAGCAATTACAAAAAGCAAAGGTGACAGAGGATCACCCTGTCTGACACCACACTTGCACTTAAACTGCTTGCCAGGTATGCCATTGAGCAAAACAGAGGAAGATCCCGTAGAGAGAATGTCTTTGACCCAGCCTATCCATTTGTCATCAAACCCCTTGTGCTTGAGCATCTGCAAAACAACCTTATGCTCCACAGTGTCAAATGCCTTTGCAAAATCTAGCTTCAAAATTATAATGGGTCTCTTTGACTGTTTGTACTGGTGGATGTATTCAAAGGCCCAAGCTAAGAAATCCTGAATTGATCTACTCTTCAAGAACCCATATTGATTTTTATGGATACAACGTAGGATCACTTTTTGCAGCCTGTTTGCCAACAGCTTAGTAAGAAATTTCAAACAAGTGTTAGTCAAAGAAATAGGCCAAAAATCATCTGGTCCCTCAGGAGAGAGCATCTTGGGTATGAGGGTAATGAGAGAGCCATTTATATTCTCATGAGACAATTTTCCTTCATAGAAGTCCTGGATGAGATGCCTAAAATCCTGCTCAATTATTGGCCAGCAGTGTTTAACAATTAGACCATTGAATCCATCTGGGACAGGTGCTCTATCAGGGGGCAGCTCTTTCAGAACCTTCATAATTTCATCATCAGAGAACGGTTGAGACAGTTCCTCCAGACCCTGGATGGGCTGGATGAGGTTTGTTAGGTTGAAGCCCACAGATATCCCTTGGGCCTGGCCCATTCTGTTTTTAAAAGATGCCCACAGGATTCCCGCCATTTGATCATGGTCCGAGACTAGATCAACCATTCCCGCGGTTTTCAAGCTGGCTATTGAATTCCTCCGCATGCGTTCCGATGCCATAGCATGGAAGAATTTGGAATTCTCCTCACCCACCTTAATGTATCGGATCGTGCACCGCTGCTTCCAATAGATATAATGAAGTTTCAGCAAACACTCATAATGAAGCTTCACTATTTTCCTGAAGTTAAACTCTGTTCGAACCAGAGGTCTGACCTCCTCCAACTGATCAAAAAAGATGATAACCTTGTTTCAGTCCATTGTAAGATTCTTGAGGTAAGATAGTTTCTTACTCCAAGCTCTCAAATCAGATCTCAGCCGTTTGAATTTCCTAGTTAACACGGCCGAAGCAGAGAGATCAACAAAAACCGGAGCCTCCCAAGAATTACGAACGCAGTCCATGAAGCCTTGTATTTCCATCCAAAAGTTTTCAAACCTAAAAACCTTAGACTTAGGAATATTAGTGTCAATGGACACCACACAAGGCACATGATCCAATGCGGTTTTGGCTAACGGAAAGACCACGGTGTTAGGATAATGGGAAATCCAATCTGAGGTGGTAAAGAACCAGTCAAGCTACTCGAGAAGGGGTATTTGCTGCATGTTGGACCAGGTGAAACTCCTCCCCTTGATTGGCAATTCTAGAAGACCAAGATGTCCGATGACCTCATTAAAAAGAAAAATATCATTTATATCACCTCCAGGTTGGTTTCTGTTGTCCAAAGAGCGAATAAAGTTAAAATCACCTAGGAGCAACCATTGTTCGTCAGGAGGGATAGATAGATGGTATAGCCAGCTGACAAAGTCATCTCTAGGTTGCCCCTCGCATGGCCCATGTACAGAAACCATTGTCCATTTTCGGAACTATGAACATACTTAAATGAAACAACCACACTGAAACGTTGGATTTCAAGAAGCTGGCCTTCGAAAAATGAGGAGTTCCAAATGATCAGAATACCACCCGAAGCACCCACCGAGGGAGAAAAACCAAACTGATCAAAGCGTCGAGGGCGGAAAGACCTAATCATGCGGATATCAAAGTTTTCACATTTAGTCTCCTACAGACAAATAATGGAGCAGCGACTCTCTTCAATTTTGGCTCTCACATCACGCTATCTAGCCGGTGAATTCAAACCACGCACATTCCAGCACAGAACCGACCAATTACGAAACATTGCAGTCCCCATATATAACCAAGTATTCCAGCACAGTACGAGTTTCAGCATAGCTACGGATAGCAGGATCATAAAAGTTCAGAGGTTCAGGCGTACAGGGTGGAAATAAAGCAAAGCAACAAAAGACCCAATAGATCGGACGCCCCAGAGCTGCATAAGAAAGTTCACTCATCATTTGAACTATCTTGTTTTGGATCAGGTTTAGGAGAAGCCATAAGCTTTTCCACCGTCAAGTCTTCCGGGGCGATGCCAAGGGCCTCGGTGACTGCCTGCAAGGTAGAGATAGGTGTCGGTGGCGGCAAAGTGCTATCCTGACACGGGGCAGAATCAAACTTCAGCTTCTTGGCCTTGGGGCGTCGTAGAGGCGCCGGCTTGATGGAGATTGCAGATGTTGGTTTCATGCCAGTCCTCTTAGCGCAGCTGCGAGTCATCCATCTAACTAAAAAATCCAAGCTCTCCTCAACCATTGTGACCGTACACTTCAAACGAGGCTGCCTTGGTCTCTTCCCCAAAGATGATGATATGACAGAAGTGAACTGAATCTCATGCTGCACTTGTGGTCCAGAACTATGCTCTGGCATATCCTGTACTACTTTATTTTATTTATAGTAAGTGCTTAGTAGTTGAACTAGTTGATTTAATAAAACTACTTTATTTTACTATATATAGAAGTAGTTTATTTTTAGTAAGTACTACTTTATTTTAGTTATAGTAAGTGCTTAATTAGTAGTTGAACTAGTTGATTTAATAAAACTACTTTATTTTACTATAGAAGTAGTTTATTTTTAGCAAGAAAATTAATAGAACTAGTTTATTTTTTTAGTTCAAGCAATTATTCCCGCATCGACGTCGACGATGCCTATCCCGCATCCTTGTCGTCGACTCGGCGGAGGAGGCCGGCTTGATCAGAGGGGCCATGTCCGGGACAGGGCTCCACCGGGCTGGTATTGGGAGGTGCTACCTTCCGGGGGGCATAGGTTGGTGAGGAGCCAGCCCGTCGTTGACCCGATCCTTGTTTGGTGGCGGTCACGTGGGCCAGTGACGGTGCCTAGGCTTCCGGACACCGCGGAGGTGGTACGTCACCGTGTCAGCGAGGAGGACAAGCACGTCTGTCGCTACATGGTTGCGCTGGAGGGCAGGTTCGACAATACCTGGCAGGTTCTTCAGGGATCTCACTGGAGCTATGATCCTGTAATGGTTCCTTCCCTTTGGGTGTCTACCGCCCGCGCCGATACCCGTCGGGCGCTACGGTTCTAGCTGTACTAGCGATGCTATATATATGTATGAAAGTATTCGAGGTGTATTAGTGATAATATTCGACAATGTACGGACGGAAGAGATGATGTAGGTTTGCTTATAATTGAATGCATGCTAATTTGAATACTACTTTAATTTACAATTTGGTTTTGCTTATTGAATGCTCAAATTGGAAAACTTCTCCTACTTTGAATGCTAAAATTGGAGAGCACTATGCAAGGCGTATGCATATGATTAGTTAGCTTATAGGGTTTTTGTTTTCGCAGAAATCTAGGAACCCCCTCCATCATCCCCGCCATTGTCCCCGTCACCGACCCCCTCCGACCTCGAGGTGAGACCAGCCAAATCCTTTTTAGAATGATAATTAAACGATATTTCGGGTTGACTCTAAGTCTATCGAGTATCCACCATATATGAGAGGACAAAGAAGCCTGACTGTTGTCGTGGGGGTCGTTTCTCCATATTCTCCCGGTGCTAGACCTTTGTTATGCACTAGGGGAAGAAGGAGTAAGGACCATCACCGACGGTCGCAAATGTCAGAGAGGAATCAGTAAGGGAGAGTTCCACCATATATACATGAGAGGACGAAGAATCCCGACTGTTGTCGTGGGGGTTGCTTCTCCTTCGTTCCCGTGTGCTAGACATTTTGGTGTAATGCACTCGGGGACAAAGTGAGGAGCGACCATCACTGAGAGTTGAATATACACACCACGTGAGCTGAGAGTTTTCAAGAAAAGACTCGACAAACCAATAGTCAACCCATGATGAATAATAATGATCGAATTTAGTTTTTGTAGTACATATATTTAATTGTACGAGTTTAATCTTTGAATATATGAACATAGGAAATGTCGTCATCAGACTACAAAAGTCTCCTGGGGGAGTGCAGCTGGTGCCACGACGATCGAGGTCTGTGCGACATGCCTCACCTGGACGATGATCGGCGCTTCAGCATTAAGCTCGAGGAGACCTTCAATGTTGAAACAGTACGCAACGACGAGAAGTGTTTTTTCTTAATTAAGCATGACTACAACTATTTCAACGTGTAATTCTCATCTTTTACAATTCGAGTAGCGTATCCCATGCCATGCAAGGCGCTATGTCTGGAGAGGATGGGTTTTGAAGACCATGAAAGTTTTGAAACAAAGAAAAATCACCTAAGGACTCATCATGATGTGGATTTTCAAGTAAAGTTGTACAATTCTGAGAGCGTAACCCATTTTGGTTGCAAAAAATGGGAATCACTTTGCAAGATGTATGGTTTTGATGAGGGTATGCTCGTCACCATGGATCTTGGTGATCCTGAAATTGAGCAAGACAATATGGACATTTGGGTCCTTGTTGATACGCCTCCAATTCTACCGCTATGTGAGTTTCTCAAACATAGTTATTAGCTAATTTATATTGTTTATTTCAAAATAGTTGACAGCTTATTTCCATTGACAGCTTATTCTCATTCTTCAAAGAATGTGCGGGAGATGGTAGACAAAACCAACTACACCGATGGCTCCGAATTAACTTACAAGGAGAAAAATCATCTGGTCGCATTTTGTGCTGACATTGAGAATTACAATATCTACAATCAAACTCGTCAACATTATGGTCAATACGTGCCACTAGTGCATGTGTTCAACTACGGTAACTACCATGGAGATACCCTGGTAAGATTTTCTACTATTATGACATCTGTGCATCTTTTGCATACTTCTCAAACTAGTACATCATTGCTAACTATGAAGTTATTACTATGTTTTCAATAGATAATCCGAGAGAATTGTGTGCCTCATTTGATGTATCAGAAAGGTAGCCTTAATGTTTTGAACATACAGCCAGGTCATCCTACGAATCTCAACTGTCCATACCAGATTTCTAAAAGAAGTGGAGACATGCAAATCAAAGGATGGAAAAAATGTATGGATAGTCGTAAGAAGGTTCTTGGAAGCAAAAGGAAGCGAAGCGCAAGAATTGGAGACAGGACGATCTCCATTCTCCATAATGGAGAGTCAGGGTCTATATTGTGTTATGCTATTTTACCTTAAAGAGGGTATTTAGGTCCTACCTAATACTGATGATCATGTGCTAAGAACAATTAAGTAGGGTTGGTTCGATGACTCTGAGGATGATGATCGTATGACTTGTTATTAATAACGAGTAGAAGTTGTATGATGATGATTAGTAGACTTGTTATTATATATGATGATGCATGATGCGAGCATGAAGAGTTATTATATATCAGGGGGTGAAATGAACATGGATTGGATTGAAGTGAAGGCAACATGCATGTGGTGCATGTCGAAAGAAGTACAATCCAAACTTGATCAAGTTAGGATTAGTATTACTTTCGACATGCACCACATGTTGCCTCACTTCAATCTAAGTCATGTTTAGGCATAGCAGTAGTAGTAGCACGGAGATAAGAGAGGACACATCCTATTAGCTACCTATACCAACCTAAATTAACCCCCACAACCCCTAAACCACCTTCTTTCAAAAAAAATAGCCCCTAAAATGCTGACGCGTGGAAGCTTATTGGTCCCAGTTGGTGCTACCAACCGGGACCAAAGGCCCTCGTGCCTGGGCTCGCCGGAGCGGCCACGTGGAGGCCCATCTGTCCCGGTTGGTATAAGAACCGGGACTAAAGGCATAGGGCATTAGTAACGACCCTTTAGTCCCGGTTCCCCAACCGGGACAGATGGGCGTTATTAACCGGGACAAATGGCCATTTTTCTACTAGTGAAGAGAGGTAGGAGAAAGCGAGAGAGATGTGAGGGAGACCATTTATGGAGGAAGGTGCCATTAATGAGGAGAGGAGAGAGGTAGGAGGAAGAGAGAAGAAGAGCGACAATGATGAAGAGTGAAGAGGGGAAAGGAAGGGGGGAGAGGGAAAAGTGGGGGAGAGGAGGGGGATGGGGGTGAAAAGGTGTGCAACATTAGTAGCGCTGCTTAGCAAAACACGTTGCTGCTATGAGACTTAGTAGTAGCGCTCACCAGGAAAAACACTACTACTATGTGGGGCCCATTAGCAGTAGCGGCGCAGTAAAATAAAGCGCTACTACTAAACTTTTAGTAGTAACGCTTGATTCTGTACAACGCTACAATTTCACCTACCGTCGATGGCCTCGTCTGATCCCACATAGTAGTAGCGTGTTTTTGTTTTCCAGCGCTACTACTATAGAGTTACTAGTAGCGCCTGCCAGGAAAAGCGCTACTGCTAACTAGCAGCAGCAGTTACTATTTTACAGCGCTACTACTAAGCTACTGTGTATAAGCATTTTCCTAGTAGTGCTAGGTAGTTGCACAGTATCACATTGAGGCGCAAGTCTCCATTTGGCTGTAATAAACATGTCCATCTTGCGGCTGCAGTCTTATCATCACCATCGAAGATGCATAGACTAGATTGAAAGTCCTCGAATAGTCGTCAGTAACACCTCTATCATGATGTCAGCAAACTGCCTAGTTGTTGGATTGTGCAGTGTAGAACGTGAAGCTCACCTGTTCAACTTTCTCATGGATGAAAGGCACATCGAGTTCAGTGCACTTTGTGTGGCCGCAATGCATTGATTAGCGGTGACGTAGATGATGGAAAAGTTGTCGTAGTAGGACATAAGTCCTTGCCAACCGGACAGTGTGACCCACTAAGGTGTGGGCGCAACCAGCAGGGATCCGTAAAGGCATTCGCGATAATGTGTATTATGTCTTCACAATGGAGCGCGAGACGGTTGGCTGCTACTTGGATGACCAGGATACGAGAGAGTCACTGAGGAGCGCATAATACTCGCTAGTGGAGTGACGTGTGCCTGAGCAATGAACCTAGTCGTAGTCCGAATAGGTGGTGATGTCGGAGCGTAAAGAGTCGGACATGACCATGGTGGAGGGTTCCCTTGACATACCAAAGGATACACTTGACGAGGCTACAATGCTCGTCTCTTTGCTTGTTACCCATTGCTGGCCTCAATACGAGTCGGGCACTCCTCCAAACCCTAGTCAAGTATGCGCCTTTCAATGTAGTGGGGTTGGCTAGCTCCCGTGTTCAACCACCGTCAAGGGGTGTGGATTTGCCGCCAGATGGGCTAGATCATGCTGACATGGTTGCTTACATTTTGTCACAATTTCTTCAATGTTGTAACCAACAGCTGAATTTAATTTAAATTTTAAAATCAGTACATTTTTAATAAATAAGACTGAAATCCTCGTGGTCTCTTTGGACATCTCTATGGAGACGGAGCGCGCTCTGATAAGACGTGCCTGAAGAACAGTAGACATGTTGGAAAGTCAACGCCTAGAAGAACAAGCGGCTCGAAGACCCTAGAAAATGATGATCAGGATCTCCGACCCGACAATGTACAGAAGAAGAGTTATAATGAAACGGAGGGATTCCTGTAGCTATGGTGCGAGGATTGAAGAACCCATCCTTGTCTCTTGACTTATCCCCCTGAGTAAATTTTATCTTGTCCTTAAAGATCGACAGCAGCATGAAGTAGTTTTTATCATCCCTTGAGTTATCTCCCCAATTAAATTTTACTAGCAGACGGAAGCATGGCGGCACGCTGCGCCCATAGGAGAGCCCTTTGAATCTTTGGTGTTGATTTTGTCAAAGAAATAGAATATAAGACCTGTTTGAATCACTTCAAAATTAAAAAACTATAGGTATGTTCATTATGGAAATGCCTAACATTCATGTGCAAACAGAGCAAGAAACATGATCAATTCATGGACATGAAACTCAAATGCTTGCATTATAGTTTTAGGAACAGAAGAACAGAAGCAAATAAAACTAAGAAAAATAAAATATGTGCAAATGTTATAGGAGGTATGTAATCATGCATTTTAAAATTCAGTCTTGACTTTTGTAATTCAGCATATTGTGTCTCTACTCCATCAGAGAAATCAATGAATAAGAAATTCCATGATGATTATTTTCTGCAAGATAATGTCCTGTCAGTAGTCTTCCCATCAAAAGGAGCAATCATGTTCTGTTTCTAGCGCTTACATTAAGATTGATTACATTCCCTTTGCTTGTAGAGTGAAACAATGGTAATATCCGCCACAAATCTCATATATGGCACATAGCAATGGAGAAAATTAACATCTGAAACATCTTATTAGACTATAAGATTATTTGGTAACATTAATGAAGATGATTTCAATAAAGAAATAACCTAAGTAACTGATAATAGTGTAATGCAGTGGTACTCTCAACCGTCCACATGAGAACAAAGACAAAAGTTTCACATCAGATATCTGTGTATCTTGAAGGATATAAACTTAAGTAGCTGATAATAATGTAACACAGTGGCACTCTTAACTGTCCACATGAGAACAAAGACAAAAGTTTCACATCACATCTTTCGGTATCTTGAAGGATATGAAGAGCAAAATCTGTATCTCTTGCAAAGTAGTAATTGTATATATATTATGTCATGATTAAAATTGCACTAAAGCAGTTTGTAGAAGATATGGAATTTGTGAAGAAAAAAAGATCATAAATTTTTAAGCACAGATAAAAACTAACTTCCTAGTTTGAGCATTTTCATAGCGCCCACGGTACTCTGCTTTTGCTTGGGGCCAGTTGAAGTTGCTAAATTTATAGTCCCAATCTTAGTGGCATACTAACTTGGCCTATGTTGGCATCAACTTCATGATCTCCTACTCAGATTTTTTTGCCATGTGCATTGCATCCCTATCAAATGAGCATATGGATGTATCATTTTCTATTGGTTCTTCTGTTTGCTTGCACATTTTAAGGCTGGTAGTTCCATGTCAAAAACTGGTCGGAACATAAGGAAAAATTAGCATTATCTCGACTACAGAACTTCATTTTTAGTATCACTTATATTTATAGGAGCATGTAGTTGTGTTTATTGAAGAGAATGAAGTAGTTGTGGTTGAATTAGTATAGATTTTTGGAGTACCTCATGACTTCGTTGTAGAGGTTGTGGCCCATGGACATCCTGGGTGGCCGGAGTTGGCCTTCTCGACGATATACATGGCCAGGAACCGGATTGTGCTGGCCTTGTGGAGTAGTCCGCCCACAACAGTCTACCCGGCGACCATCCCACCTCTGGTAGCGTGCCATTGAAACAACCCCACGGAGCTGGCGACCGCTTTCCTGCGCAATGACTGAGCTCGGCCAACTCTGACCCATAGAAAGATGGTGCGAACTCAAGGGGGCGGCCTCCCATCAGCGCTGGGCGTGGTAGTGAAGAAAGAGCAGAGGCGGCGCTCAATCCATGTCCGACAGGACATTAGCTCCCGCAATGCATTGCGTGTCCGATAGGACATTAGCTCCCGTAATGCGGTAGTGAAGAAAGTGTTTGCATTTTTCTAGAAACACTGGTCACATAGAGCACTGTTCACCCATAGTACTGATCATGTTCGGGAAAGATTACCGTTGACATGGCATTACTATTCATACTTAGTTAATAAGTATAATTACTATTTATTATAGGCTACTGTTCACTGATTGCCACATGTCAATTTCACAAAGCACTTGAATTTTTTTGGAAAAAATGCCGGAGCCCCTAACTTAGCCGGTTTAATATAGTGGAGCGAAGTGGATGCTAGAAGAAAGGATAAGAGTTCGTGGAGACTATTCAAAGCGGTGGCCACCTAAATAAATGCGTGTCGTTCTAATGTAAATCACCGCGAAGGAAGAAAAAAGAGGAAGAGGGAAAAGAGAAAGCTAATTTGAGCTCTGATAAAAGAAAATACCGAGCTTCTCGGATGTCATCCCAGCATAAAAATTAACGGATCTCTTGTCTTTGATGTGTAAAAGTATATGTTTCCTTTTTTGTACAAAATTGTTTGTATTTTTGTTTCCAAAAATACTCTTCTGTAAATATTGTGAACATGTAATATTGTTCACAACTAATTATGTGCTCGCACCATTCTTTAGGTGTATCTGCATTTTGCTAAAAAAAGTGTGTTTGTGTTTTTCTAGAAACACGGGTCATGGAGAGCACTGTTCACACGTAGTACTATTCATGTTCGGGAAATATTACTGTTTGCACATAATTACTATTCATATGTAGTCGATAAGTACAGTTACTGTTCATTATAGGCTACTGTTCACTTATTGCCACGTGTCGGTTTCGCAAAGCACTTGAAAAAATTGAAAAAATTAGGGAGCCACTCGCTTAGCCGGTTTAATACAGTACTCCCTTCATTTCAAAATAAGTGTCTCAACTTTGTACTAACTTTGGATCGAGGAAGTAGTATATATATGTTCCTCCTGTGAAGCTTAACAAGTGGATAAGAAGAGCCTATGAATGGCCGAGTTCCTTTGAGTTATTTCCCCAAAGTAAAGTTTATTTTGCTGGTGTAATTAACAGATGGATGGTGGAAAGCAGTGGGATAAGAAGCATTGTGATGGTAGAATTAACCAGCTTGCTGGTCTGGGTGCCATCTGTTTCTTTTAATCCTGGCCTCTGACTGTCAGCAAGATGCATTTCAGTAACTCCTGACGCAGTTTACTAGTGCTTTGCGACATAGAAAGACCTGGGACCTCTCGAGTACTTAGACGTGACAAAAGTATCTGCGCACGAGGAAGCTACTTTGAGGAGAAAACTCAAGCGGACACCTCCAAAAATTCGGGCAGATCGACATGACCGCATGAGATTTCGGCACCGACTTGCAGCTAACATGGCGGATCCTTTAGACATTCCGAAAGATATAAAGCCCCTTGCACTTGCACCCAGGTCAGGTCAGCAGGGAAGGGACGTTTCCATCTCAGCGGGCAGGGAATTTGGTCTTGCTTTTGTTGCAACACGAGAACAAAATCCTGTGGTGGTGTGATGCACGGATGCAACCGCCCAACGTCGAAAGGGACGATGACACGGCACGCTACCAAACCAATTCCACTCGGAAAGAAGACGGCAACCTTCTCATTCCACCAATAAAATGGGAAATGCATAAGTAACATCTAATCCAGTTAAGTGCAAAAAAAAACACCTAAGGCTCCTTTGATTTAAAGAAATTTTATAGGATTTCTGGAGGATTGGAATCCTTAGGATTTTTTACTATGTTGGTCCTTTGATTCATAGGATTGGATCCCATAGAAAATTTTCCTACGGAATCTTTTGTACTACATTTTATAGGAAATCTAACATCCACTCCAACCTCTTTTTACAATTCCTTTGATTGGCATCAAACACTTCATTGTTAATCCTATATGATTCAAGTGGGCATGCCACTCCAACCCTACACTTTTCCTATTCCTACGTTTTCAAAATCCTACGAATCAAAGAGGCCCTTAATCTATTTTCGAACAGAAGGAAGTACTTTTTTTTTTGCGGTTCCACCCAGATCCGGCTTGATTCAGCGCATCCCCGGCCTGGTCTTGAGCGCGGCGGTGCGGGACTGCTACCTTGGTGCGTTCCTGCCCAGTTCTGGCAAACCGCGGCATGGGCAGGTCAGATTTCGGTGCGGTCCCGGCCAGATCCAGCGTGCGGCGGTGCGGACGTTTTTCGCCTGGTGCTTGGGTGCGGCATAGCAGGTCAATCGGATCCGGCGAGGTCCGAGCTAGTTCTTGCGCGCGGCGGCATGGGAAGGTCAGATTTCTATGCGGTCCCAGCCAGATCCAGCGTGTGGCGGTGCGGATGTTTTTCGCTCGGTGCCTACGTGCGGCTTAGCAGGTCGATTGGATCCAGTGAGGTCCGAGCTAGTTCTTGCCGCGCGGCGATGTGGGCGGCTAATTACAGAGCATCTGCCCGGCTCCTGTGTTCAGATTGGTCTCTGTGATCCATGTTCGACCTCCTTTTGGCTCAGTGTTGTTTGGGTGACATCGGAGGTTGAGATGATCTGGTGGAAGACTTGGCTCCGGATGAAAGGCTTGCATTGAATATTGCCGATGCCAGCGGCAACGACATATATGGATGTCATTATCCTTCTGGAATGGCTATTGTGGATGTTGTTGTACCTCGACATGTCATGTATAGTAGTCTTCGGGTGAAAACCTAAGATTTGTCTATGCCGGATCGGGTGACGGTAGTGTCTGTGACATTGCTTCCTCCTTGGAGGTGTCACTTTGGAGATCTCGACGACGGCCTTCAAGGGTGTGCGTGGATGTAGGCGGAGCTTGGGTTTGTGTGGTTGTCAGGGGAGTAGCTTGTAGCTGGCCATTGGCCGGTGGTTGCGACTTCGGTTTAGCTAGTGTTTTGCCCGTTTGTTAGGGTTTGAGCCTGGTTTCCCTCCAATAAATCGAGCGGTATCTTGTATCCTTTTCTTTTGATCAATGAATATAGCAGCTCTCCTTCTATCGTTTGAAAAGATCTATAAGAAAACTAGACGGAAAGACCGACGACAACCAAAACAACCCGCCCCTACCTAACATGACCTCTTTTCGGGAGTGATTAAAGCAAGATCTTCGTAAATGCCTTCAAAAAGGGAATGGTCCATCGACCACAAGCTCCCGCCCAGACCCGCACACAACCACTCTACCGAACCATTGGAATGGTCCAGCCTAGCCAACAGCCTCTGACACAACTCCCAACACCGAATAACCAAAACCCAATGGTGAGGAAGAGATTTTTGACAATGCCTTCGAGGAGGTGAAGGGTGCCCACAAACGCCGGCATTGATCCCCATCGAGGAATCAAGCTTTTGCCAAGAGCCTTATGCCTCACCATCTCTACAGACGCAGGGAGGGTGCCAAGCCACAACGAATTGCGAAAACAAGATGCGACTAATATCGTATTCATAAGAGGCGGAACCGAACCAAATGGATCAAGAGCAGGGGCGGATCCACAGTTGGTCATGGGTGAACATATGTGCATCCAAATTTTTTAGCTATAAATTTTTATATATCATGTATACTTTGTTACTTTTCGTTCCCAGGTAACCTTTCTCTCTAGTGCCATCTTTCACAGCAATAAAGGCTGGCCAAAGCGGACAACAGCAGCAGCGTCGCCGTTGCCGGAAAGGAAGCATAGCATCACGGTTACCTACGACACGGGTTACACAACAATCTACACCTATGTATGTCACTTGCACCACGTATTTAGCATTCTTCGTGACCATTGTGTTGGAAATATACACTAGAGACAATAATACTGTATTATTTATTTCCACATTGATAATTAAGAGTTTACATTCTATGTTATAACTGCTATAATTCAGAAAAATGCAATTTAGTGGAAAACTCGTAAGCCCGTGTGGAATGTTAAATGGTAAAATCTGATTCCTAGTCTCGCCTCTAGGACTAGCTCAAATGTTGTATCTCTACTCCTAATTTCTCAGTCAGTAGTCTCTGTTCCACGGTTAATTTTCATCCCACCTATCATGGCTTTTTTCGTCCTCCCTCTCTCCTCCCACCTCCGAGTTCCACGCAGGTAATGACCCGTACACTAAAAAGAACCAAACAAAACCACATAAAGAGGGAGCGACGATGCCTCCGACCCCTCGCACACCTCGCACATGCCTCAACCAAAAACCAGCGAAAAAAGACCTATGAAAAAAAACCACGAAAAAAAATCCATGACTCGCACGCACGAGCGAGAGTGCCCCCGAGCGAGGCTTCCAGATCCCTTCGCCGCCGGCCCTCGACCTCCTTCCCGGCTCCCGGCGCCGGCCGCCCCCATCTCCTCCCCCGATCCAGGCTCGCCCTACCCCCACGTTCTCCCTCACTGCCGGCGCCGCCCGGCCCCCATCTTCACTACAAAAAAAAGACACATCCGTGACATTTTGGGTCGAACGAATTTTTTCCTGTCATACTTATGACACTTTTATGACGATAATTGTGACAAAACCCGGTATCATCATAGATGTGGTGGGTTACTACTTCTATGACAAAAAATCATGACAGAAAATGGGCTTTTCGTCCAGGGCGGGCCGGAGACACAGCTGCATGACATTTTTTGGGCCGTCCATGACAGAAAAACCGTGGTAGAAGCGAGGGCGAGGAAAATATCGGGGTGTTCCCGGTTACGGTGTGTGGTCGGGGCCGAGCGATGCGCATTTTTCTCGTACACGCACGCACGTGGGTGCGAGGCGTTGGGCTCTAACTGAACCCGTGCGAGGCGTTGGGCTCTAACTGAACCCAAGCGATTGCACTGCAGACTACGCGTTACTGAACCTGAGCGATCAATCGATGGGTGTTAACTGAACCCGATCGAGCGATTCCTTCGCTACTATTGCTAACTGAAGCCGATCGATGCTGCCTCAGAATGTACAGTGAGCGTTGCTGGGGGGGGGGGAGGGGGTTGGATGAACAGTTCCCGGTGGGGGTGGATGAACAGGACACCGTGATGTTACCTATGGATGAACAGGACCCCGATCGATCGAGCCGGTTAGGGCTAGATGAACAGGACCACGTGGAGGGCTGGATGAACAGGACCACCCCGTGGAGGGCAGGCTGAATAGTAGACGGTGGAGGGCTAGATGAACAATAGCCCATGGAGGGGTGGTTGAACAGGAGCCCGTGGAGAGGGCTGGTGGAACAGTAGCCGGTGGAGTAGCGCACGGTGGAGGCTGGATGAACAGGAGCCTGTGGATGAACAGTCGCAGGTGGAGGATGGAAGAGGTTGAAGGTGGACGAACAGTAGCCCGTGGAGGCTGGAGGGGGTCGACGGTGGAGATGAACAGTATCCCGTGGAGTCCCGTTTTGCTGTACGCCACACTCCTCCCAATGAACAGGAACCCCGTTTCGACCGTAGCGCCCCAACACAAGTTTGTTTCCTCCGTTTTGTGATACGCCACACCCCTCCCGATGAACAGGATCCCGTTTCGAACGTGCCCGATCGAACACAAGGCCGTTTCCTCCGTTCTTCGGTACGCCAGGCCTCGTTTCCATCGGCTGTTCCATCCAAGCCCTCCCGATGAATACGACGACGCATTCCGTTCCGACCCAGCCGGTTGGCTCCCCATGAACACAACGACGACGCTGTTTCTCCGTTTCGACCCAGCCATGTACACGAGCCCTGCTCGTACATATGCGCGAGTAAGTGTTCGAGACCCTGCCCATATGTACATACGTGGTCGTATTTTCTTTCTTGCACACTGGCCGCTGTACGTACGTGTACATGCTACGTGTGCGCCTCTACTATGACACATGCGCGCCTCTACAACGACCAGTATGTACGTACACGTTCGCGACCAGAATGACAACGCTACGTACGCTTCGACCAGGTGGGTACCGACTGTTAGACACTTCTTTGCGTGCGAAGATATAGCTGGTGGGTCCCATCAGTCAGGGGGGCAAATCTTTTTTTTTGCCTGGATGCACTTTCTAGCGTGCGAAGATGTAGCTGGTGGGTCCCAGCAGTCAGGCGGAAATGTTTTTTTTCACGAAATACGGTGGCCCGTCCGGTGGGTCCCCGCTGTCAGGTGGAGGAATAATTATTTTGCACATAATAAGGAGGCACTTCCTTGCTGCAGCCATGGACCTAGCTGTCAGCCTCTCCATGTACAGTTCACGTCCGATGGAAGCCGTTCCTTGACAACGTTGACCACGCCGCGCCGAGAGCACCAGGGCGGTGGACGACGTCGAGGCATAGGAAGGGGGTGACGCGGAGCCGAGGAAGACGCGGTGTGAGGCTGCCGTCGTCGCAGAATAACAGGGGGTGTGGGTGAGTAGAGAGATGGCCTGGTCAGCGGTGGGAGTAGTAGGGGCGGTAAGGCCTCTGCCGCATCGCAGCCGGCCACGGGAGGCAGGAGCACGAGGCACGACCGACGCTGCTTTGGGTGGCTGAAGCAAGAATATCAAAGGTTGAAGAAGCACTACGGCCGTTGGATGGACATCGTACGGTCACTGGAGCTACAATCGTGCATATTGACTAAGTTGACAAAGCCCTCCGTCCCCGTCAACTTAGTAGGCCCACAAGTTAGCATGTCACTATACTGGATCCCAGCTAGGAGGGTGAGCATTCATTTTTTTGTGCGTAATAAGGAGGCACTTCCTTGCGTGCGAAGATATAGCTGGTGGGTCCAAGCTGTCAGCGGCGGTAATGTTTTTTTCGCGAAATACAGAGGCCCTTTCGGTGGGTCCCAGATGTCAGGTGGAGGAATCATTATTTTGTGCGTAATAAGGAGGCATTTCCTTTCGTGCGACCGTGGACCCAGCTGTCATCCTCTCCACGTACAGTCCACTTCAAATGCATGTCGGCCGTTGACCACGTTGAACAGGCCGCGCTGAGAGCAACAGGGTGGTGGACGATGGTCAGGCCTAGGAAGGGAACAACACGGAGGCAGAGATGACTCGGAAGTTGTTTCCCACGCTGAGGGAAGTACGACTATACGAGGGTTTACTGGTTCGTCTGCAATCGCCGGAGAATAATGATAACCCACAAGAATAGGGGATCGCAACAACTTTCGAGAGTAGAGTATTCAACCAAAATTTATTGATTCGACACATGAGGAGGCAAAGAATATTCTCAAGTATTAGCAGCTCAGTTGTCAATTCAATCACACCTGGAAACTTAGTATCTGCAGCAAAGTGTTTAGTAGCAAAGTAATACGATAGTGGTGGTAGCGGCAACAAAAGTAAAGATAGCAAAAGTAATGTTTTTGGTATTTTGTAGTGATTGTAACAGTAGCAGCGGGAAAGTAAATAAGCGTAAACCAGTATATGGAAAACTCATAGGCACCGGATCAGTGATGGATAATTATGCCGGATGTGGTTCATCATGTAACAGTCATAACATAGGGTGACACAGAACTAGATCCAATTCATCAATGCAATGTAGGCATGTATTCCGTATATAGTCATACATGCTTGTGGAAAAGAACTTGCATGACATCTTTTGTCCTACCCTCCCGTGGCAGTGGGGTCCTATCGGAAACTAAGGGATATTAAGGCCTCCTTTTAATAGAGAACCGGAACAAAGCATTAACACATAGTGAATACATGAACTCCTCAAACTATGGTCATCACCGGGAGTGGTCCCGATTATTGTCACTTCGGGGTTGCCGGATCATAACACATAGTAGGTGACTATAGACTTGCAAGATAGGATCCAGAACTCATATATATTCATGAAAACATAATAGGTTCAGATCTGAAATCATGGCACTCGGGCCCTAGTGACAAGCATTAAGCATAGCAAAGTCATAGCAACATCAAGCTCAGAACATAGTGGATACTAGGGATCAAACCCTAACAAAACTAACTCGATTACATGATAAATCTCATCCAACCCATCACCGCCCAGCAAGCCTACGATGGAATTACTCACGCACGGCGGTGAATATCATGAAATTGGTGATGGAGGATGGTTGATGATGGCGACGACGATGAATCTCCCTCTCCGGAGCCCCGAACGGACTCCAGATCAGCCCTCCGGCGGCTCCGTATCGTAAAACGCGATGACTTCTTCTCTCTGATTTTTTTCTCTCCGAAAGCAAATATATAGAGTTGGAGTTGGCGTCGGAGGGCATCCAGGGGGCCCACGAGGTAGGGGGCGCACCCTAGAGGGGGCGGGGGGCCCCCACCCTCATGGACAGGGTGTGGGCCCCTGGTCTTCATCTTTGGCGAGGATTTTTATTATTTTTTCTAAGATGTTCCGTGGATTTTCAGGTCATTCCGAGAATATTTGTTTTCTGCACATAAAACAACATCATGGCAATTCTGCTGAAAACAGCGTCAGTCCGGGTTAGTTCCATTCAAATCATACAAGTTAGAGTCCAAAACAAGGGCAAAAGTGTTTGGAAAACTAGATACGACGGAGACGTATCAACTCCCCCGAGATTAAACCCTTGCTTGTCCTCAAGCAATTCAGTTGACAAACTGAAAGAAAGAGAGAAAAACTTTTACAAACTCTGTTTGCTCTTGTTGTTGTAACTATGTCAAGCCAGCATTCAAGTTTTCAGCATAGATCATAACTAACCACATTTGCAATAATTCTCAGGTCTCATAATTACTCATATCAATAGTATAATCAACTAGCAAGCCATAATAATAAATCTCGGATGACAACACTTTCTCAAAACAATCATAATATGATATAACAAGATGGTATCTCGCTAGCCCTTTCTGAGACCGCAAAACATAAATGCAGAGCACCTTTAAAGATCAAGGACTGACTAGACATTGTAATTCATGGTAAAAGAGATCCAATCATTGTCACACCCAACATAGATTAATAGTGATGAATGCAAATGATAGTTGTGCTCTCCAGCTAGTGCTTTTTAATAAGAGGGTGATGACTCAACATAAAAGTAAATGGATAGGCCCTTCGCAGAGGGAAGCATGGATTTGTAGAGGTGCCAGAGCTTAATTTTGCAATAGAGATAAATTGCATTTTGAGCAGTATAGTTTGATTGTCAACGTAACAACTAAGAGATGGCGATTTCTTCCATGCTAAACACATTTTAGGCGGTTCCCAAACAGAATGTTAAATTTTATACTCCCCCTCCACCAACAAGCATCAATCCATGACTTGCTCGAAACAACGAGTGTCTCCAACATTCCCAGGGGGAGTTTTGTTTGCAATTAATTTTGATTTGGTTTGCATAAAGCATGGGACTGGGCATCCCGGTGACCAGCCATTTTCTCGTGAGTGAGGAGCGGAGTCCACTCCTCTTGAGAATAACCCGCCTAACACGGAAAATAAGGACAACCTTGGTTGATACATGAGCTATTCGAGCATACAAAACAGAATGTTTATTTGAAGGTTTAGAGTTTGGCACATACAAATTTACTTGAAACGGCAGGTAGATACTGCATATAGGAAGGTATATTGGACTCATCTGGAATAACTTTGGGGTTTAAGGGATTGGATGCACAAGCAGTATTCCCGCTTAGTACAAGTGAAGGCTAGCAAAAGACTGGGAACCGACCAACTAGAGAGCGACAACAGCCATGTACATGCATTAAAATTAATAAACATTGGATGCAAGCATGAGTAGGATATAATCCACCATGAACATAAATATCGTGAAGGCTATGTTGATTTTTTTCAACTACATGCGTGAACATGTGCCAAGTCAAGTCACTTAAATCATTCAAAGGAGGATACCACCCCATCATACCACATCATAACCATCTCAATAGCATGTTGGCACAAAAGGTAAATCATTATAACTCATAGCTAATCAAGCATGGCACAAGCAACTACGATCTATAATTGTCATTGCAAATATGTTTATTCATAATAAGCTGAATCAAGAACAAGGGGCTCATCATATTTACAAAAACAAAAGAGGTCGAGTTCATACCAGCTTTTATCATCTCAGTCAGTCCATCATATATCGTCATAATTGCCTTTCACTTGCACGACCGAACGGTGTGAATAATAATAAGAGTGTACGTGCATTGGACTAAGCTGGAATCTGCGAGCATTCAATAAACAAGAGAAGACAAGGCAATATGGGCTCTGGGTTAAATCAACAATAATGCATATAAGAGCCACTTCAACAATTTAATCATGGTCTTCTCCTACTGACCCCCAAAGGAAAGAGAAGAAATAAAAACTATTTACATGGGAAAGCTCCCAACAAGAAAAAGAAGAACGGGAAATATTTTTGGGTTTTCTTTTTAATTACTACAACAGAGAAATAAACTACTACTAATTTTTTGTTTTTTCTTAAGGTTTAACAAACACACAAGAAGAAAGCAGGAAAAAGAAAATAAACTAGCATGGATATTACAGTGAAAGAGTATGAGCACCGACATCTAGTAATGAGTGTGTGTCAGCATAAATGTAATGTCGGTGAGAAATACGTACTCCCCCAAGCTTAGGCTTTTGGCCTAAGTTGATCTATTGCCAGGGATAGCCTGGCGGGTACCTGTAGGTGTAGCTGGGGTCGTACAGTGACGAAGAATAGTTGGGATCATACTGATGTGCAGCGGTTATCGCCTGCTGAGCTGCAGCATGGAGTCGAGCTGCCTCCGCTCTCCTCTCGTACTCTTCTTCCTCCTCTGGTAATAACACATCTTATTTTTGTCTGTGAATCAAAGAAGGCAGGAGCAGGGAGAGTAATACGGAAAACACGTCATTTATCAAAAATTAAACGATATAAGAGAGGTGATTCAGGCCTCTCGACAAACTGGTGCGAAGCCATAGAGTTATAATCTAAATATGCAGGAGGCAACTCCGTATCACCCTCACGAATGTCTATCTCAAGAAAATGAGCTAAGTGGGTTGCATAAATTCCTCCAAAGAAATCTCCATTATGTCTATTATGATGCAACCTACGAGCTACAATGGCTCCCATATGACAAGATTGGTCTCCTAACACAGCACTCCTAAGAATGCTAAGATCAGGGACAAACATGTGACACGCTTCATCCTTAGCATTTATGCATCTACCGATGAAGAGAACAAAATAATATATAGCAGGAAAGTGAATGCTCCCTATGGTAGCCTGCCTTATATCTCTAGATTCCCCCACAGTTATACTAGCAAGAAAGTTTCTAAATTCAGATTTAGGGGGATCCCTAACACTACCCCATGATGGAAGTTTGCAAGCAGAAGTGAAATCCTCTAAGTCCATGGTATAAGATTTGTCATAGAGATCAAACATGACTGAAGGAGAATTACGCGAAGATGAATACTCAAACCTCCTCACAAATGAACTTGTGAGATCATGATACTAGGGGCATTTGTTAGCCTCAAAATCCTCAAGACTGGCATTGCGCAAATATGCTTTGAATTCTTCTTTAATTCCCGCACGGTCCATAAAATTTTCCGACGGCCATTCGCAAGGCCGTACTGGAGCGTCTCTTGGTGGATCCTCGTCAGCATCGCGCATAGCAATCCTGGGTCCTTGCTTCTTAGAGGAACCACCTTGGAACATCTTCCTAAGCATATTGTTTTTATCTGAAAAATTCTGAAATTTTTAGTAACTTCAAACAAAAGTGAACCAACTTCAATAAAACTGATAGCAACTACTCCTACAAGTGCCTAGAGCCTATATCAAGCATTAGAACTACTTAGAACCATATAAATTTGATATGCAAGCTCAAGAACATGGTCACCTATGCAACACAAATTTGCAAAGAATAAAGAACTAGAACAAAAACTAATTGGACCAATGGAGGAGTCACATACCAAGGAACAATCTCCCCAAGCAGTTTTGTGAGAGGTGCTTTGAGCAAGGAGATCGAAAATCACAGCAAAAAAGTGGCTGGAACTCGTGCTTGAGTTGGTTTTTCGGATTTGTGTGAGACAGAGGGAGAAGATGGGTGCTGGGATAAGTGGAGGAGGGCCACCGTGGGCCCATGAGGCAGGGGGCGCGCCCTAGAGGGGGGGCGCCCACCACCCTCGTGGCCAGGTGCCAGCTCCTCCCGCGGTAATTTTTGCACAGTAAATCCTCAAATATTCCCGAAAAAATCATATTAAATTGGCATGTCATTCTGAGGACTTTTATTTTCGGGATATTTTATATTGCATGGATAAGTCAGGAAACAGACAGAAAAATACTATTTTTACTTTAGTTCTACTAATTAACAGAAAATATAGAGAGGGTACAGAAGGTTGTGCTTCATGTTTCATCCGTCTCATGCTCATCAAAAAGAATCCACTAACAAGGCTGATCAAGTCTTGTTAACAAACTCATTCCGATAATAATGAAACCGGAGAAATTTCGAATAACACTAAGTTACCTCAACGGGGATATGCACATCCCCTATAATAAGTATATCATATTTCTTTTTGACAGCAGGAAGAGGAAATTCAAAACTGCCAATTATAATCGATGGAATTTTTCCAATGGAGTTGATACTATGAACTTGAGGTTGTTTCCTCGGAAAGTGTACTGTATGCTCATTACCATTAACATGAAAAGTGACATTGCCTTTGTTGCAATCAATAACAGCCCCTGCAGTATTAAGAAAAGGTCTTCCAAGAATAATAGACATACTATCATCCTCGGGAATATCAAGTATAACAAAGTCCGTTAAAATAGTAACGTTTGCAACCACAACAGGCACGTCCTCACAAATACCGACATGTATAGCAGTTGATTTATTAGCCATTTGCAAAGATATTTCAGTAGGTGTCAACTTATTCAAGTCAAGTCTACGATATAAAGAGAGAGGCATAACACTAACACCGGCTCCAAGATCACATAAAGCAGTTTTAATATAATTTCTTTCAATAGAGCAAGGTATAGTAGGTACTCCGGGGTCTCCAAGTTTCTTTTGTATTCCACCCTTAAAAGTATAATTAGCAAGCATGGTGGAAATTTCAGCTTCCGGTATCTTTCTGATATCCTTCATATATTTAGCATAAGGATTTGTTTTTAGCACATCAGTTAATCGCATACGGAAAAAGATAGGCCTAATCATTTCAGCAAAGTGCTCAAAATCCTCATCATCCTTTTTCTTGGATGGTTTCGGAGGAAAAGGCATGGGTTTCTGAACCCAAGGTTCCCTTTCTTTACCATGTTTCGTAGCAACAAAGTCTCTTTTATCATAACGTTGATTCTTTGATTGTGGGTTATCAAGATCAACAGTAGGTTCAATTTCTACATCATTATCATTACTAGGTTGAGCATCATCATGAACATCATCATTAATATTTTCATTAGGTTCATGTTTATTACCAGATTGTGTTTCAACATCAGACATAGATATATCATTTGGATTATCAGGTGGTTCAACAAGAGGTTCACTAGAAGTTTGCACAGTTCTATCATTTTTCTTTTTCTTCTTTTTAGAAGAACTAGAAACATCAATATTATTTCTCTGAGAATCTTGCTCGATTCTCTTAGGGTGGCCTTCAGGATACAAAGGTTCCTGAGTCATTCTACTAGTTCTAGTAGCCACTCTAACAGCATAATCATTTTTCTTACTATTCATTTCATCAAGCACTTCTTTTTGAGCTTTAAGCACTTGTTCTACTTGCATGGTAACCATAGAAGCATGTTTGCTAACAAGTTTAAGTTCACCTTTAATATTAGCCATATAATCACCCAAGCGTCTAATCATATAAGCATTTTCTTTTAATTGTCTACCAAAATAAGCATTGAAGTCGTCTTGCTTAATCATAAATTTATCAAACTCATCCAAGCACTGACTAGCAATTTTAGTAGGAGGAACTTCAGCTTTATCATATCTATAGAGAGAATTTACCTCTACTACCTGTGTCGGGATATCGGGGTTAGGAGGTTCTTCAATAAATAAAGAATTGAGATCATAAGTTTCTTCAACACGCGGTGAATTAAGACCATGTATGTCTTCAATAGGAGGTAAATTCTTAACGTCTTCAGCTTTAATACCTTTTTCTTTCATAGATTTCTTTCCCCCTTGCATATCTTTGGGACTGAGGAATAGAACACCTCTCTTCTTCGGAGTTGGTTTAAGAATAGGCTCAGCAATTGGAGAAGGAGCTGGCTCAGGAGGTGCCCAATTATTTTCATTTGTCAACATATTATTCAATAGAATTTCAGCTTCATCCGGTGTTCTTTCCCTGAAAAGAGAACCAGCACAACTATCCAGGTAATCTCTGGAAGCATCGGTTAGTCCATTATAAAAGATATCAAGTATTTCAGGTTTCTTAAAAGGATGATCAGGCAAAGCATTAAGTAAGTTGAGAAGCCTCCCCCAAGCTTATGGGAGACTCTCTTCTTTAATTTGCACAAAGTTGTATATTTCCCTCAAAGCAGCTTGTTTCTTATGAGCAAGGAAATATTTAGCAGAGAAGTAATAAATCATATCCTGGGGACTACGCACACAACAAGGATCAAGAGAGTAAAACCATATCTTAGCATCACCCTTTAATGAGAACGGAAATATTTTGAGTATATAGAATTAATGTGATCTCTCATCATTAGTGAACATGGCAGCTATATCATTTAACTTAGTAAGATGTGCCACAACAGTTTCAGATTCATAGCCATAAAACGGATCAGATTCAACCAAAGTAATTATATCAGGATCAACAGAGAATTCATAATCCTTATCAGGAACACAAATAGGTGAAGTAGCAAAATCAGGGTCGGGTTTCATTTTATCTCTAAGTGATTCTTTGTTCCATTTAACTAATAACCTCTTGAGCTCATATCTATCCCTGCAAGCTAAAATAGCGGCAGAAGATTCCATATCAAAAAGATAACCCTCAGGGATAACAGGCATATTTTCATCATCACTATCATCATCATATTTAGATTCAATAATTTCTTTCTCTCTAGCCCTAGCAATTTGTTCATCAAGAAATTCACCAAGGGGCACAGTAGTATCAGGCATAGAAGCACTTTCATCATAAGTATCATGCATAGAAGAAGTGGCATCATCAATAACATGCGACATATCGCAACGAATAGCATAAGTAGGTTTAGGTGTCGCTAGCCTACTCATAACAGAAGGTGAATCAAGTGCAGAGCTAGATGGCAGTTCCTTACCTCCCCTCGTAGTTGAGGGATACATTGTTGTCTTAGCGTCTTTCAAGTTCTTCATAGTGCCCAGCAGATATAAATCCCAAGTGAATCAAAGAATAGAGCTATGCTCCCCGGCAACGGCTCCAGAAATTAGTCTTGATAACCCACAAGTATAGGGGATCACGACAGCTTTCGAGGGTAGAGTATTCAACCCAAATTTATTGATTCGACACAAGGGGAGCCAAAGAATATTCTCAAGTATTAGCAGCTGAGTTTGCAATTCTACCACACCTGGAAACTTAGTATCTGCAGCAAAGTGTTTAGTAGCAAAGTAATATGATAGTGGTGGTAGCGGCAACAAAAGTAAAGACAGCAAAAGTAATGTTTTTGGTATTTTGTAGTGATTGTAACAATAGCAGCGGGAAAGTAAATAAGCGTAAACCAGTATATGGAAAACTCGTAGGCACCGGATCAATGATGGATAATTATGCCAGATGCGGTTCATCATGTAACAGTCATAACATAGGGTGAAACAGAACTACCTCCTATTCATCATTGTAATGTAGCATGTATTCCGTATATAGTCATACATGCTTATGGAGAAGAACTTGCATGACATCTTTTGTCCTACCCTACCGTGGCAGCTGGGTCCTATGGGAAACTAAGGGATATTAAGGCCTCCTTTTAATAGAGAACCGGAACAAAGCATTAGCACATAGTGAATACATGAACTCCTCAAACTATGGTCATCACCGGGAGTGGTCCCGATTATTGTCACTTCGGGGTTGCCGAATCATAACACATAGTAGGTGACTATAGACTTGCAAGATAGGATCAAGAACTCACATATATTCATGAAAACATAATAGGTTCAGATCTGAAATCATGGCACTCGGGCCCTAGTGACAAGCATTAAGCATAGCAAAGTCATAGCAACATCAATCTCAGAACATAGTGGATACTAGGGATCAAACCCTAACAAAACTAACTCGATTACATGATAAATCTCATCCAACCCATCACCGTCTAGCAAGCCTACGATGGAATTACTCACGCATGGCGGTGAGCATCATGAAATTGGTGATGGAGGATGGTTGATGATGACGACGGCGACGAATCCCCCTCTCCGGAGCCCCGAACGGACTCCAGATCAGCCCTCCCGAGAGGTTTTAGGGCTTGGCGGCGGCTCCGTATCGTAAAACGCGATGATTTCTTCTCTCTGATTTTTTTCTCTCCGAAAGCAAATATATAGAGTTGGAGTTGGCATCGGAGGGCATCTAGGGGGCCCACGAGGTAGGGGGCGCGCCCTAGAGGGGGGGCGCACCCCCCACCCTCGTGGACAGGGTGTGGGCCCCCTGGTCTTCATCTTTGGCGAGGATTTTTTTATTTTTTCTAAGATGTTCCATGGAGTTTTAGGTCATTCCGAAAATATTTGTTTTCTGCACATAAAACAACGTCATGGCAATTCTGCTGAAAACAGCGTCAGTCCGGGTTAGTTCCATTCAAATCATACAAGTTAGAGTCCAAAACAAGGGCAAAAGTGTTTGGAAAAGTAGATACGATGGAGACGTATCAAATAACAACAGGTGTGGGTGAGTAGAGGGATGGCTAGGCCAGCGATGGGAGTACGGTGGGGCGGTGAGGCCTGCGTGGCAGCACAACCGGTCGCGGGGAGGAGGGAGCAGGCAGTCCCGCCGGCGCTTATTTGAGTGGCTGGAGCAGGAAGAGCAGAGATTGAAGAAGCACAACGGCCGTTGGATGGAAATCCAACAGTCACTGCTTATGCGTCAACCTTTTTTAGGAAAGCCTCAAATCTGTGGAAAACAACATACAGCCCATATGCCATTATTTCTGATAATTTACAGCCCATTTGCTAATTCTTAAGGTTGTTTTGGAGCCCATATTCTTTTTGTTAGCATTACAGCCCATATTGTGGCCACGGTTGAAAAATTATACGAAATTTTGTATATTTTGGTGCGGTCTGAACTATTTTTAATCGTGAAATTTCGAGTCACATTCAAACTGATTTTAAAAATAAATGTATATCAATATAAAATCCAACAAATTGTCCACGTATAAAAATCAATGCAATTTAAAATCTCGAAATGATAAAAAGAAATTTGAAACTAATTGCCGGTTTGATGTGTTTTAAAACTGTACAACCCATTTCTCATTACTGATAGGCCATTTTCTCGGCCAGCCGAATGAAGCTCTCCTTGTCTTGAAAGATTTGCAGCCCAACAGGCCTGACAAAGCGACTTACTTGGCAAATCACAAAAAAACTGGGCTGTGGCCATGGACCGAGCTACGGCCGTGGACCCAGCTGTCAGCCTCTCCACATACAGTACTCTTCCGATGGAAGTCGGTCGTTGATCACATTGACCACGCCGCGTTGAGAGCACCAATGCGGTGGACGACTGCGAGGCCTAGGAAGGGGACGACACGGAGCTGGGGAAGACGCGGCAGTGGATGCCCACGCGGAGAGGAGTACGAGGGTTCACTGGTTCGGTTGCGGCGTAAGGCTGCCGTCGCCGTAGAATAATGGGGGTGTGGGTGAGTAGAGGGATGCCCTGGCCAGCGGTGGGAGTAGTAGGGGGCGGTGAGGCCTCCGCGACATCACAGCCGGCCACGTGAGGCAGGAGCACGTGGCACGACCGGCGCTGCTTTGGGCGGCTGGAGCAGGAAGACCAGAGGTTGAAGAAGCACTATGGTCGTTGGATGGACATCGTACGGTCACTGGAGTTAGAATCGTTCATATTGACTAAGTTGGCAAAGCAATCTGTCCCCGTCATCTTAGTAGGCCCACAAGTCAGCCACCCACTATGGTGGGTCCCAGCTGGCAGGGGGTATTCATTTTTTTGTCCGTAATAAGGAGGCACTTCCTTGCGTGCGAAGATATAGCTGGTGGGTCCGACCTGTCAGCGGGGGGGGGGGGGGGGCGTTTTTTTTGCGGAATACAGAAGCCCTTCCCTTGTACAGTCCACATAAGGTGCGTAATAAGGAGGAACATTCCTTGCGTGTGACCATGGACCTCGTGGGTCCTAGCCGTCAGGCTCTCCACGTACAGTCCTCTTCCGATGACTCTCGTATGTTGACCACGCCGCGCCGAGCGCTCCGAGGCGGTGGACGACGACGAGGCCCCAGACTGGAATGAACCGGAGATGGGGAAGACACAGCAGTGGAGTCGCACACGGAGAGGAGTGTGAAACTTGACTAGTTCGGGTGCGGGGTGGGCCTACACTCGGCAGAGAATAACAGGAGGTGCGGAGTGGAGGGATGGCCTGGTCGTCGGTGGGGTAGCGTTTCGCTGAGGAGCGCAAAACAACGCCGCTGGACTCCAGAGGCTGGAGCAGGCGGTCCCTGCAGTGCTGGGGGAAGAAGACGAGAGATTTAAGAAGAATGCCGTCCGTTGGATGTAAATCCAACGCCTTCTTAGGCTTCGACCTACTGGCCCACATGTCAGCCAGTCCATTTGTTTTTTTAGTCCATTTGTGGGCTGGGTGAAACAATGATGTAGCATCTATTGTCCGTGTCAAAACCGGCGGATCTCGGGTAGGGGGTCACAAACTGTGCGTCTAGGATCGATGGTAACAGGAGGGGGACACGATGTTTACCCAGGTTCGGGCCCTCTCTATGGAGGTAATACCCTACATCCTGCTTGATTGATCTTGATGAATATGAGTGTTACAATAGTTGATCTACCACGAGATCGTAATGGCTAAACCCTAGAAGCCTAGCCTGTATGACTATGGTAATGAATATATCCTTTCCGGACTAACCCCTCCAGTTTATATAGACACCGGGGGCATCTAGGGTTTACACAGAGTCAGTTACATAAGAAGGGATCTTCATCTTCGGTCGCCAAACTTGCCTTCCACGCCAAGAAGTGTCCAATCCGGACATCGGTACAGTCTTCGGCCTTCATGTCTTCACAGCCCATCGGTCCGGCCCATGGATAACAGGCCGGACGCCCGAGGACCCCTTAGTCCAGGACTCCCTCAGTAGCCCCCGAACCAGTCTTCAATAGCGAGGTGTTCGGCACACAAATTGTCTTCGGCATTATAAGGCGGGTTCCTCCTTTAATGATCTCCAAGTGATGTATTCGGCCATCGATTTAATGTCGCTCCCCTCGGCTTCTGCATGTTAAATAACTTCGTCTTCCACGTGTCAAGCGAAGCTGGAAGGTCAGGGTACTTTTGTAGATAACACCCCGTCCATGCAAGGAAGAGCACCTATTAAAGAGATTGTATCCTAGATCCATTCGGCACCACACAGAGGAAATCCCCGGAAACTGTTTAGGAGAAACCATTCCAGCATGGCTAGTGCCCCTAGCTCCTCCACCCGTTCCGTCCTAGAGAAAGACCAGTTGGAGAGGTGTTCAGTATCCCAGAGTCAAATTGACGAAGTTGTAGACGCATGGATCCCCCCCCCGCAGGTCTAGTTTCTATTCGAGCGAGGCTAGGTTACTTCGACGGTGAGATTCAGGTAGAGGACTTCCCCAATCCATCCGGGGGAGAGCGAGTATGTTTCGTCCCCTACCTGCTAAGGGGCGTTGGATTCCCCATTCATCCGTTCCTCTAAGGGCTTTTGGAATAGTATGGCCTCCAGCTGCACAACTTCACCCGTGCCTCCATTCTGCACATTGCGGGTTACGTCGCTTTATGTGAACTATTCCTGGGTATCGAGGCTCATTTCGAGTTGTGGAGGAAGTTGTTCTGTCTTGTCCCGCGTAATCACGAGGGGTCAATATTTGAAGTGGGCGGAGCCGAAGTATGGCGTATCGCTGATACTGGATATCTGTCCGGCACACCAAGGAAGGCATCTGAAGAATGGCCTTCCGAATGGTTCTATATGGAGGACGTCACGCTTCCTGACCTAGTTCGAAAGGGTCTTCCTGAATTTGCGAGCGTTCCGCTGAAGAAATGCCACAGTTGGCGTCCCCAGAGTCTTGAAGAGGACGACAACACAAAAGTTTGCCAGCTTATGAGCAAGATAAAGGCGCTCGCTCAGTCCGGACTCACAATAATCAGGGTAATGGCGACCTCCATAGTGCGAGGGGTTCAGCCGCTACAATACAAAGGGCTACCCATGTGGCACTACAATGGAGAGGATGACGCCTCCCGCTATGGCCGGAAGGGTCCGGATACCTCCGCCGCTCTGGCCAAAATATTGGCCGAGCTATTTAAATGGGAGGAAGAGGAGTTTCTTCGCATTAAGCGCAGAGATGGGTATTCTATGTACGATCCTCCCAGTTGGGTAAGCTTCGACCCCTCTATTCCACTCATTCCCCTTCCGGATTACTTTTGATAAATTTCAAGTCTGTTTGTTATGACAGCACTGGCGGAAGGTCACCGAAGGACTTCATAGTCCTGCCCCACAGCCAGAGATCCACAACCGGGAGCTAGATCCTGGGTTTGAAGAGGATCCGTATATATTCGTGGTGCTTGCGGGGGAGTGTTTTACCAGACAAGCTATGACGGCACAGAAGTGGCCATCACCACCGACTACCCTCGCCTTCTTCCTGCTTCACACGTAAATAATTAAGAAACACCTTCTCTAAAAGAGTGCTCTTATTCTGCCTTACGCACCGCACTGTATCGTGCTTCACAGGGGAGACGTTCAGCAATTTCGAAGAGATCAGCTCCCACGCCGGGCAAGCCTTCAAAGAGGAAGGCGGGTGAAGACACAACCAGGCCTTCATCGAGGAGGTATGGATAAACATGCTTTTCAGCAATCGCATCCGACTGTGACTCGTGTGTTTGTTTGGTTACAGGAAGAAGGTTCGCCGAACTGCGTCCGGGGATCCGGTCGGTGGTGTTCCCAACAATTTAGATATAATCGGGGAGACTGGGGCTAGTGCAGGAACAGCGCCGGACTGCCCTTCGGCCGAGGGTTTGGAAAATATGTCCGTCACCAACTCAGAGGTACAGAGTGCCATGAACCATCGGCGATGCAGGGCTGTCTTGCGAGACCCCAAGTTCTCGGAGGAGGCTATTAATGCCTTTAGCTCGAGCGACGCATACATCCGAGCTGCTCGAGATGGGCTTAGAAGAGCCACGAAGCAATATCTGACAGATGTGCAGGTAAGTTTTCTTTGTCAAAAAACGATAACCATATGCCCGTAGCCCCTGAGATTGAAAGCAATTGGCACAACTGATTTAAGGATCGTCGTACGACCAGGCCCTTACAGAGAAGAATTTCTTGCTAGCCTAGGAGCTGGAGCAGTGCCGGGCGCAGCTAAATGCTGCTACTGTCGAACTGGAAAACGTCAAGAAGTCGTCTTCTGGTAGTGTTCCCGTCTACCGAGAAACAATAATTATATACCAACTATGCTAACTCTGCTACTGATCGCATAATAGCGTCGTCTGATCAACTTGAAGAGAAGTTGAAGATCGCCCAAGAGGGAGAAAAAGAGGCTTAAAGGAAACACGCCGCTGGAGAGCGTGTGCTGACCCGCGTCAGAGAAAAGAAAAAAAGCTACAAGATTCCAACACTACATTGGGTGAAGAATTGAGAGATGTTTGAGCCCAGCTAGCTGATTCCGTGAAGGAGAACAAGCTGCGGGGTGGCATATTCAGTATGTGTCCGAACTATTTTTAAAGTAGTTCAGAGATAAATGGGACTGATATAGTCATGTTTGCTAGTATATTGACAGGCCGTCCTGAAGAGGAGGTGTCCGGACCATCGAGTGATCTTCTGCAAAGACTGTCGGAAGTGCATGAGCATGCCCGGCTGGCCATGCGGAGCATGGACAAGGCCGTATGGCCATCCGCCTCCCCTCCATGAAGTATGGAGGAGCTTCTAGAGCTGTTCAAGGGAGCGCTACGGCGTATCCGACTATGGAAGATATCGGCCTATCGAGAGGGCGCGCGAGAGGCCTGGGCCATGGTGAAAACGCGGTATACCAAGCTGGATCCAAATCACATAGCCCGGGTTGGACCATTAGGGTCAAATGGGGAAGAAATTCCCATTAGTTTAGTATATGACCAAGTAGAGGTGTCCGCCAAATATTCCCAACAGGATTGTAAGTTAGACTGCCTGTTGGAAGGTGTAGAGGAGGAAGTGTTCGAGTCCAAATGACTGTGTACTTTCCTCATTATGTGGAACTCTAGCTGAATTGTATATCATTTGTCATGGCAGACCTTTTTGCTTCAACCTCCCGACCCGAAGGTGCGGAGTGTTTCCGAATACCGTCGTGGCCGAATAGGCTGGGGTATGCCTGGAAAACTAGGTGTAGGGCTCATAGTTGCTTGAACGGACAAGTTGTATCTGGCTAGCTATGTTATATTACATTGATATCGTAAGAAACATCTTCCAGAGAGAATAGTTCCATTAAGGGTTCCTTTCCCTGGATGTGCATGCATTTAATGTACATGTCCGAATTCTGATGCGAGCACCATGGTTTGTATAACTTCTGGGGGTGCACAATGTAGTGAGTTTGGAAAACATCTTTAATTCACCAACCGAATATTCCCTTAAGAACGCTAGCTTTCGGCTTCACCCAGTCTGAGGTACACATCCGGGTGACCTGGCAGTAACAATCGCAGAGGTGCTCCCTTTATGCCCTAGCCGAACTAACGGGAACGTAGGGCATAAGCACAGGAGCCAGGCAACCCAGCTTGGCCAAAACTTAAGTCATATCGATGCATATAGTGGCATAGAAAAGGTACATATGGAATAACTCATATGTGAGGAGCTTAATTCTCAAGGAATGACAAGAACCTCTGTCCAAGAAGCCCCCAAGGCACAAGTGACGTACATATTTAGAGATGTATGTGTCAATGGTGTGCGGTCTAGCCGTACCAAAGAGTTAAAGCGGGAAAGAAGAAAGTAATCGGAAAAGAGAGAAAAAATTAATGGAAACTACAGGGGAGGAGGAGACGAACAAGGGGTTTGGCGCTAGGCATAGAATCTTCGGAGTCTGGCTGCGTTCCAGGGGTTCAGCTCGAGGCGATTTTCTGATGCATCACGAAGACGGTATGCTCCTCCGGTACAAACTTCATCAATTATGAAGGGACAATCCCATTTGTTCTTGAGTTTGTCCTTTTTCTTCTCCGGCAGCCGCAGAACGAGTTTGCCAACGTTGTAAGTCTTGGCCCATACTTCTCTGCTTTGATATCTTCAAGCCTGCTGCTGGTAAAATGCTGAACGGGCTTTTGCGACATCGCTTTCCTCCTCCAGGGCATCTAGGCTGTCCTGCCGATCAAGCTCGGCTTCCCTCTCTTCGTACATACGCACTCGAGGTGAGTCGTGAATAATATCGCAGGGCAATGCGGCCTCTACGCCATACACCATGAAAAAGGTGTGTATCCGGTAGTACGGTTGGGCGTGGTCTGTAGCCCCCAGAGTACGGAGTCGAGCTCCTCAACCCAGTGCTTGTCTAATTCTTTCAAAGACCACACTAGTCTGGGCTTAATGCCGCTCATAATAAGACTGTTGGCTCGTTCGACTTGACCGTTGCATTGTGGGTGGTAGACGGAGGCGTAATCGAGTTTAATACCCAGATTAGCACACCAGGTTTTTACCGTGTTGGCTGTGAAATTAGAGCCATTGTAGGTGATGATGCTGTGAGGGACACTATAACGGTGCACAACACCGGATATGAAGTCTATCACCGGGCCGGACTCAGCCGTTTTGACCAGTTTAGCCTCTATACACGTAGTGAATTTGTCCACCATAACGAGCAAATATTTTTTCTTATGGCTTCCCCCTTTAAGGGGTCTATCCATATCCAGTCCCCAGACCGCAAAAGGCCAAGTGATGGGGATAGTCTGTAAGGAAGTTGGGGGCATGTGGCTTTGGTTGGCGAAGAGTTGGCATCCGACACAGCGTTGGACGAGGTCCTGTACGTTTGCTCAGGCTGTCGGCCAATAAAACCCAGTACGAAAGGCCTTGCTAACAAGATCCCGAGCTGCGGCATGGTGTCAACGGAGACCGGCGTGAATTTCCGCTAGAAGGTGCCGCCCCTCTTCTTCGGAGATACATCTTTGAAGTACTCCAATGGTACTTTTCCTATAGAGCTCTCCATCGTGAACCTTGTAGGCCTTCGAACGCCGGACAATGCGGCGATCCTCATTCTGGTCTTCGGGGAGCTCCTTCCTATTAATGTAGGCCAAGAAAAGTTCGATTCATGGAGCAATTACTGCCATAATGAGATGGGTCGACGGTGTTACTTCGGTAGCTGAGTCCCCGACACTATCGGTGTTTTTGGGATTTGGAGTTGTATTCGGATCTGGACTGTTGTTGTTGCTCTCCCCTTTGCCACACCACAGATGGCTTGAAAAGCCTTTCCAGGAAGATGTTGGGTGGGACGGGGTCGCTCTTAGTGCCGATGTGAGCAAGGATGTCCGCCGCTTGGATACTTTCTTGGGCGACGTGATGAAATTCAAGCCCCTCGAACCGAGCCGACATTTTTAATACGGCATTATGATAAGCTGCCATCTTCGGCGTCAAAGTCGCTGTTTATTTGAGATATGGCGAGGTTCGAGTCCCCGCGCACCTCCAGGCGTTGTATGCCCATGGATATGCCCATCGAAATACCATGCAGTAGGGCCTCGTATTCAGCTGCGTTGTTAGACTCTGTGTATAATATCTGGAGTACATACTGGACGACGTCTCCAGTGGGGGATGTTAACACGACTCCCACTCCCAGCCCTGCCAACATTTTGGAGCCGTCAAAATACATAACCCAATTGGAATATGCGCCGTACTCTCTTTAGGGAGATCATCCTCTGTTCATTCAGCGATGAAGTCGGCCAGTACTTGGGATTTGATGGCTTCGTGGATTGTATGTTATGTCGAATGGAAGTAGCTCTATGGCCCATTTGGCGATCCGTCCCGTGGCATCGCGGTTGTTTATTATGTCATTGAGTGGGACCTCAGAAGCGACTGTGATTGAACACTCCCGGAAGTAGTGTCGTAGCTTGCGGGATGCCATGAAGACTGCGTTTCCTATCTTTTGGTAGTGGGGGTACCGGGATTTGCATGGTGTGAGGATAGTTGATACGTAGTATACTGGTTTTTGGAGCGGAAATTTGTGTCCTTCCTGTTCTCGTTCGACGATGAGCACGACACTCACTACCTCATGTGTTGCCGATATGTATAATAACATGGGCTCGCTAGTGTTTGGTGTGGCCAGGATTGGGTTGCTTGCTAGGAGGGCCTTTATTTCCTCCAGTCCGGCAGTCGCCGCGTCTGTCCATTTGAAGTTATCAGTGCGCCGTAAGAGGCGATAGAGTGGTAGTGCCTTTTCTCCTAATCTAGAGATAAAGCGGCTTAGCGCTGCTACGCATCCGGGTAGCTTTTGGACCTATTTGAGGTCTGTTGGTGTAGCCAACTGTGACATAGCTCGGACTTTAGCTGGATTCGCTTTGATTCCTCTACTGGAAACGATGAAGCCCAGCAGTTTTCTAGCGGGGACGCCGAAGACACATTTTTCCGGGTTGAGCTTAATGTCATATGCCCGGAGGTTGTCGAATGTAAGACGTAAGTCGTCTATTAGTGTTTCGACGTGCCTAGTTTTGATGACGACGTCATCGACGTAAGCTTCTACCATTTTTCCAATCTGTTTCTCCATGCATGTTTGAATCATGTGTTGGTATGTGGCGCCGGCGTTCTTGAGCCCAATGGGCATGGTGTTGAAGCAGAATGGCCCATACGGTGTGATGAATGTTGTTGCGGCTTGATCGGACTCATTCGTTTTGATTCAATGGTATCCGGAATATGTATCGAGGAAACACAGTGAGTCGTGTACTGCGGTGTCGTCGATGATTTCATCAATGCGGGGGAGGGGAGGGATCCTTAGGGAAAGCCTTGTTGAGGTCTTTGAAATCGACACACAGGCGCCAGAATTTGTCCTTCTTTGGTACCATCACCTGGTTTGCCAGCCAGTCCGGATGTTTGATTTCTCTAATGAATCTGGCCTCGATGAGTTTGGCCAGCTCCTCCCCCGTGGCTTGTCGCTTGGTTTCGAAAAAGCGGCACAATGTTTGCTTAACTGGTTTAAATCCCTTTAATATATTGAGGCTATGTTCGGCCAGCTCGCGTGGGATCCCTGGCATATCTGAAGGGTGCCAGGCGAATATGTCACAGTTTTTGCGCAGGAATTCTCGTAGTGTGGTGTCAACAGTTGGGTTCAGTTGAGCTTCGATAGATGCTGTCTTCTTGGGGTCCGTTGGGTGGACCTGGAATTTGATTATTTCTTCTGCTGGTTTGAAGGATGTGGATTTAGGGGTTTGTCGAGGATCACGTCGTCCCTGTCCACCGTGGAGCATAGTACGGTTAATTCTTCGGCCGTGAGGGCTTCGGATAGCTCTACCCGGGCCAAGGATGCGGTTTTGTTTTTAGCGCGTAGTGCTATGTCCGGATCACTGACGAGAGTGATTATACCGTTTGGTCCGGGCATTTTGAGCTTCATATACCCGTAGTGGGGTATCGCCTGAAAGCGTGTAAAAGCATCTCGCCCCAACAGGGCGTGATATCCGCTCCTGAAAGGGGCCACTTGGAAAGTTATTTATTCGGACCGATAGTTCTCCAGCGTGCAGAATACTACGTCAAGTGTGATTTTGCCCGCACACCGCGCCTCCCGACTGGGGATAATTCCTCGGAAGGTTGTGTTACTTTGCTTGATGTGGCTCCTGTCTATTTCCATTTTATGGAGTGTGTCCTCATAAATGAGGTTCACTCCGCCACCGCCATCCATGAGGACTTTGGTATGTCGAAACCCGTCCACGATGGGACTGAGGACTAACGTGCCTGGCGCTCGTAGTGTTCTGTACTTTGGTTCGTCACCGGTGTTGAATGTTATAGCCGTGTCATTCCAGGGGTTTATCGCAGCAATTTGGCCAACTTCGGCGAGCTCGCGAAGCGCCCTTTTGCACTTGTTTTTGTAAGCGAATGTCTCAAAGACTGTCAATACTCTTGAGTTATCGTCCCCTGGGGGATGCCGTTCTGGGTCGTCCTTGATAATACCTATCGTAGTATCCAACATGCTCTAAGGCTGTGGGTTGCCATGGTATCTAGTGTTGTATGTATTTTGCATGGGCCATCGAGCCACCCCACCAGAACGGTGCCATGTCGCATAGCGGTTTTGTGTTTCTTGACTGTTGGACTGGGCGTGCCGCGAGGGTGCGCCCTTTTCGCCCGTAGGGGTAGTTGAGTTGGGACTGATGGTTCCCAGCGAGCAGTCTGAGTTTTCCAGGTGCTCTCCATTGTGATGTACTTTTGTATGATGGTTGCTAAGTCAGCAAATTTTAGTATGCGGCGGCGATTGATGGCATTGAGGATTCCTTCGTCCGCGCAATTGTTGCAGAACGCTGATATTGTGTCCTCGTCATGGCAATCTTTTACCTTGTCCTTGACAAGGAGGAATCTGGCCCAGAAGTGGTGGACCATTTCCCGACACTGCTGTTTTATGCTCATGAGAGCGTCTATGTCCGGGTGGGTGGGTGGAATTAAATCCGAAACCCGACCTGACCGATTATCCGGAGTCTGACGACCTTCCGGGCTTAACAGTCCGGGTTCCGGAATATCTTCTGATTGTTTAGGACCGCCGTCCGATGCTATGTTCGGAGGGCTGGTCGCATCCTTTCGCGGGTTAGTATCCGGCTCTTCCTGATCGACGATCCAAACATAGTCCGTCTTCGGTATAGAAGAAGACTCACCGTCCTACTCCACGACTACCGCAATCTGGTGGGTGACCTGTAGGGTCTCGATTTCTCCTTGATCGGTTTTAGGCCCGATCCGATCGTAGTCTGTGGCTATTCCCAAAGCGGCGGTGCGATCTAGGAGTTCGTTCAAAGACGAAAACTCTGATGGATCCATCTGCTTTGAGTGCTAGGAGTTGATGCGAAGGGGGTTTTCGATGGCCCGAGAGTTTATCGTCGGCTCAACGGCCGAACGGGCTATCATAGTAAAGCCGCCCAGCCGGACGGTTTGGCCCGGGGCCAGACCTCCCCCGGAGGTGATGTTGTCTTTAAGGACAAGGTGAGCCATCGAGCCCTTCGTCCATGGCACAGTGGAACTCTCAATGAAAGCACCAATGTCGGTGTCAAAACCGGCGGATCTCGGGTAGGGGGTCCCGAACTGTGCGTCTAGGATCGACGGTAACATGAGATGGGGGGCACGATGTTACCCAGGTTCAGGCCCTCTCTATGGAGGTAATACCCTACATCCTGCTCGATTGATCTTGATGAATATGAGTGTTACAAGAGTTGATCTACCACGAGATCGTAATGGCTAAACCCTAGAAGCCTAGCTTGTATGACTATGGTAATGAATATATCCTTTCCGGACTAACCCCTCCGGTTTATATAGACACCAGGGGGATCTAGGGTTTACATAGAGTCGGTTACATAAGAAGGGATCTTCATCTTCGGTCGCCAAGCTTGCCTTCCACGCCAAGGAGATCGAGTCCAATCCGGACACGGGTACAGTCTTCGGCCTTCATGTCTTCATAGCCCATCAGTCCGTCCCATGGATAATAGGCCGGACGCCCGAGGACCCCTTAGTCCAGGACTCCCTCACCTATGCAGCCTGTTTATATATATGGTAGAATTTAAAGCCCATTTGCATTTTTCTGGAAATCCGTGGACTTGCTGGGCTGGGTGAAAATATCATGTTGGGCTAGACGGAGAAATCATATAAAAACATAAACACATGATTGCACTGGTCAGTAAAATCTTTACAAGCTTATGTACGCAATCACTAGGAGTTAACTTGCCAAGTTATATATAAAAAATTATTATTATTATTTTGTAAGAACTTTCAACTTACGAAATAAAATATCATTTAAATTTGATGAGTTAATAGTACGTGGGGTATTATTATTTTTTAGGCTAGACGTGGGACAATTGAGCTGGTTCTATGAAAAAGTACTGGGAGAAAACTCAGTTTACATCGAAAAATAAAGTTGGAGAAAATTCAGATATAGGATTAATGAAAACAAAAAATAAAGGAGGTGGGAAGGTCTATAAAATGGTTGGACGAACGACAGGTTTAACGGAAAATTATGTTGTTTATAATATATATATGTATATATATAATAAAATAAGATATAAATATAGGTTCAGTTTTGCATTGTTATAGAAAACATGTTCAGTTTTGCATTCTTATAGAAAAATAGAACTGAGCTGTGCGCCGTCTTGAAAAAACAAACATAACTTGGGTTGCTGATATTATAGACAAGCTAGGTTGGGAGGCCCAGATGCCGCTTGATACCTGCTGGATCCAAAAAATGTTGAAACATGTCGTGGGCTGCCCATGTTAAACAACAAAACCTAGGCCATGGACCTGGTGGGCCCGGGACTATTAGCCTCTCGACGAAAAGTTGTCTACCGATTCCTCTGGTTTTGCTGACCATGTTGGGAATGACAGACGGCGGCGCCGCAGCTAGAGCACCAAGGTAGAGGACAACGTCGAGATCTCGGACGGAATGAACCGGAGCGGGGGAAGACGCAGGCGAAGGGGACTATGAGGGTTGACTTGTTCGGGTGTAGGGTGGGCCGGTGGAGCTGCCGCCGCTAGACAATGTGTGGTAGTAGAGGGGTGTCCTGACCAACGCCATAGGCTATGATGGACAACTACTGTATAGGAAGAGGATGAAAGATTGAACAAAATAAGGAAATACAAATGGATATGTGGTTGGTCCCATATGTCTGTGTACGAGACCTGCTGGGTGCACCTACGGAGGGGAATATGTTGGGAGGAAGGAGATTCAAAGCACGGCAGCCGAGTGAACTAGTTTTTTTGTAACGGACAAGTGAACTAGTTACATACATCAGAAAATAGCTACTAAAAAAGCAAACATGTTAATGGGTTCTTAAAAGAAATATTTCGGACAAAACAGGAATTACGACACATAGGCTAATGCATGAAACACTCAGATGATAAAAGTGCTTATAAACAGATAAAGTACACCGTCCAGACCTTCCTGGCACACTTGATGATGACGTTGCGGCTGTCCGTGTACTCGTCGGTTATGGGAAGCACACACGCCCTGTACATGTACATGTCCAAGATCTACCTGTACATGTCGTAGCATGCGTATGCGTCCTTGGCCGCGTAGGTTATGTAGGCTAGATTCAGAGGTACGTCCCACGTGTTTAGGTCGTTGGTATCATTGTCTTCTTTCATGTTGGTGTATCAGGGGTCGATGATGGTCTCGGCGAGGTCAACCACGGAGTCCTTCTCTTGTCCGTCACTGATGATCTTGTATTGCTTCTGGATGTCGACAAGCTTCACTACAAAAAAATACACTTCAGTGATGATACGTGTTTGTCACAGTATGTCGCTTTTTTGTCATGCATGTACATCCATGACGATTTTATGACAGAATCAAGATAGTCATACCTGTGCTGTCGTAGAAGTGTTCCATGACATTAACAAAATTATCATCACGGAAGTGTCCACTTCCATGACGATAAATCGCGCGTCACAGAAGTGCTTTCGTCAAGGGTGACCGACACGTGGCATCCACCGTAACGGAACGCCGTTAAGCTATCGGGTTTGGGTTTTGGATCCGATAACCCGTTAATAGCCCCGGCCAATGGGAAATTTCCACGTGTAAAATTCTTATTGGCCGGACGAAACATGTGTCAGCTCGTCAGTGGGTCAGATAGGTGCCTATGATATGTCGACACGTGCCACGATCCACCACTGGCCCATTTATCTTACAAAGCCGGCCCGTTTGACTTGGTCAAAAGTTAACGGGCTGGCCCATGAAAAGCCTGTTAATGGTCTCTTCGCAAATAGCCCATTTTACGGCCCGTTAACTCAAGGCCCATTAGGCCCTAAATGAAATTGGCCCAAAAACATCATGTGGGCCGTCGAATATAACACCAACCCATTTTCACTTGCGGCCCATGTATGGCCCATGACGTCCTTCGTCCCATATGAGGCCTTCGTATATTTCGGCCCTTTACAGGCCCACAGTGACTCTAGCCCATAATGAACAGTAATTTTCTTTATACCAGTTAACGGCCCGTGATTTACATGGGCCGTTTCCAGCCCGTGTTAGCTCTCGGCCTATTGACGGCCCATACGTTCTTGGGCTCCTTTTCGGCCCTCGATTACTTCTGGCCCGTTAATGGCCTGTTCCCCTAATTGGCCAAATTCGGCCAATGGCAAGAGTCGGCCGTTACTGGCCTGTTCCCCTAATGGGCCAAATTCGGCCCATGGCAAGAGTCGGCCCGTTACTGGCCTGTTACCCTAATGGGCCAAATTCAGCCCATGGCAAGAGTCGGCCCGTTTCTGGCCTGTTAACCCGTTGCGCTGTTTCCAGTCCGTCCTATATTCTGCGTCATTAACGACCCGTCATGCCTGTGACAGAATTAAGCCTTTGTTGTCCTACGACCTGTTAACGGCCTGTTACCGTGCTGGGATGATACCAATTACGCCCGATTACGGCCCATGTCGACCCATTTATCCGATGGCCCGAGGCCCACCGATTACAGGCCCATTTATCAACGGCCCGTAGGAGACCCGTGGATCCTACGGCCCATATATGGCCCATGGTAGTTGCGGCCACTAGCAAACTAGGGAAAAAGAAGACTAGGAAATAAATAAGGCCGAAACTAACGCTAGGCTATTAAGGCGATTGCACAGATTACATCCACTCGGCAGCAAAGATCGCCGCCAGTGCAAATATAGGGAACACCCTACACTATACAAAAATGGCTTGCTATTTTCTTCAGCTGGTGGCTGCACGTTAAGAATAAATTTTGTATCGCACCAAAACAAATTACAACTATATAACAAAAGGAAGGTTGGCATAAAACTTAAGAGTCTAGCAGATAAATGCACCACCAGAAGTTCAGAAGCTCAGTTTAATTGACCTAACCGTTACATTTTCATGCTGTATTGTCTGATGGAGCACCATAACCCTCGCCTTCATTTCCCCTAGGCTCCTGAACAACATAGCAAATGTCTGATATTCTGGTTTCAAAAGCATGCATATCTTGACGACATTGAGCAATGTTTCTCCTTGTTTCATAGAGGGTCTCTGTTAGGGAATGGACTTGTGTCTGGAGCGCAGATACAACATTGCTTTGAGCTTGCATATCTTGATCATGAGGCAGTTTGGACGATATTGCCTTAACAACCAACCCAATATTACGCAGGAACGTGCTTTTGGCACTGTTAGTGGACAGGTACTGACCCACTGCAGCAAGAGCTGACATTGGGGTTATAGTTGCCTCGCCACCTTCAGAAGGTGGCGGTTCCACCATTTTTTCCATAGCTCACTGAAAAGTTGAGGTTTTACACTAGTAGTACCAGAATAAAAGATATTAAGGAGGTAGCAAAACCAAACAAAATAGCTTTGGTCTATATCCAGAACTTATTCTGGTGAACCCATGTAAAATATTAGTTGTATTTTATTGCAAAGTACATAATAAAACCAGGTTCCAAACATATGACCATGTACCAACGCTAATGTATTGTCTATTTCTTCACATTGTATTGAGGGCTAAGGATAAAGAGACGAAGTTTATAATACTGTAAGCATAGTATGACATCATTCATATCACAAAACAACCGAGAACAGACAAACAGGCAATTGTAACGTTGTGTGGGCAAGTCCAGCATGGAACTAGATTACGGGTCAATATCAAAGGAACATCACTCCTCTCTTTTAAACCTTGTAAGGTGCAATGATATGCTAAGACAATTGTGTATAAAATTGAAAAGAGTAATAGACATTGGCTGCAAACCATGCAGTTCAAGGCACAAGTCAGAGTAAGTAGTAGTTAAAAGGCATGAGGATTAAGGACTTACAACCGCGGCTTTGACTGGTGTAGTCATGCCCTTCTTCTTGCTGCTGTGACAGTCCTTGAAGATTTCCACAGCATTTGGTTCAGGTACTTTTTGGTCCTTGCGGGCTTTCCTCTGCATTTCGAACAAGTCAATATAGATATGATAATATGGTACAGCGAAAAGAGTGAAACAACAGCTAATTACAAGAGCCTCACAGTGTGCAATATAGCTACGTGATCCTATCGTCTGTTGGAATTTCACTTTCGTACGGTTGGCCTTGTTCTTTGAACAGTTCACCTACAAGAAGATAGATTTGTGTGGCACATGCGTAAATAGGACTTCAACATGTGATCTGATCACATTATACATAATGTAGCTGATACTTTGGATCAGACCAAGGTTTAACAAGGCCCCTCCAGTCTTCATCCGATTTATTTTCCACTGGAGATGTTTGGGAAAGTTCACTGTGAGCCTTGCCTTCAAAGTGAGTTTTCCTCAAGTTATACCGATACTGTCGCAGAGCAGACTTGAAAAAATGGGTGCAAGCTTGTCTGGTTGCATCATCTTGGCTATCCAACTTGAACCTCATCTGTTGAAAATTATGGGAGTCTCATTATCAGCAACCTAGAAAGTATGGGACAGAGCAAGACGATATTACTAGTTTCCATACATAACCATACTTACGGATAAATGACCGAGGAAGGTGTTGAACTGGGTTTCATCTTTGTCATTCCTGTACTGAATCCATGTTGGGAGGATACGTACATGACACCAAACGGCAACCGCTGCCTCTAATACTAACTTGGCTGACTCTGTAGCATCACGTGGCCTTTTTAAACCTACCTCAAAACGGATCTCCATTGTTCCTCCTCTAGATTTAGTTAACCTATCGAGCATTATCCCTGATGTTTGTTTCCTCTTGCGCCTAGGTGCTAGTCCAACAACGAACATAGGAAGTGTTAGTGTACATCAAACTGTGAGGCTACATATAAAGAAGCATGCAACTGTAACTTGACTCCAGCAACTACATTCTTACTGTTGAAGCTCACAAGGTTCATCTAATATTGCCAACTCATCTTGTGTCAAGAGTGCTTGGGAAGTAGTGTCAGGTGGCGAGGGAGCTTGGGAACGTGCTGCTAGCTCAGTTGACGCACGAGTAAGTCATGTAGCTGGTAGTACTGTGGTAGGTGTTGCAAGAACTAGGGCTGTCTTTGCTTGTTTGGTGGCAGCTATTTGTTTCTGTTTGGCTTTTTTTACAACTCGTGTAGCATGGGATGCCGTGTTTGTAGAATTTTCCGCTGAACTTTGACCTTCTATTGCACCATCTGTACCAACAGAATCTGCAGGATTCATCCGCTTCTCATTCCCTGCCATTCGGTGTTTCTTCCTCTTTCCCTGTGCCATGTTAACTCAAGCCGACAAGAAAAACGAATAACAATTTAGTTCTTTAGAACAAATTGATGCGTGACGCAGACAAACTAAACTTTGATGTTAGACAACCACATGATAGGAGGATGTAATATGTATGAAAAACAGGACGAAAGAGATAACCAGAACTATGATGTGTAAAGTAAGAAGAAGACATTTCACCAAATTAGAAGCAATGCAATGGAAGGTAGACACCATATGAAAGATGCTACAAATATCGCTCTGCCATGTTAACAATGTCTCATCATAAATGGTGTTTAAACAAATGTGAAGCAGTACAAGAAATAAATCATATGCAAGATGCAAAGAACATCACACTACCATGTTAGAGGTCTCTCGTCATTAGTGCCATTGCATATTCACAGCATTGCATATTCACGGCTTATGATGTGTAAACTAAGGAGAAGGTATTTCAACAAATTAGAAGTAATGAAAGCTAGACACCATATGAAAGATGCAACAAATATCACTCTACCAAGTTAAAACTGTCTCGTCATAAGTGCCATTTCAACAAATTAGTAGTACAAGCTAGAAAAGAATGTGATATGTAACCTATATCACACTCCGAAATCAAACGTGTCTTATGATAAGTGATTGTTGCAGGTTACACAACAGTACTAATTTGATGTAAGAACATGGTGTGTTAGACATATATTGTATGTTCTAGAAACAGGAACACGTGTCTTATTCAAGTATAATGTGTAAAGTAACCAGATGGAATTCAACAAAATTAGAAGCAATACAAGCTATACATCACACATATCATGCAACCACATATAACAGTGCCAAGTTAGAGGGAGCACCGGTGATGCTGCACTAGGGGAGACGTGCTCATCATAAACACGGCTTTGTTGAGTGTCTATGCATGTGTTGTCTCGGAAATCATCTTGGGGGTGTGGAGAAGTAGAAACTGTAGAGGCCCTCCATTCGGAAGGAGCACCTTTATCCACTGCCTTGCTAACTTCCTTCCGCTTTATTGATTTTGAATTGTCAAGTAAAACCGACAAGAAAAAGCAATAAAATTCTCTCTTCAGAAGTCATTCATGCATGATGCTGACAAGCACTACTTTGATGTAAGGCAAACACATGATACCAGGATGGAATATGTACGAAAAACAGGACGGCATGGCATGTTCACAACTGTTTGTGTAAACTAAGCAGAAACCATTCCAGCAAATAAGAAGCAATCCAAGCTAGACACCACATGAAAGATGCAACCAATATGACTCTGCCAAGTTAAAAGCGTCCCATCATAAATGGAATTTCAACAAATTAGAAGCAGCGCATGCTATAAATCATATGAAAGATGCAACTAATATCACACTGCATATAATAAAGGTGTCTCGTCATGTTGATTGATGCGGGATACAAAAAAACAATAGTTTTATGTAAGGACATGCTTAAAAGACAGATGTACTATGTACTAAATACAGGAAGGCATGTCACATTAACAGGTATAATGTATAAGCTAAGCAGACTAGCACATGCAGTTTAACCAGATTGGAAGAATTAAAATCTAGACACCATATGCAACATGCAACCACATATCACGCTGCCAAGTTAGAGCAAGCACTTGCGATGCTAGTGTAGGGGAAATGCTATAATCAACTACAGAGCTACGTTCACTATCTTCATCTAGCATTTCTGTTTCTTGAAAATCATGTCGGGAGGCTGACGTTGCATTCTTTAAATGAGGAGTAGTCCCCTTGCCTGCCTGCCTCGTCATAAGTGATTGATGACGGATACACAAGAACATTAGTTTGATGTAAGAACATGGTTAATTAATACACAGATGTACTAGTATGTACCAAAAACAGAAAGGCATGTCATATTCAAAGGTATAATGTGTAAGCTAAGCAGATGCAATTTAACCAAATTGGAAGCAATACAAGCTAGACATCCGGCTGGAGTGGTGAGCATGATCATCTAGGGCCTGAGAGCCTGGTGGGAGGCGGGCTGCTTCGCCACCATCACAGCTTTTTAGTTGGCTTCCAGGTGATGCCTGTCTTTGCCAGGCTTGTCACTGGCTCGGCCAGTGCCCTGACTAGCTATTCACTACTAGGAAAATGCTTACCAGTAGCGCCGGTTTTTGTGCTACCAGTAGCGCTGGCACCAGCGCTACTGCTACGACGCTGTGGCTATTTTGTAGCAGTAGCGTGTTTTTAGGCCAGCGCTACTGGTAAGTTCAACTACTAGTAGCGCGTTTTTAGGCCAGCACTACTAGTAAGTTCAACTACTAGTAGCACGTTTTTAGGCCAGCGCTACTGCTAACTTTTATGGTTTTTTAGCATTTTGGCGCTGTACATGTTTAAACAGATATATCCTTTATACAATAACAACTCATCATGAACTAGTATGTTTAAATAGCATATTCATCATGAACTTGTCATCACCATCAAACAATGTTCGTCAATGAGACATCATTTAACAAGTTGGTCACTAGTCATAATCACAACTCCTCCTCATCATCATCATCAACTCTAACACACTGTAGCACATAATAACACATTCTAGCTACGACCTACTCTACCCTCTCTTAGGTAAAATATCATAAAACAAGATAGGCATTGGCGCTGCATTAAGGAAAATTGACTCTCCATAATAAAGAACGGATATCATCTTGTCTCCAAGTCTTGGCCTACGCACAATGTTGCTTCCAAGTAGCTCTCTACGATGGTTCAAACATTTTTTGAAATCATCAGTTATCATGGCTTCCTTGCTTTTAGAAATCCAGTATGGACAGGAGTGATGTGGATACTGTGGCTGACCTGGCCGTGGTGGCCGTAAGCTCATAACATTAACGCGACCGCTCGTCAACATCATATGAGGCACACAATCCATCGGGATTTTCTATTCAAAAACATAGTAATAACTTTGTAGTTAGCAATATAGTTTAGTTTTAGAAGGATTTATGCAAAAGATGCACGGGTGTCGTAATAGTAGAAAATCTTACCATGATATCTCCATTGATGTTACCGTAGTTCAACACGTGCACTAGTGGCACGTATTGACCATAATGTGGAGGAGTTTGATAATAGCTATTATAATTCTCAATATCAGTAAAAAATGCGATAATACCATCTTGCTCCTTATAAGTTAATTGTGCTTCATCATTGTAGTAGTAGGTTTTGTCTAGCATTTTCCTACATTTTTTGAAGAATGAAAATAAGCTGTCTATGGAAATAAACTGTCAAATATTTTGAAATAAACAATATAAATTACTTAGTAAATATGTTTAAGAAACTCACACAGCGGTAGAACTGGAAGCGTGTCAATAAGGACCCAAATAGTCATATCATTTTCGTTGATGTCAGGATCACCAAGATCGAAGGTGAGAAGCATAACCTCATGAAAATCATATGCCTTGCAAAGGGCTTCCCAATTCAGGCAACCAAAATTGGATGAGTTCACAAAATTGTATAGATTTACAGCAAAATCATAACCATGATGGGCCCTTAGTTGAATTATCTCTGTTTCCATTCTTTTATGATCTTCAAAACCCATTTTCTCCAAGACATAGCGTCTTGCATGGCATGGGATAAACTAGTCGAATTGTAAAAGATGAAAATTACACATTGAAGAAGCAGAGAAGTCGTGCAAAAAATAACAAAAAACACTTGTCATCGTTGTGTACCGTTTCAACATCGAAGGTCTCTTGGAGCTTGATGCTGAAGCGCCGACCTTCTACCAAGTGAGGCCTGTCGCACAAACCGCGCTTATCTTCGCAGTGCTCGCACATAGCGAATTCCCTTTCGTCGTCAGACATTTCCTAATAGGTAAATAATAATCCATCATCGAATACATATATAGTAGTTTGTAACAAAGATCACCATATAACAACTAAAACACCTAAAATTTGTAGTTTGTAGCAAAGATCATCATATAATCCATCATGAATACATATATAGTAGTTTGTAGCACAAACGGCGCTCATCTTTTGCATTCAATAAGCAAATAACTAATAGGTAATTAATAATCCATCATCGAATACATATATAGTAGTTTGTAGCAAAGATCATCATATAACAACTAAAACACCTAAAATTTGTTGTTTGTAGTAGTTTGTAGCAAAGATCATCATATAATCCATCATGAATACATATATAGTAGTTTGTAGCACAAACGACGCTCATCTTTTGCATTCAGCAAATAACTAATATGTAATTAATAATCCATCATCGAATACATATATAGTAGTTTGTAGCAAAGATCATCATATAACAACCAAAACACCTAAAATTTGTAGTTTGTAGTAGTTTGTAGCAAAGATCATCATATAATCCATCATGAATACATATATAGTAGTTTGTAGCACAAACGGCGCTCATCTTTTGCATTCAATAAGCCAATAACTAATAGGTAATTAATAATCCATCATCGAATACATATATAGTAGTTTGTAGCAAAGATCATCATATAATATCACTAATACATATCGAATAATAGCTCCTCTAGGTTCAGTGGGCCGCGGTGTACACCCAAAGAGAAGGAACCATCACCGGATCATAGCTCCGGTGAGATCCCCAAATAATCTGCCAGGTATTCGAGAACCGGCCGTTCGCCAACACAACCAAGTAGCGCTGGACGTGCCCGTTCTCCTTCGTGACACGGTGCTATACCACCTGCGCGGGGGACTCAAGCCTCTCCACCGATGCAGGCCCACGTGACTGCCACCAAAGAAGCTCCGGGTTGACGACGGGTTGGCTCCTCACTAAGCTGCGCTCACCAGAAGGTAGCATAACCCAGTACCAGCCCGGCGGAGCCCAGTCCCGGACATGGCCCCTCGGCTCAACCAGGAGTCCTCCGCCGAGTCGACGATGAGGATGCGGGAAAGGCATCGTCGACGTCGGGAACTAAATGCTTAATTATGAAAACAAAATTAATAAACACTTAGCAAAATTTGGCATGACCTTTGCTAAAAATAGAACATATCGAGCGCCTGAAATTTGCCAGAACGTAAACGAATCGACATTTATGGCAAAACATAGGCCGCTCGAAAAAATATGACATGTCCAAAATGTGACATGTTCCAAGTATGACATGTCCACTGCAAATTTGCATATAACAGGAAAAATTGCTTTAACTAAAAAAATAACAACAATTGCTTTAACTAAAAATATACCTACAATTCTGTTAACTACACCTAAAACAACTAAAACACCTAAAATTCTGTTAACTACACCTAAAACAACTAAAACACCTAAATTCTATTAACTACATCTAATTAAAAACCTAGCTAAATTTCTGTCCTAACTTTAAAACCTAGATAAATTTAAAAACCTAGGGTTCATACGAATTAACTAGGGTTCATACCTAATTATTCTAATAACCTACATTTTTTCAACTACATAGGATTCAAAATAACTACTCTAATAACTATAACTAGCTAGGGGGGAGGGAGGAGGAGGAATGAGAGGGAGGAGTACCTCTCGGTACGGTGGAGGACGGCTGGCGCGGGAGGACAGCCGGCGCGGGGGCTGGGGCGGCCGGCGGGGGAGTAGGCCGACGCGGGGGAGGGCAGCCGGCAAGGAGGAGGGCCGGTGCAGGCGAGGGTGGCCGAAGCAGCTGGGAGGAGGGCCGGCCTGGGGGACGGCAGCGTGCGGGTCGACGGCGTCGCGCGGGGGATTGAGAGGGAGGAGTGTGGAGAGTGTGAGTGAGCTTTAGTGAGAGATGAGGCAGGCCGGGCCGGGGGCGCGTGGGGGGAGAGGGAGTGGGCTTAACAACAGCGCGGGCAATGGGCCAGCGCTATTGCTAAGCCCACTAGCTGTAGCGCTGGCGCAAAACACACGCTACAGCTAAGTGGCCTGCCCTTTGGCCCCGGTGGCCCGCTAAACAGCAGCGCGGCCCGCGCCAACCAGCGCTGCTACTACTCACTAGCAGTAGCGCCCGTTCTGGCCGGTGCTACTGGTAAATATCAGTAGCGTGTGTGCCAAAACATGCGCTACTGCTAAAATTCTATGTATTAGCATTTTCCTAGTAGTGATTTGTCTTCTGGTGCTCACGGGATGGTGGTTCATGTAAACAAAAATATATTTCGTTATCTTACCGACTTCGGCCTTTTGAATACAAGCTAGACACCATATGGAACATGCAACCACATATGACATCGCGAAGTTAAAGCAAGCACCTGGGATGGTGATTCATTGCGAGCGAGGTCATCAACTCCATAGCTACGTTTACTATCTCCATCTGCTGACACTTCACCCTTTATAGCGTTGTAACGTGTCTTGCCTACCCGCAGACGAAGCTAGAGCGACTTCTCTCTTTTCTTTTTGGCTTCTCTCATGGCAGCAGAGTCTGAAATGCCCTTGCATAAAAACACAATAGTGAGAGTAAGGGTGAAGTGTGTGCAGAACTTAGTGCACTGTAAAAGTAGCAGATAGCAGGTGGCTGAAAAATAAATGATAGGAGACATATGATAACTCTACAACATTGCATGGCAAACAAAATTAGATTCTACTCCATATGATTTTGTAATATATGAGCACAGGAAATGCAGGTACTTCTCCAGCACACCACCACATGTGGTCAAATCTAAGATAACAGTCGACTGAAAATAAATAGGTCAGTCGATTTTTTAATGAACCGTCCCATCTATAAGGAACGGGCAGATGGCCTTCGTCTACGTCCCGCCAGTCACTATTGATGATCTTTCTCGAACCGCCAGCGACCACCGGCCCAGACCCGTGCCTCCGCCGCCCCGCCCTCCCATCGACCTCACACCACCGCCGTGCTTGGCAGCGCCCCCAGGCCATCCCTTTAATCCCGGCTGACCTCCAGATTGGGCGCCAGTAACTCTAGGCCACACACGCCCCTAAGATAAACACCAAGGCGCTGCTTCCCTGGCATAATAAGCGTACTAGCGCCTGTTACGCCGGGGAATGCTTCCATTAATTGGGAATCAACTGGCCAGAAATTGAAATTCAGGGGGGCGACGGACCTCTAGCTAAGGTGAAATAGTATATGAGGAGAAACCTTGTGCATCGTGAGTTACTAGGAACATCTAGTATCAAGAAGAAGCGATCAACTAGTGTCTTCTGTGGGATGAATACCGTGCAAGCAAAGACGTAAGATTTGCACGAATAAGGGAAGAGGATTACCTTTTTCGGTTACCGGTGTGGTCACCTCCACATGTCGCGCCAATCTTCTTCTTTTTACCGGTTAAACCGATGTTCTGGATGGTGCAAGATTGGACGAACCCATGGCCAAATTGTTGACTATGTTGCCATGGTCGTATGCGGCAGAGGGGACGCAGATCCGAGGCAGCAAAGGACGGCGTAGCAGGAACAGCTCCGGTGTGGTGGAGGGTGGCGAGGTTGGAGCGGCAGCGGTGAGGCGCAGGATGGCGTGGTTGAACTGGCTCTGGTACGGACGGCTCGGCCTCAGCATCAACTACTATCCATGGAGGGCATTGCGGTAGAGGTTGTGGTGGACGACGACGTCGGGGTATCGGCTCCGGCGTGATGGACGAGGGCGGCGGTTGATGGGGGGGATGGGGTGGCGGACGGAGGACGCCGGGGTTTGTCGGCTGGTGGAGAGGTAGTTTTGGCGCCCACGGAGTACGAATAGGGAATCAGACGGGTGGGGGAACCATGTTTCGGTCTGGGATGCGCTTGTTTTTGGCTTTTTTGAACAGAAGATGGGACGCGCTTGTTTGAAATTTGGGGAAAGTACAAACTTTGCCCCCTCTTAAATTTCGGACCTACTGCAGGTCGGGGGTAGGTTGGTAATCCCAGCTGTCCCAAATAGTGGGCAGGAGCGATTTCGGCCGCGCGCATGTGTGCTTACGCGGCCATTGTGTATGAATGTTTTTCGGATGCGGTTGTGTGGCCTCTAGATGAAGCTACAAACCTATCCCGGTTTAGACCTTTCGACGTCGAGCCGGTAGGTTTCACGGGTCGGAGTTATTAGAAAAGTAATTTCCTTGTACTACCAAACATTGGTCTCACGCTGTTTCGGGCGAGTAGAGGATCTTTTGGCGCTTCGTTCGAAATTTTGAAACAAAAGCATTCACGTTTAGAGTACTCTTGAACTATGAGGATTGACCTAAATAGACAACGTTATATTTGACCTTGTATGTTTGAAAACCTCATTAAATTATCCGCTTCTTTTTGAAATTTTGACACTTGAAAATCCTATAACTACGATTATTTTGGAATGGAGGAGCTAAATTTGAATCTATTTTGTACACGACTACATATGCTATTATGTACAAAATCAGAGCAAAGATTGGTGCCCCCATAATTTAGGTATGGTTTACAAATGCCATGATATCAAATTCAAATAATTGAATGGACTTCATGTTGAATTCGATTTTTTTAAACCACCTTAAGTTGAATTCAAATGTATGCTAGTTCATAGGTAGCTATTTATAATGTCCATTGTGTAACTTTCGTATGTATAATGTGCTTTACACACACAACATGAACTATACTCGCGTTTATATTCGATTGCTAAAGCGGTGCATTGTCTAGAGTTCAAAATACTAACTATGTGGATCAATTGTGTCGAATAATAACATACACATGCTCAAATTCGATAGAATCTAGATGTCTGATGGATCAATGACCGCTCCTTACGCGAATTGCAAATATCATGATCCCATCCTAATATTTGGATACAATTTATCTTTAATCAATGGGTAGAGTAGTCTTTTACGTGTAGTTTCACTCTCCCGGGGTGTGTTTCTCGCACACATGCTCTAGATATAATCCTCCCGCCCGCTCGTAACCATTTACAACTGTTTTCACTAACCTTTATCACAAGCACTCTTCCTCTCACAAACATACACACGCACAATCCTCATCGACTACTAGGAAAAGGCCTACTAATGGCGCACCGGTTTTGCCTACTAATGGCGCACTACCGGTGCACCTTTAGTATCACGCCACTAGAATTTTTTACTAATGGCGCACCACGGGTGCGCCATTAGTATCTGGTATGCTAATGGCGCACCAGGAGGTGCGCCATTAGTATGTAACACCATGCGCCATTAGTATGCCTCCCGGGGGGCCATATGTAACCATCTGCTTTGTCATACTAATGGCGCACTCTGTCTTGATGCGCCATTAGTATCCTGTGGCATACTAATGGTGCACCTTGGGGTGATGCGCCATTAGTATGAATATTTGTTTTTTTTTTACTTTTCTGATTTTTGCACAGGTTACAAAATATATTATTTAACAGAATATAGACAGTAGCACATAGCAACAGCAGATTCATCAAATACAATAAAAGATTAGTCTCCGAATACAATTCATCATATTAGTCTCCGAATTCAAAAGACCGAACAAAGATAAAACATTACAAGTCTCGAGACCGCGAGTATCGAGTTTGTCTTCACATTACAAGTCGATATCAATCATCTAAACTACCATCACATAGAAGAGAGCTGCGGTCATCACGATGAGCATCATCGCGATCAAACTGTTCTTCATCCGGTTCCTCCAACGCTCCCTCCTCTCTCCCGCTAGATAGCGGGCGTATCTAGATTCTGCCTCCGCCCTAGTGGTGTACCCTTTGTAACTGTTACTACTGAAACGGTGAACCTGTCTCCGACACTCCTCCCAGTCGTCGTAGACTCTGGGAACCTTACCCTTGTACACGACATACGACGGCATCTCTATGCAGAAGCCAAACAACAAACGATACATACATAAGCAATATATAAGTATGCAACAAAAGGATCGGAAGAGAAAAGCAAGACATTAATAGCACGATTCATGGTCCTACTAATAAATAGCATCAATTACATCTAAGTTGAACGACTGTCCAAACCAAAGAGACATACAGTTCATTAAAGTTTAATTACAACATGAGCGTGGATGAAGCCGCCGTCTGTCGTGATGGTCATGAAATCGCGGGCGTTGTCAGCCTGCATTTGTAGCATTCCGTCTATCTCAATGTTGGACAGTTGATATCTGAGGAAGAACTGCCCCGAGGTATGAAGGACATCTTGATGGATGATGTCCGCAAACTCCGACTGGATGCGAAAGAATTCTTGTCTGATGTCCGCGTCCTGGATTGCCGACAAGCTCGCGGCCCAATCTTTGAGATTATTTGGTAGCAGAAGGTGATGATGGTCCCTTACGATCGCCCGCATGTGATGGAGGGCATAGTAGGCATCCTTCTAACCGCCAGGCGGCTGCTTGACGCATCAGAACGTCGTATTGTGGGCGAACACGTGCTTGTCGTACTTACGAACTGCCCTCATGAAGGTGCCTCCAGATTTGGCGTAGCCAGGGAGAACATCATCAAGAACTTTCTTGATATTTGTGTAGTCTATCTTGGAGTTACAGTTCGGGTCGAAATACATGGCCATGGAATATTTCGGGCTTAAGAGGATGAGTGTGCAATGTGTGTCACTGCACAGAACACGGAATGTTAGAAAAAAAAGAACGATCGAAATCTAAGAAATCATATGTTACGGGGCGTTTAAGGGATGACTTACTCAGGAAAGTAAGGCACAAGGAAGTTATCCTTATCTGGGTTTGCCAGAATGACGTCTTCGAGGTGTGAACTCGCGACTTGGCGGACCCCAGCGCTGCTCAAGAGCTTGGCACGCATGTAGAAGGGGTTGACGATCACGATGCCCGGGGTCTTGTCTCTAATGATCCGCATCTCCATACTCAGCGAAAACAGCCGAACGAAGGTGTAGTGCAGCGGATGAAGGTTAAACATAGCAAAGATGTCATCAAACCGCAGGACGATCGTACCCCCTATGGCGCCATCCACAAAGCCCTTGCCCTCTGGCACCTTGGCCACGAAAACCGAGTATGCCACATCATTCTCTCTGAGACGCCGCTTCTCCAAAGAAAGAACACTGTCGTGCAGACCCCGCATAGCACCGGTTGCAGCATTGAGCATATTTGTCGGTAGCATCGCCCTACCCGCCACATGCACCCTCCTCGAGATATCCTTAGGTGAAGGTGGCCCGTCCTGAGCATGGATCGTACTCGGTGCCGGCTGGCTCGCACCGGCGGCCTTTTTAGTCGGCCTTTTCCAGCCCTTCTTCTTGATCTGCTGTAATGGGACCGAGTTCTGCTCACAGACCGCCTTCTTGAGCGTGTTGGGGCTGATAATATTTGGCACCTCCGCTATCTGAGGCTCGGTGAAGGCGGCAGCTGGAGGCGTCTCCTGAGAACTGAACGCCAGACGATGCCTGTTGCAATTTGGTTTATCCACCGTACCAGCTAGATCGCAGTCGTCTTGTTTGGGTTCTTGAGAAGGAGGCCCGCAGAACTCGTCACCGTACCCATGTTCGGCATAGTACTTATCAACGTTGGTAAATGTACCATCATCGTTGTCGTCGTCGTCCGGATCATGTGCCATATGCATGTCCGGATCCTGTGCCATAGGGATGTCCGGCATGTCCGGTAGCGTTGCGGCATTCTTGCCATGTCTTGGCGCCGGCACGACTGGCGGTCTTGTCTGTGGGGTGGTGTCCCCCGCCCCAAACGAGTCTGGCTCATCGGCCAAAGCAGGGGCCAGCTTACGCAGGCGCTGAGGGTCATCTCATCTTCTTCATCGTCCCTAGCGGGTCGAATCGGAGGTAACAGCTCGTCGCAGCCTGGCAGCACCCGAACCACTTCAACCCTATACATTGTGGGTGGCATCGGATTACCGTGGAACACAGGGTTGCCCGGTTGAACGATTCTGCCCTTGGCGACATCGACCAACTCGCCACCCACGAAGTGCAGGAGAGTGTAAGGAACGTTGGTGGCGCCCTGCGAAAACATGTAGGGCGTCAGGGATGCCCAGTCAAAGGCAAGGAGATGAAGTCCTCGGGCGAGAGGCTTAGTTACCATGATGCCGTCGAGCTCGGCTAATGTCAAGGCACCGCCAACAGCGGGCGTGCAACTGACGGAGGGGCCGCTTGCTGGTGAGGTGCCGGCCGGCGTACACCCGGGTGCATTAAGCTCCAATGCCGGCGTCGGAGACACCAATACCGCCACCGCCGGAGACACCTATGGCGCCGCCGCCGTAGACACCAATACCGCCGCCGCCGGAGACACCAATGGCGCCGCCTGCGCATTGTGTGAGTTGCTGGCCGTGAAGCTGGGAATCGGGGGCGGCCCCTGTTGGCCACCCCAATCCACGTCGTTATCCCATGAATCAAGGTAGGCATAATGCCGGTAAGCGTCGATCCCAGTTGTTGTTGCACTTGCTCTTGGACCATCTCCGGAATCCGAGCCACTTGCGCCTTGAGTGCTTCAACCTCATGCGACTGGCTTTCCGAGCTGGTCTTTTTCTCCTTTCGCCCACCAGCGCCATAGTATGACGACCATTTTGTGGACAAGCCTTTGCCGGCCACACGACCAGCTGACGTTGGCTTATTGAGCTTATCCCTATTTTTCATTACGTTCAATGCCCTATTTAAAGAGGTGTCGAAAGGGGAGCTCTGAGACGACCCCGCGCTACTGCTATCTTTGTCCTACGGAAGGAACGTGAACCATTTAGAAATATTGGGGATTAATTAGAATGCAACCATATGGAGCTAATTACGCGGGGGTGTATTCCTTACTAGAACAAGCTCAAGCTCCTTGGTCTTCGGATCCGTGGTAAGCTCCTTTGTTACCGGGTCCTCCTTGTGCCGGGCCCTGAGAAAGTTCCTGGTCTGCTTGTCACTGTATTTCTCGAAGCGGGGCAGTAGGCCTTGCTCGGCACGCTCTGCGTCCTCCTTGTCCCATACAGGCTCCGCCACTCTGTAACCGCCGGGACCGAGTTGGTGGACCCCTATGTTCAACTGCCGCATTTCTTTCCCCCATTAACTTGATTCGGAGGTTGCGGGGCTCTCGCACTTGATCTTGAACTCATTGTAGTCATCTTCGCTCATCAAAGGATATTTCGCCTTGATCTTCTCATAAGTATCACCTTTGCCAATCATTTCCTTCACCGTGCTTTTCCAAGTAGACAGGGCCGTGCTCATCGTCGTGAGGGCAGCACCGTTCACTTTATTACCCGAGAGGCGTGTGTTTGCGAACTCAGCGGGGAACTTGTATCATTCGTGCAACTTCGTGAAGAGGAGGCTGCACAAATTCCCTCGATCCTTATGCCTTAGGTTCTCGGTGTTGATCGAGGTGGTGCTCCGGAGAATGCACCCGAGCTGAATCGAGTACCCCTTTACTACGTGTTTGGGCGTCGTCGGATGCCCGTCGGAGTTCACTTCAGTAAATTCCTCCCTGACGGTGCCGAGCACGTTCGGGCGCTGGTCCTTCCGTTGCCTCTTCGGTTGGCTGCCATCTATGCATGCTCCGCCATCATTAGTGGTGGCATCTGCGGCGCCATCATTAGTGGTGTCATCCCCGATGCCACTAGGGGCTGTGTAGTCTGGATCGGTGTCTTTCGCGGCGTCCTCATAGCGGTGAGGTTCTTCCTCCAACTCTTGGGACAGCTCCCAGAATTGCTTGCCGCCCGAACCGCCGGCCTCATCGTTGTGGGCCATGTTTCGCTCTAAATAGGAAAAAGTTTGGTCAAAAAGTGGGTTATTGTCAAGGAACAAGATCATGGTCTCATCATTTAGGGTTTGTCGACACCGAGGCATCCTAAAAGCTAAGCTTTTATCATTTAGGGTTTGTCGATGCCGAGGCACCCTAAAAGCCTAAGCGTACATCATTTAGGTTCTCATCGACAGCGAGGCACCCTAAAAGCCAAGGTTTCATCATTTAGGGTTTGTCGACGCCGAGGCACCCTAAATGCTAAGTTTTCATCATTTAGGGTTTATCGATGCCGAGGCACCCTAGGTTGGGCCTAATCACTTGGCACTAATCAGTTGGCTCTATTGCCACCTATGTTGGGTTTATCATCTAGGGTTTATCGATGCTGAGGAGAATTTCTAAGTTGGGCCTAATCACTTGGCTCTATTGCCACCTATGGTTTAATGCAGCAAGAATAAAGGGGCAGTTGATCCTACTTAATTAAGTACTAAGATAACCCGGCCCATGCATTAGTAGCAAGTACCTCATATGTCCGTTTTTAGCAAAGTCATGCTAAAATTCACGGAAAATTTCAGCATGACCTTTGCTGAAAATAGGACATATGGAGTACCCGAATTTGCCGGAACGGAAGTTAATCGACATTCCGGCAAACTCAAGGGCCTCTCGGGGTACCTGCAAAATCATCACGACACGAAGGGCCTCTCAAGGGCCTCAAGCAGCACCGGCGTCTCCCAGGACCCCATTTTTTTGCTAAATTTCTTTGAGCAACAATCAGAGCAGAAAATTCAGCATATTTCTATACAATTTTTTTTGGTATATATCAAGTTTTGGCTACATTTGCAAATGCATTCCATGTACTGCAACCCTCGAGAATTCCTAGCATGAGGTTTGTCCATCACTTTTGGCTCACTTATTAATCTACTCATCCTATGTCAATATCCACATGCTATGTCATCTGATGTTCCCGAATCATTGTAGTTTAGGCACCATACAAGATTGTTAGTTCAATGTGCTTTATATCCTAGTTATACTACTGCAGGAAAGGAGGATCATCATACACATATATATGTATAGCAATTGACAGGAGCTTCATCATCTTTAGTAACAACAATACATATATAGCAATTGGAAGCAAACAGATGTACACATAAGATAGAAATGTAGTGCTGAAAGTTTAATGCTTACAAAAGACTTGCTGAAATAGTGAAAAATATGGAGTCACCAAGCTGGCTAAGAAACTCCCAAAGTCCACTAGCAAATCCAAGATCGAATCCTGTTACACAAATCATAACAATTTAAGATAATTAGGATAAGGATAGTAGGAAATGAAAAAGAAAGAGCTCAAAAAACAATCACAACAGAAAAATAATAAAAACCTAGTCCTAGAAGAAAATAAATCCTAAAAGAAAAGAAATCCTAAAATCTGGAGCAAGTCCTAGCAGTAGTAGTCCAACTAGATGGCCACCACTACTACTCCTATCTCTGTTTAGCATCATCCACACGATAGTCCTAACTCTGTGAATTTCAAAAATAAAATAGAAGTCCCAATCTTTGAGACTTGTCTTATGGTATATATATACTGATTAATTACTGAATTTGAGCATGTTGTATCACCCGCGGACTATTACGCGGTCGCGATGACGGAGCTGGGAGTGCATGGCAAGCAAAGAGGAGAAGGTGATGTGGGATAAATAATAATCATGAGCAAATTGTAGGGCATATGAGTTGGCCATTGGAATTTTGTTTGACACTGCTGAACAACAAAGAAGGTGCCGTAGAAGCAGGTGCTACTGCTAGCTCCACTACATACATACTAGCCACTCTAAAACTACATCAAAATCAATGGGAGATGTATTCATAAGCAAGTTAAGCCCTGGAAGGGCGCAAATGTAGAGACAAGAACAAGGCATAACACATCAAAATCTTCATAAACAAGTCATATATCATAGGAGATCTATTAAGCCCTGGAACGGCGGAGACAGGGGCATGGAGAAACGCACCTTAGTGGAGAAGAACCGGGAGGGCCAAGGGGAGCGGGACGCAGAGATCTTAGGAGCAGATACCTCCACAGACGGTGAGGTCGCGGTGGCCGGAGGTGGAAGAAGGCGCTGACGCCGTAGACGGTGGAGGCGTCGGTGTCGTAGAGGCGCCGGAGACCTTGCCCTGCGAGACAGAGAAGGGGCCGTCAGCTGCGCAGGCGGGGGGCAAGGGGAGGAGGAGGAGGGGCAAGGGGAGGAGGAGGGTCGGGGGGCGTACGGTGATGCGTCGCTGCTCGGCGCCGATGGTGAGGAGGAGTCCGGCGAGGGTCTGGGCGGCGGGGGGGGGGGCGCGGGGGCGCGGGGGCAGTGGGGGTGGGGGCGCGGGGGCGGCGGGGGTGTGGAGTTCGGCGAGGGTCGGGGCGGCGGGGCGCGGGGGCGGCGGGGGTGGAGTCCGGTGAGGGTCGGGGCAGCGGCGTCGTGGGTCGGGGCAGCGCGCGGGTGGATCTGGTGGCGAGGGAGAGAGGGTCGAAGGGGATCTGGCGAGGGAGAGTGAGGATAGCTAGGGGGAAGCTTACTAATGGCGCACCACACCTCGGTGCGCCATTAGAAATCTTTTTTTAGATAGCAATGGCGCACCCCGCAGCGGTGCGCCATTAGAATGTTTTTTTATTACAGTTCGAGCACAGGTTATATTGCACCGAACCCAATCTACATCAGAACCCGCCCACTAGGTCGACTGGTTAGCACGTAGCACACACACCAGGAGGTCTTGGGTTCGATTCCCAGGCTCCGCAATATTTTTTTTTTGCATTTTAAATGTTGTTTGATATTTATTTGTGTTTAGATATGTTCAAACTTGTTTAAATCATAACAGTAATATTTTTTTTATAAAAATAGTAATAATTTTTTTTTAAAATATGTTCAAATTTGTTACTTGAAAATATCATCGGCGGCGGTGGTGGAGCGGGGGAGGGTGCGAGGGGTGCCCGTTGGCGGCGGTGGAGCGGGGGAGGGTGCGGGGGGGCGGGTGCTCGTCGGCACCGGTGGAGGGGGATCAAGATCGAGTGTCCTCATGAATTCAAATAGTGCCCGTGAAATTTAAAAATATTCATGATATCAAAAAGTGCCCATGAAATACAATCGAGAAATGAAGACTACGATTTAAATACAATTGATCTTAGCTAGCTATCTATTCACAATCTTCTTGCCCTTCTTTTTCGCAAATGGAGTTCTTCTGTGGAACAGACGTCCTTTAGGTAGGGTGGTCCTGCTTCTTCTTGTGGTGTGTGCTGCTACTTCATCGTCGTCGTCATGTTCGATCTTCGGGTCGCCGTACTTGTCGAAGTCTTGCTCATTGGCTACTCCATCCATTCCGATGATCTTCCTTTTGCCTCTCCTCATGACAACACGACTGGGCTTTGATGGGTCGGTAATGAAGAAGCATTGGTCCACTTGGGAAGCCAGTACCCATGGCTCATTTTTCGTGGTGACGTTTGCGCCCGCGGTCTTGGATTTGGCTTCGGGTATAACCATGGTGGTGAAATACCGGTCTTCTTTTAGGATGCTCTTGGCCCATCTGACACGGAACGTCGGGACCTTCTCTCCAGCGTAGCTCGGCTCCTAGATCTCCTCGATCCTTCCGTAGTATCTGTCCTTGTCGTTACCGGTGTAGGATTCCATCGTTACCCCGGAGTTCTGATAACCATCGCTCTTCATGTCCTTGTTCTCGGTGTAGAATGTGTAGCCGTTGATATCGTACGCCTCATAGGTCATCAAGTTGTGCTCGGCGCCCTGTGACAAGGCGAATATGAGTTGTTCTTCCGCAGAAGAATCCTCATGTAAAGGGTACGACAGAAGCTTCTCCTTGAACCAACGCGTGAAACATGAGTTGTGCTCTTTGATTATATCTCCGTCCGTCCTCTGTTGGCCTCGGTCATTGTACGTCTTCTCAATAAAGGTTTTGTGCTCTACCACCCAAGGATCGACCACGTCTATGTGTTGTAGCGCGACTAGGTTTGCTCTTTCAAAGTTGTCGAGTCGACCCTCGAAGTCGACATGCATTTCACGGCGACCCTCACGGTGACCCCATCCAGCGAGCCTGCCAAGGTGCCTGTGACGGGCAGACCAACAGGGTTCTCGATGCCTAGATAATTCGTGCAGTAGGAGATGCACTCTTCGGTCAGAAAGCCCCTGGCTATACTTCCCTCTGGACGTGATATGTTGCGAACGTATCCTTCGAGGACACCATTCATCCTTTCGAACGGCATCATTCTGTGCTGGAACATCGGCCCGAGTTGGATGATATCCTCCACGATATGGACCAGCAGATGCACCATAACGTCGAAGAATGCGGGCGGGAAGTACATCTCAAGCTCGCATAGTATCACCACGATCTCTTCCTATAGCCTTCTGAGTTGCCTCACGCCAATCGACTTCCGAGAGATGACGTCGAAAAAGTTGCATAGTCCAAATACCGTTTCACGGACGTGCGCGTCCATGATCCCACGGATTGCAACTGGAAGTATCTGTGTCATCAGCACGTGATAGTCGTGAGACTTCATCCCGCTGAACTTCTGCTTCGCTGGGTCTAGGTATCTGCTTATCTTCCCCGCGTAACCGTAAGGAAGTTTTACTCCTACGAGGCAGGTGAAAAACTGCTTGATCTCCTCCTGACTTAGAGTGAAGCACGCGGGAGGGTAGTCACTTCCGGTCTTCTTGGCCTTTTTGCCTTTGCGACGAGTTTCTGTGTCCTGCTTCGCCTCATCATCATCATCATCATCATCATCATCATCGTCATTAGCGTGAAGCTCCTGCCTGATGCCCATTGATTTCAAGTCTACCCTTGCTTTCGGCCCATCTTTGGTCCTCTCTGGCATGTTGAGCAGGGTACCAAGCAGACTCTCGCACACGTTCTTCGTGATATGCATGGCATCAAGGCTGTGAGGCACACGGTGGATCTTCCAGTACGGCAAGTCCCAGAAAACAGACCTCGTTTTCCATACCTTCAGCAGCGGCTCTAGCGCCTTTCGCTTCTTTCCCGGCTCTGGCGCCTTTTTCTTCTTTCCCGGCAGTGGGCAATCTTTCCAATTTTTCAACAGCTCGTCTATTTCCTCGCCGCTCCTCGTACGCGGGCGTTTTCGGGGTTCGGTTTCACCATCGAACAGATCCTTGCGTTTCCACCATGGGTCATCGTCGCGAAGCCACCTTCGATGTCCCATGAACACGGTTTTCAAAGACCCGGGATCTCTATCTAGCTGGCGATACATTGTGTCATCCATGCACCTTACGCATCCAGAAAATCCGTGGACTACCTGCCCCGCGAGATATCCGTAACCGAGATAGTCGTGCACCGTCGTGAGCGGTGCGGCTCTCATAGGGAAATATTCTTTCTCTGCGGCGTCCCACATATTGGCTAGCGTTTTCCACAGCGTGTCTAGCTCCTCTTTCAGCATCCCCAGATACAGATCGATGTCATTCCCTGGTTGTTTCGGCCCTTCAATTAGCATACTCATGTGAATGTACTTCCTCTTCATGCACAACCAAGGGGGAAGGTTGTACATCCACACAAACACAGGCCAGGTGCTATGTGTGCTTCTCTGGCTGCCAAACGGATTGACTCCATCGGTGCTCGTGCCCAGCACGATGTTCCTTGGATCCTTCCCAAATTCTGGGTATTCGAAGTTCAAGGCTTGCCACTGGCTCGCATCCTTAGGGTGACTCAGCATCTTGTCTTTTTTATTTATCTCCGGATCATTTCCGTCATCTTCCCACTTCTTCTCCTCCCTATCCGCGTGCCAACGCAGGAGCTTTGCTACCTTAGTGTCCGCGAAATACCGCTGCAGACGAGGAGTGATCGGAAAGTACCACACCGATTTTCGAGGAGCTTTCTTCCTCTTCTTGTATCGAGTGACGCCGCACACCGGACATATGGTAGACTCCGCGTGCTCGTCCCGATAAGTGATGCAATTGTTCATGCACACATGGTATTTCACGTGCGGTAAATCCAGAGGACACACGATTTTCTTCGCCTCCTCGAACCTGGTCGGGCACTTGTTCCCCTTGGGAAGACGTTCGTGCCAGAATGACATGTTCTCGTCGAAGCATGCGTCTGTCATTTTGTGTTTTACCTTCATCTCCAGAGCCATGAGCGTTACTTTCAGGCGGGTATCCTCGGGCCTGCATCCTTCATACAATGGAGTAACCGCGTCTATCTCCAGTTGATCCAGCTTGGCTTTCTCTCGGGCGGCAACTCTTGCGTTATCCGTTTGCTTGAGAAGCAGCTCTTGAATATGTGGGTCCTGCACCCAGCCTCCATCGTCGTCTGCTCCGGCATCTTCATCTTCATGATCATGCCCTTCGTCTTGATCTTCCTCATCATCATGTACGACATCTTCTACATGATGACTGTGTACAGCATCACCGTCGTGATCATGTCCTGGAGATTCTTCGTCTTCTCGCCCGCCCTCGCCGCGGTGGTACTTGTCTTGTTGCCCTTCCTCATTTCTTGCCTGGCCCCCATGGACGACTTCATAGTCATCTTCATCACCTTGCCACCGATAGCCATCCATGAAACCACGCCAGAGCAGGTGGTCCCACACCTTCCTGGAATCTGGGTCCGCAATAAGGCACTTCAGCTTGCATCTTCGACACGGACATCTTATCTCTGTCTCGTTCTTTTGAAGCATCTCGGCCTTCGTGGAGCTCAAAAACCTCTTCGCGATGCCTTCAGTCATCGTGCGGACCATGGTCGCCTGCGGGGTAGAGCAAAACGATATTTTAGAACCAAGAAAAAATTTGGCATGACCTTCCCTAAAAATAGGACCAAAAAGAATGCATACTGCCAAAATTCTCGCTGAAACGGAAATGAATCAACATTCCGGTAAAATATTGGCAACTATTGCATTTCAAATACCGGTACTTGCAAACACAAACATATATGCAACACCACAAACACATGCAACACCACAAACATACATAGATCTAGCTAGGCCACAAAAAGTGCATGTGCACGTTGTTGGAGCGAGCTAGGGAGAAAAAAAGTAGAACTACGTCATGAAGATAGCTTTCCCCTTACTTACCTATCAAAAAAAGGTAATTTCACCACTTAATTTTGATGAATCTATGGTGGAAATGAGGTGAGGAGGAGGAGGCAGCCGAAAGCTTGGAGAAGGAGGTGGGGAAAGTGAGTGGGTAGGTGTGGCTGTCCAAAATATCTTGTTGGGGTCCCTGGTTACTAATGGCGCACCTGCAGGTGGTGCGCCATTACTAATTTTGCAGAAAAGTAAAAAAATATATATATATATACTAATGGCGCAATTTTACAGGGTGCGCCATTAGTAGTTTAAACTAGTAATGGCGCACTGTGAGGCGGTGCGCCATTAGTAGTTTTGCAAAAAAAAAGAATAAAAAAAATTCAGTACTGGCGCACTCCCTGTCTGGTGCGACATTACTAGTTAGAACTAGTAATGGCGCACTTCGGTAGGATGCGCGATTAGTGTGTATGTAAAAATGAAAAAAAATTATCACTAGTGGCGCACCTATTTTTTGGTGCGCCATTAGTGTCTTCCACACTAATGGCGCATCACCAACTGGTGCGCCAATAGTATATAGTAGTGGTGCACTACTTCCCTGGTGCGCCATTAGTGTCAATCCTATCTATAGCCCTTTTCCTTGTAGTGCTAGGTTCAATGGGCCGCGGTGTACACCCAAAGAGAAGGAACCATCACCGGATCATAGCTCCGGTGAGATCCCCAAATAATCTGCCAGGTATTCGAGAACCGGCTGTTCGCCAACACAACCAAGTAGCGTTGGACGTGCGCGTTCTCCTCCGTGACACGGTGCTGTACCACCTGCGCGGGGGACTCAAGCCTCTCCATCGATGCAGGCCCACGTGACTGCCACCAAAGAAGCTCTGGGTTGACGACGGGTTGGCTCCTCACTAAGCTGCGCTCACTAGAAGGTACCACAACCCAGTACCAGCCCGGTGGAGCCCAGTCCCGGACATGGCCCCTCGGCTCAACCAAGAGTCCTCCACCAAGTCGACGACGAGGATGCGGGATAGGCATCGTCGACGTCAAGAACTAAATGCTTAATTATGAGAACAAAATTAATAAACACTTAGCAAAATTTGGCATGACCTTTGCTAAAACTAGGACATATCGAGCGCCTGAAATTTGCCAGAATGTAAACGAATCGACATTTCTGGCAAAATATAGGCCGCTCGAAAAAATATGACATGTCCAAAATGTGACATGTCCCAAATATGACATGTCCACTGCAAATTTGCATATAACAGGAAAAATTGCTTTAACTAAAAAAATAACAACAATTGCTTTAACTAAAAATATACCTACAATTCTGTTAACTACACCTAAAACAACTAAAACACCTAAAATTCTGTTAACTACACCTAAAACAACTAAAACACCTAAATTCTATTAACTACACCTAATTAAAAACCTAGCTAAATTTCTGTCCTAACATTAAAACCTAGCTAAATTTAAAAACCTTGGGTTCAAACGAATTAACTAGGGTTCATACCTAATTATTCTAATAACCTACATTTTTTCAACTACATAGGATTCAAAATAACTACTCTAATAACTATAACTAGCTAGGGGGAGGGAGGAGGAGGAATGAGAGGGAGGAGTACCTCTCGGTACGGTGGAGGACGGCCGGCGCGGGAGGAGAGCTGGCACGGGGGCCGGGGCGGCCGGCGGGGGAGGAGGCCGACGCGGGGGAGGGCAGCCGGCTAGGAGGAGGGCCGGTGCGGGCAAGGGTGGCCGAAGCAGCAAGGAGGAGGGCCGGCCCGGGGGACGGCAGCGTGCGGGTCGACGGCAGCGCGTGGGGGATTGAGAGGGAGGAGTGTGGAGAGTGTGAGTGAGCTTTAGTGAGAGATGAGGCAGGCCGGGCCGGGGGCGCGCGGGGGGAGAGGGAGTGGGCTTAACAACAGCGCGGGCAATGGGCCAGCGCTATTGCTAAGCCCACTAGCTGTAGCGCTGGCGCAAAACACACGCTACGGCTAAGTGGCCTGCCCTTTGGCCCCGGCGGCCCGCTAAACAGTAGTGCGGCCCGCGCCAACCAGCGCTGCTACTACTCACTAGCAGTAGCGCCCGTTCTGGCCGGCGCTACTGGTAAATACCAGTAGCGTTTGTGCCAAAATAGGCGCTACTGCTAAAATTCTATGTATGAGCATTTTCCTAGTAGTGATTTGTCTTCTGGTGCTCACGGAATGGTGGTTCATGTAAAAAAATATCTTTCGTTATCTTACCCACTTCGGCCTTTCGAATACAAGCTAGACACCATATGGAACATGCAACCACATATGACATCGGGAACTTAAAGCAAGCACCTGGGATGGTGATTCATTGCGAGCGAGGTCATCAAATCCATAGCTACGTTTACTATCTCCATCTGCTGACACTGCACCCTTTATAGCGTTGTAACTTGTCTTGCCTACCCCCATACGAAGCTGGAGCGACTTCTCTCTTTTCTTTTTGGCTTCTCTCATGGCAGCAGAGTCTGAAATGCCCTTGCATAAAAACACAATAGTGAGAGTAAGGATGAAGTGTGTGGAGAACTAGTGCACTGTAAAAGTAGCAGATAGCAGGTGGCTGAAAAATAAATGACAGCTGACATATGATAACTCTACAACATTGCATGGCAAACAAAATTAGATTCTACTCCATATGATTTTGTAATATATGAGCACAGGAAATGCAGGTACTTCTCCAGCACACCACCACATGTGGTCAAATCTAAGATAACAGTCGACTAAAAATAAATAGGCCAGTCGATTTTTTTAATTAACCGTCCCATCTATAAGGAACGGGAAGATGGCCTTTGTCTACCTCCCGCCAGTCACTGTTGATGATCTTTCTCGAACCGCCAGCAACCACCGGCCTAGACCCGTGCCTCCGCCGCCCCGCCCTCCCATCGACCTCACACCACCGCCATGCTTGGCAGCGCCCCCATGCCATCCCTTTAATCCCGGCCGACCTCCAGATCAGGCGCCAGTAGCTCTAGGCCGCACACGCCCCTAAGATAAATCCCAAGGTGCTGCTTCCCTGGCGTAATAGGCGTACTAGCGCCTGTTACGCCGGGGAATGCTTCCGTTAATTGGGAATCAACTAGCCAGAAATTGAAATTCAGGGGGGCGATGGACCTCTAGCTAAGGTGAAATAGTATATGAGGAGAAACCTTGTGCATCGCGAGTTACTAGGAACATCTAGTATCAAGAAGAAGCGGTCAACAAGTGTCTTTTGTGGGATGAATACCGTGCAAGCAAAGACGTAAGATTTGCACGAATAAGGGAAGAGGATTAGCTTTTTCGGTTACCGGTGTGGTCACCTCCACATGTCGCGCCGATCTTCTTCTTTTTACCGGGGAAACCGATGTTCTGGAGGGTGCAAGCTTGGACGAACCCATGGCCAAATTGTTGACTATGTTGCCGTGGTCGTATGTCGGCAGAGGGGAAGCAGATCCGAGGCGGCAAAGGACGGCATAACAGGAACAACTCTGGTGTGGTGGAGGGTGGCGAAGTTGGAGCGGCAGCGGTGAGGCGCAGGATGGCGTGGTTGAACTGGCTCTGGTACGGACGGCTCGGCCTTGGCTTCAACTACTAGCCATGGAGGGCGTTGCGGTAGAGGTTGTGGTGGACGACGACGTCGGGGTATCGGCTCCGGCGTGATAGAGGAGGGCGGCGGTTGATGGGTGGGATGGGGTGGCGGACGGAGGACGCCGGGGTTTGTCGGCTGGTCGAGAGGTAGTTTTGGCGCCCACGGAGTACGAATGGGGAATCGGACGGGTGGGGGGAACCATGTGTCGGTCTGGGATGCGCTTGTTTTTGGATTTTTTGAACAGAAGATGGGACACGCTTGTTTGAAATTTGGGGAAAGTACAAACTTTGCCCCCTCTTAAATTTCGGACCTACTGCAGGTCGGGGGTAGGATGGTAATCCCAGGAGTCCCAAATAGTGGGCAGGAGCGATTTCGGCCACGCGCATGTGTGCTTAGGCGGCCATTGTGTATGAATGTTTTTCGGATGCGGTTGCGTGGCGTCTAGATGAAGCTACAAACATATCCCGGTTTAGACCTTTGGACGTCGGGCCAGTAGGTTTCACGGGTCGAAGTTATTAGAAAAGTAATTTCCTTGTACTACCAAACATTGGTCTCACGCGGTTTCGGGCGAGTAGAGGCTCTTTTGGCGCTTCGTTCTAAATTTTGAAACAAAAAGCATTCACGTTTAGAGTACTCTTGAACTATGAGGATTGACCTAAATAGACAACGTTATATCTGACCTTGTATGTTTGAAAACCTCATTAAATTATCCGCTTCTTTTTGAAATTTTGACACTTGAAAATCCTATAACTACGATTATTTTGGAATGAAGGAGGTAAATTTTAATCTATTTTGTACACGACTACATATGCTAGTATGTACAAAATCAGAGCAAAGATTGGTGCCCCCATAATTTAGGTATGGTTTACAAATGCCATGATATCAAATTCAAATAATTGAATGGACTTCATGTTGAATTCGATTTTTTTAAACTACCTGAAGTTGAATTCAAATGTATGCTAGTTCATAGGTAGCTATTTATAATGTCCATTGTGTAACTTTCGTATGTATAATGTGATTTACAAACACAACATGAACTATACTCGCGTTTATATTCGATTGCTAAAGCGGTGCATTGTCTGGAGTTCAAAATACTAAATATGTGGATCAATTGTGTCGAATAATAACATAGACATGCTCAAATTCGATAGAATCTAGATGTCTGATGGATCAATGACCGCTCCTTACATGAATTGCAAATATCATGATCCCATCCTAATATTTGGATACAATTTATATCTTTAATCAATGTGTAGAGCAGTCTTTTACGTGTAGTTTCACTCTCCATCGGTGGTCTCTCACACATGCTCACACACTCTCTCCCGAGGTGTGTTTCTCGCACACATGCTCTAGATATAACCCTCCTGCCCTCTCATAACCATTTACAACTGTTTTCACTAACCTTTATCACACGCACTCTTCCTCTCGCAAACATACACACGCACAATCCGCATCGACCCTTTCTATATACATGGACCTGCCTATGTGTCTCATGTATGCACATTATCTTTACGCCTATCTCTCACGCATTGTCTCACACCTCTCTTCCTAATCGACGAGTATGATTCTAGCAGAGCATTCTGTAGGATGCCCCTTAAAGTTAGGTTGGATGAATAGTAATATCAGAGATAAAGGGGTTACCTTAGTCCGAGAACCTAGGGTTACAAATCCTAGCCGGCTTTGTCAGTGGACACAGAGTCCTTCACAATTCTGCTATCTTTGTCTTGTACGACTAGTCATCCATGGGTCTTCCTAAATGCGTCACGGGCCGACCAATGTGGCGCAGGACGGAACCGAACGAAGGGCCTCACCTCGACCCACCGGACCTCACGCGGTGACACACCGTCTGCCCCCACGTCTCATTATCTTCTCACACCCACACATACCAACACAAACACCACACACAGAGAAAATTTCTCCTGGTGCCTCTATTCCCTCCCCCCTTGCATATACACACTCAAGGGAATGGAATCTCTTGTCGTGATGTCATATTCGTCTCTCTCTCTAGACCACTCTCATTTCTCGTGCTATCTCTCCCACGCCCCCCGTCGGCTCCTCTATCCATGCCTCTCTCGAATACGTAATACACACACATACCTCTCTAGGCCCTGCCAAATGCATCAACTACGCATTCACACATGTTACATCACGTACCCCATTGATCCAAAAATCCCTCTCTTCACGTTTATTTCGCATACAACATTCCTTCTGAATAAAGTGTGGCCAACAAATTATTTTAGAGTTTCTACATATATACAACATTACAAAGTTATATGGAGGAGTACGAGCGCTAATTTGCATTGCATGGTGCCCACAATGATATTTATTCCGCACTGTGAATTTGTGTATTTTTTTTACTATATACAAAGTTAGTCATAATAAAGAGAAACGAAGAGCATCTGTCTCTCCATCGCATACCCCCCCACCGTGTACGCCCCTTTCACGTATGCACACAAAACTATCTCCAGGTCCTCTAAAAGTAAGCCCCCAGAAAATCCACGCTTGTTTCATATTTCTCTCGCGATATATGCAATGACGATCATTGTATTTGAAGCGGAAGCACGATACGTACATTGGAGTTCAGAATCCACTCATTACGGTCACCATTTACGTTTAGTGGTTATTGTACAGTCACGGGCTCACCGTACAACTCTGTATTTGCTCATGACATGACTATATGACCAGTTAAATGCTCCACGTGGCACCTCTAGTGTTGCATCACATTATTTGACTACCATCGTGCCCACCTGTCGACTTATATCTACTCTACATCTACACTCTTACAAAATACACTCTTATAAAAAACAGAGTTGGTGATGATGGTGTGCCTGCCATCCTCCAATATAGGTCGTCCGATTTATATCTGACGGATAGGGAAGAAACTATGGCAATTTTGCAAAAAGGTACCCAGACACCTCTCCACATTTGCAAATAAGGCCTTCCCTCGTTCATCCTTTTCTCTCACAAGATAAACAAGTCATACAAATGCATCTTGAGGTTACGTGCAACGCACGGGCATCTTGCTAGTAAGAATGAAAACAAACGACAAAAAAAATTTGGACAGCGGTTCGAAGTCATGACCGCGGGCACAGCGGACAAGGTGGCCTTGTATTGGTATGCCGAGCTGTCTGTTATAACACACAGGAGCTGGTGTGGTGATTATACACACACGCACGCATGCACACGAACTGCATCCACGCAACACTCACACAAACACATGCACCCACGCACGCACACAACACTCACACGTACACACGCAGCCACACACGCACGCATGCATGCACACACCAGTACACCACATGAGCAACACACACTCTCACGCTCAAGTGCTCAACCTACACTTAACACTCACTAATACGCTCATGCCCTGACAGACACATACACAACCAGGTGATTCCCGCGCACGGGTTGGAGCCTTGTCGCGCCTGCGTAAATTTGTGTTTATCTGACCTTCTGCCTATGCGAACTGACAGGTGGGACCCACAAGGAATGTGGTCAATTTAACTAGTCAACATGGCTCCACACAGACTATTTGGCCTGTCAACATAGTGCAATCCGATGCTGAACTGTGAGCAAGTGGCCGTATAATCACCGCAAAACGTATATAGTGACCGTAATCAGCTTATTCTGAAGATCGATGACCGTATTACGCTTTTCTCTCTGTAGGCCCTCCAAAACTACATATCTACATGTTCTCCATTCTTACATCTAACAACTATGCAATACAACACTACTACTACACTCTAACACAATAAATCATATGTGTTTTTAGTTTTACTAGATATCATATTCTTACTTATAATTATTCTTGTTTAATCGGGTTTGTATCGATGGATCATGCGAAACAGAAAAACTATAGTACTATACAGTACAAGTGACAGTTCATTGGGTCGTCGTGTCGTCTACTCCTCCGTCGTAAGAGTGGAGCACTCGCTTTCATAAATCTTCTAGTCCCTTTCGCCGACATGTGGGACATCAAGCTACCGGGTCCACGTGCCATACCGGAATACAGTGCAGAGCAGCCGGGGTGAAGCACCCCAGTCATGGCGCCAGCGTAGTAATGCGCAATGAGGCGTCAAATCACAAAGCTGCACCTTTATCGCAGTTAAGTTGGAGGGATGAAGCAACCATCATTTCACTCGTTCCTGAATCCGCTTCTCCCTCATCTTCTTCAAGTTAACCACGTGTTGCTTATGCCGTTGTTCTGCCTCATGTGGGACACAGATCGGCTTGGTAAAGCACTGACACGTGGGACAGCATGTTAGCAAACCGCCAGGATAATGTCCTCCGAAAGTAAGAAGCCTAATCCTAGACTTACAAAGGGCTGCATAGCTGCTACGTATACTTTCCATCTAATCTATATATGCCCCCCTGATTTCCAGGTGGGGTGGGCCTAATCCTCTCCTTTAATCCAATCAAATAGTCCCTCATCACATCAGTTCATAACTTTACGTAAACCATTACGTGGATGTAGCATTGCTCAAATAAGAAACCTCCCCCGCCATCCGCATGGCAAAATCACCTCCTTTTTACTAATCTTGATTCTATAATTTTTTAGATAAATATAATTGAGATTTGTATAGATAGCACACAGGAGCAAAACCAAGTGGTACGGTAAAGGGCATCCACAATGTGTACCCAAATGTGAAAATAGCTTTTGGCATCGTGGGAACCATTGTGGACAGTGTTGCCAAAGCCAAAAAGATGGAACCGAAGCTCCCTGGTTGATTGATTGAACGAATAGAAAAATGCAACGTCTCTCCTCTTTCTCCCATGCTTGGACGCATGTAGTACATTATAGAGCACAGTGTCTACTCCCCTGTCACTTCTATCACAAATCACAAAGCAGTGAGGCGTCAAATCACAAAATCACGGATGAAGCAACCATCATTTTACTCTTCGTTGACTCCGCTTCTCCATCGTCTTCTTCGAGAAACCATCTCACCGCACTAGTACTCCTAGTAGTACTAGTAAAGGACTTCCTGGATGCAAATAAGGTGGTTGTCTCGGCTTGTAGGCGGCACTTGCAAACAGCTTACCGTGGTCTCCCTCAATGGTGTTCTCCGTTGAACACACTTCGCCAAACCACCCAAAAAAAAGATATCGTCGACGTCACCGCAATGGGGAAGGAAGTCAAATATAGTTACTATCTCCATTTTTTTGTACACAAGGCCAGTATATCAAACTTACAATTTGCAAAGGGCCACTAACACTAATCGAGGAAATATTGATGGGGTTAGCAACCAAGGACATTAATATCCCCTGCATGCATGCGGAAGTGAGAAGGTGGGTTTGCATGGCGCTGCATTAATCAAGCGATGAGGAGTGAGATGGTTAGCTCTTTGGTCTTTGGAGAAAAAAATACACATTAATTGACACGTGAAACGAGGATTTGTATCGATTAAATCCCGCGAAGGAAAACCCCGCCTTTCTTTTTTAACACTAGTACTCCTAGTACGTACATACTTATCTTGTTTGGGTCTAGGCCTTGCATTGCCAAACTTCGCCACACATTTTTGCCAAGCTTGCCTAAAGTTTTCAAAATGAGAAGGAGGTACACTTGCGCACGGCTGTCGCGGTCGCACCGCACCCTCACAGGTCGCTCCTACATGCCGTGGTCGCACCACACACTCACACAGTCGCTCCTGCACGCCGCAAACCCAACCAAGGGAACGCACCCTCACTGACACATGCTGCCGCATGTGAACAAACCAAACTCAGCCATCCTATCGCTGAAACATAATTTTCGTTCATAGAGTATGTTTATCCAACCACATGTTGGGGAGTATCCGTACGGCCCGTGCGATGGTCTGTTGGGGAAGAAGAAGAGGTGAGGAAGAAGGAAAGAAGGGTTAGGAGACGTAGGATATTCAGCCAACCGCCTGAAATGGTACACTGACCCAAGTCCGGCGACTTGCATAACAAATATATGTTTTTACACTTCAAAAGATCCATAAAAACAACAACATAAAGAAAAACTATCATTGCTCATGGAAAGAGACGGCCTCGTCGTCTTTGGCTGCCGACGCGAACCAGCCGACGTGTGTCTCCGCACCGTGGTTGTCCTCGGCCTCCAGCTACTCGTTCAAGCGGAGCGTGCGGGTGCTCTGCACGGACGAGAGCACAGCCCGGTTCAAGTCGAGGACGTCCAGTTCCGCCTGCAGGAGGGCCTCGATGGCAGCGGCATCCGCGCGCTCCACGTCGAATCGAGCCTCCGCCGCCCAGTTCAAGTCCAGGACGTCCGGTTCCGCCTGCAGGAGGGTGTCGATGAGAGCGGCATCCGCGCTCTCTGCGTCGAGTCAAGCCTCTGCCACCCGGTTCAAGTCCAGGACGTCCGGTTCCGCCTACAGGAGGGCCTCGATGGCAGCGGCATCCACGCGCTTCGCCTCAAGTTGAGCCTCCGCCGCCCGGTTCACATTCACGACATCCGGTTCCGCCTGCAGGAGAGCCTCGATGGCAGCGGCATGCATGCGCTCCGCGTCGAGTTGAGGCTCTGCCTCCCGGTCCTCCTTTAGTATCGCCATGTTGAACCGTTGGTCCGCCTGCACCATGGGGGACACGGACGCTAGCACGAAGTCGACGTCCATCGTCTCATACCCATCAGGGGACTTCTGCACCGCGACCTCTGCCATGAACATTGGATCGGCTTCCTCCTCCTCGTAGCTTGGCTCTAGAGAACTCAGGGATTGGCCCACCGCAAAGCGAGCTTGGGAACAGAGGTCTGTGGCGCCGACCGCCGCCGCGATTTCTGCGTGGCGCTCCAACGTCAGCATCTTGTAGTAAGTGATCTTGCGGCACACCATGGCTTTCCGGCGAACTAGGGGACGCTTGATGCGGGCTAGGGGATCGAAAGGTGGGGGAATGGGCTGGAGATTTGGTGTGGTCTTAGGGAAGTGGCTGGCGTAGGCCGAGCAGCGAAGGTTCTGGTGTGAATAGTGGTTCCGGTGACGACCAGTCAATCGGTTTTGACTGTACATCGCTCTTGTCACATTCGCGTTGCAACCCGGCACCCTGGACCCTCCATGTCGCTCACCGAACGGAACGCGCTTCGTCTTGCATTTTTGCTCGCTTGTGGGACCACAGTTGAGAGCAAACCGACGTCCCTCCCCCTCCCCCGCCCGCGTCATTTATTATACCACTACTCCCTCCATTTTATGCGGAGTAAATAAAAATAGAGGGAGTATAATACGGATGAGGATCCCCTGACGTGGCCGAACCCATTGAGTAATTGACATGCGGGGCCTAGTAAGCATGGGGTCCGCTAGTAAGTGACCGAAAGGGAGGGTAAGGCAGGGATACCTACGTCAGCGGATCCACTTCCACTATACTACTTTGACCAAATGTTAGAGTAATAATATATGACATGCCACTTACACAAATGTTAGAGTAATAATATATGGCATGCAACTTACACAAAGCATACAGGGTCTAATGCCTTTTTCGAGGCTAACTTTGACCAAATGTTAGAGTAATAATATATGTCATGCAACTTACACAAAGCATACGGTCAAATTTCTTATGTGAAAGGAGTTTTCAATGATATAATTTTCACATTATACATCTCATGTACTATTAATCTTGTCAATAATAGTCAAATTGGAAACCATCTCGAGTACAAATCTAGGAGTAAGTACGAATCTAACAATATTGATTGGGCATTGTTGAATGTTGATACCTTTTTGATCAAAGTAGAGATACTTTGACTACACATAAAACATATATGTAGAAAGGATAGGAGGGAGTATATTGTACGTTCAAAAACGAAACGAACATTGAATACCCTTTATATATGATTTGCGGATGCTATGATCACCGGTTCAAAATTTTGAATCCACCTTAGGTATCACATGCCCCCACTCGTTCCCTCTCGATTTCATCTCGGGATCCGGAGATCTATTGAAAGAGGACTAGGGTGGGTACATGTGAATGATACTCGGCGGAATGTTCAAATGAGGCATGCGGGAGGATGGACTCGACTGGAGGGCGACATGATCGATGGAGAACAGGGTTGGAGAGGAATGAGAAATAAGCAAATGCCACATGATTATACTTGAACGGCTCAAATAAACAATAAGTTGTCTCGCTTGGCCTACATAGTGAAAGGCCTAATGCGCAACGCGAAGCAGTGACGCTCGAATATGGCCGGGAAAACAGGGAAACCGACATGTAGGGCACACCCGTTGGGACGACATAGCGTAGACTAGTCTAATGGAGGAGCTGGCCCACGACCTCCTTGCCACCGACAACCGTTCATGTGGGTCGTTGGGGCCAACAACGGGGCGCAGCTCCAGCATCGCCTCTGGACACGGTGGCCGCGGTGAGCGGCACGCTCATCTCATGGCTAGACATGGTCGGTGTCGGTGTCAAAACCGGCGGATCTTGGGTAGGGGGTCCCGAACTGTGCGTCTAGGCTGGATGGTAACAGGAGGCAAGGGACACGAAGTTTACCCAGGTTCAGGCCCTCTTGATGGAGGTAAAACCCTACGTCCTGCTTGATTAATATTGATGATATGGGTAGTACAAGAGTAGATCTACCACAAGATCGGAGAGGCTAAACCCTAGAAGCTAGCCTATGGTATGATTGTTGTTCTGTATGTTGTCCTACGGACTAAAACCCTCCGGTTTATATAGACACCGAAGAGGGTTAGGGTTACAACAAGTCGGTTACAATGGTAGGAGATCTACATATCCATATTGCCAAGCTTGCCTTCCACACCAAGGAAAGTCCCTTCCGAACACGGGACGAAGTCTTCAATCTTGTATCTTCATAGTCCAGGAGTCCGGCTGAAGGTATAGTCCGGCCATCCGGACAACCCCTAATCCAGGACTACCTCAGTAGCCCCTGAACCAGGCTTCAATGACGACGAGTCCGGCGCACAGATTGTCTTCGGCATTGCAAGGCGGGTTCCTCCTCCAAGTACTTCATAGAAGATTTTGAACACAAAGATAGTGTCCGGCTCTGCAAAATAAGTTTCCACATATTGCCATAGAGAGAATAATATTTACACAAATCTAATCTGCTGACGTATTCCGTAGTGTGATATCGCACCACGGCCAAGCCTTTATTCGAATCATTTTATTGTCCCACCTTAGCGTGTCATGCGAGGCGGTTTCCTTGGCACATCTTGTTAAAGCAGAGATCGTGTCCCCTTATTCCGGGATTCTCATCAATACGGGCGTGGGTAACCCAACCGCTTCTAGGACTCCTAGACTATAGGCAAGTCCAAACGGCCACGGAGAGGATGCTTTATATTCAACCTCTTTATAAAGGGACAAGGATTTTACTTTTTTCCCTCCCGTGCTCAATCGAATCCTTCCCCCACCTCAAGCTCAAACACCCAAAGTTCAGGTCAGGTGCTCCGAGCCTTCAATCATGTCCGGATCTAGCCTTCAAGGCCGATGGGTGCCTTCCTCTGTCACGGAAGAAGACATCAAAAAGTTGAGGGAGGCCAGATATCTGACCGCCGAGGTTTTGCATCGGGTGCCTGCCCGAGGGCAAGCCATCCCCTCTCCCGTACCCAACGAGAACGTCGTGTTCGTCTCCCACTTCCTCCGAGGTCTAGGCCTTGCTCTGGATCCTTTCGTCAGGGGTTTGATGTTTTATTACGGGCTAGATTTCCATGATCTAGCTAGGGAATCCTTTCTTCATATCACGACATTTATTGTCGTGTGTGAGGCTTTCCTCTGGGTTACCCCTCACTTTTGGCTTGTGGCTCAAGACCTTTGAAGTAAAGCCGAAGATGATCGAGGGGCAACATGCAGCGTGTGGAGGTTCCTCAATACGCAAGATGACGGGATCTCCATGGCCCAAAGGTTCCATTCCAGAGGTGTCTAAATTGTGGCAACAGGAGTGGTTCTACATCACGGCTCCCAGAAGTGCCAAGTGGGCGGCCGCCCCTGTTTTCCGCTCGGGCCCTCCACCACAGCTGATGTCATGGATCAGCAGAGGTCTGAGCTGGTGTCCAGCCAAGGACGTGCCTATACTGCAAAGCTGCATTCGAGATCTCTTCAATGGAGATTTTAGTTTGGTTGTGGTAATACAAGTTATGCTGGTTCGTCAAGTCCAGCCTTTCAAACGCCGGCCCCTTCGCTTGTGGGAGTTCAATCCTGAGGGACCACGTGTTATTCAAAATTTCCTTGGCCTGACGCACGAGAAGATGTACAAGTCATTCTTCGGACCTCAGGTAGAGTGTCCGGAAATCACCGAGGACGTGGGCCTGAGCAGTAACAGCGCCGCCGAATAGGTAAGGAATCCTCTGGCCGAACATACTATCTCTCATTTGTTACGAAGTTATTTCTGAGAGTTCGCTTTTTGACCAGGACTGGCTAACAAAGGCGAAGTTGATTCGGTGTTCGGCCCCCCTCCCTGAGGGTTTAGACAATCTGATATTGGAAAAGATGTTCCAGGTCGCACCTTGCCCGGAGCCCTTGAAGGAAGATACTGGGGAGGATAATACGGGCGAACGCGGGCCCCCAACGCTGCCCATTCTAACCGAGGGAGCGAGCATCTCCATGAAGGAAGACGACCGGAGGAGGAAAAGGACTGCGCCCGGGGATTCGGAAGCCGAAGCTTCCAAATGGGAGAAGAAGTCTCCCACAGAGGGTCCTACCTCGGGGGGTGCTTTTGCCGCACAAAGTCCGCGGGGGGATCAATTCTCCAGCGAGTCGTAAGTGACCCAAAAATACGTTAATAGTACAGGTATGCCATCATTTTCTTCCGAGAAAATAACCACCGCATATATCTTTGCAGTTCGGGCCTTAGCCCCTCTCAAATGAGCTTGTCTTCGGGGGATCTTCTTCCAGAGATGATGGAGAGCGAAACGCCTCCTCCAGACTCCTCTGCTCCGAAAGCGGGCGACCCCGAAGTGTCGCCACGGAGGGCCTCTCCGAGTCCGGTGAGGCCAGAAGATAATCCCATTGACCCCCGAAGCTCCCGGTGTCCGGCTCCCAAAGAGAGCGGACGAAAGAGTCCGGCACCGTCTGGTGTGCGATCGGATGTTCTGAGGGAGTTTATGGAGAGAATCTCGTCCGCCGAAAGCGGATTGCATGAAGCTTTTATGAGTCTACTGGCAGGCTTTGAGGTACGTAAAATAATGTAGGATAGTCCTGCACATGCTAGGTGTGCCCTGTGTAGACAGTAGCCCCTGAGACTCTGGTTGTCGTCGGAAACGGCGATGAACAGAGGATCATATTCCCAGGTAATAACCATACTGCCTCTATGTGCAGGTGATGGAAGCTCCGGTGGCTGGCCGGACTAGCGAGTTTTCCCATTTAAAACGGTAGTTGGATGCGGCAGACGCCGACATCGAGCTTGTTAACAAAAGGCTTGACAAGGCACAAGGTAAGTGTCATTATCAACGCCACATAGTAAGAGCAGTATGATGCCATGCAGTATCTTTAATATGTTGTGAGTGCAGATGGAGCTGCCACTGTTGAAGCCTTGCGAGCAGAACTTGCCCGAGCCAAGGAACAAGCGAGGTTTGGTAATGCGGCTGCTTTGAAGGCGGCCGAAGAGTTGAAAGCCGAGAAGGCCGCGCATGGCGAGAGCCGAGATAAGATGGCCAAGATGGCCATAGAATTAAAAGCCGCTGCCGACCGTTGCCGGGTTCTTGAAAGGAAAACCTAGCGAAGGCATCAGACCTTGAGAAGGCTGCTGCGACGAGAAAAGACATCCGCTCTGCTATGAGGGCGAAGAAGGAGGAGCTGCGGGAAGCCGGGGATATTGTAGCTGGGAAATCCTTTATGTTGCGGAGGAAGTTCGGAGATCCACGCTATGCCTCTCTGGATCGGCTGTGCAGTTCGGAGGATGTGTATATGGATTTGGCAGCAAGCGCTGCCGATGCGGCCAAGTACTTCCAGGGTCAGACGGACCGTGAAGTGGACCAGCTGTTTTGGACACAATTCCATTTTCCCGAGCGTCCGCTTTCATTAACTGACCAATTAGCCGAATGGGCCGAACTGAATAGGTTGTCCGGACTTGCCATGAGGTCTGTTGTGGATCAGCTATGGCCAGAAAAGCCAAAACCGAACATCTATTTCAGCTTGGTGCAGCAGTTCCTTGACGTGGTGCCGCACATTAATGCGATGAAGAGGTCGGCGTGCATAGAGGGCTCATGGATGGCCTTGGCCCATGTTAAAGCATACTGGGCGGAGATGGATGCTACCACTGTTGCAGCGCGGGATTCGGCCATAGGTCAAATGGCTGCTGATCACTACTTTGAAGAAGTTCTTGAGGGTGCTCGTTTGATAGAGACCCAATGCTCAAAAAATATTTTGTTTGAGTGACATGTAATCTCATTGTAAGCGAAATGCTTTTATAAATTTTTATAAGGCTATTTTTATACTTTTGCCTAAAAGTAATATGATGCCTCCTGGGCGGCCGTTTATGTATACATGTGTATAACCTGAAAGATTGCAGCCGTCGGCTTCAACCCCCACGCATATAATGCGGAGGTGCTCGCAAAAAACACGTGTTTACACTTAACCCAACGTCTTGGTCCTATTAAGGAGGTGATAGCGGAGCGAGCGAGGCAATCGTACTATAATGCTTTACCACTTTCACTTAGCCATAGGAGTTTGACAGTGGGGCTACTAGATAGCCCCTGGTGGCTCCGCACTCTCCCGATCCCGGGGTGCGTACATGCCTGGCCGGAAGACGGACCTTCATTAAGGCGGAGGAATTCTAACATTCAAACAGGTCATCGAGTGGTTGACCAGTCTCACGCTATATCATGACAGTCAGTTTTTGGCTTTCTCTACTGAGGTGCTCGTCCGAATGAACCAGGGCACAATCGCAGTAGTTCTCCTGGTGCTACCTTAGCCGGTAAAGCAGAATGTAAGGCACCAAAACACAGGAGCCGGGCAAACCCAACATTTGACCAAAGACAATGATTCGGAGCTGATGCATATAGGGCGAAACTCGCGACGCCGAACACTCCCTAAGGTATTCGGTCTTTGTGGTATAAACTGGGCCTAAATAATGGCCTTTGTAAGAAGCCCCTTGTGTCCAGGTACGTGCATTGTTCTGGCGTGGCCACATGCCAAGATGTCATCATCCTTCTCAACGGTGGAGATGTATCAACAAGAGACGGTAAAAAAGGTTTACCCAGGGTCTTAATCTAAAAAGAATCCTTGGAGCGGGTCCCTGCTACACATCTACGCCTGTGTCTCCGTTGTGCTGTATCCTGGATGGGTGTAGCACGATGATCGTCTGTAAAAGAGAGGAATTTAGGTGAAAAAGTTGTCGTGCAAAAAGATAGTTTTTAAAGAAACCATATATAATTCAAGATGAGAAGAAATTGCCACTTGTCTACGCGTGTTGAGCCCCTTGTGTTGACAAATAGGGGTGTGACCATTTATTCGGTATAAATAGCGGTGCCGAACTTGATTAGTTGTGTCTGAGGTCTTGACGACCTATTGAATGCTTTTGCTGGTCCGGGCACCTTTAGTGTGCGGCTGCCAAGGCAGCCGCACTCTCTTCGGCGCGCAGAGATCGCTTGATATTTCCGTTCACTGAAATGATGCCACGTGGACCGGGCATCTTGAGTGTGAGGGAGGCGTAGTGTGGTATTGCAACTAAGCGAGCGAAAGCTTCGCGTCCGAGCAGTGCTTGATAGCCACTATGGAACGGAGCGATGTGGAAGGTAAATGCTCGCGACGGAAGTTATCGGGGGAGCTGAATATAAATTGTAGTAGGAGGGAGCCCGTACAACGAGCCCCTGGGCCTGGCGTTACTCCTTTAAAGGTAGTATTGCTATGGTGAATTTTTGTTGGGTCTAACCCCTTCCCATGAATTGTATCCTGATATATTAGGTTTAGATTGCTGCCACCATCCATCAAGACTCATGTGAAGTGATATCCTCCAATTACTGGGTCTAATACCAGGGCAGCCCATCCTGCGCGTCAGATACTTGCTGAGTAATCGCGATGGTCGAAAGTGATCGGTTGATACGACCAGTGGCAGGACTTCGCGGTGACAGGCACTTGGGTATATTTTCCTGGGAGTGTCGCGTTGTTTTTTTCCATGATCACATGTAACACGTTTACTGTTTTGACTTCTGGTGGAAATTTCTTCTGTTCCCCAGTGTCTTCCTTGGGAGGCTCGTCCTCGTCTTCACTTGGTGTATCCTCCCCCTTGTGTACGGCGTTGAGCTTGCCGGACTGCTTGAAGACCCAACATTCTCTGTGGGTATGATTAGTATGTTTACCAGGGGTACTATGGATCTGACATACTTGGTCCAGAATTTTGTTGAGGCTGGACAGTTCATCCCTGGGGCCTTTAGAGGGCGGCTTTTGACCTGGCCGAGAGCTTTTGAATCCGGCGTTTACTGCCACGCCCTTCGTGCTGTCTTCTTTATTCCGGTGTTTGTTATTGCTGTTGCATCGTGATTTCCCGTTTCCATCTCTAACTTCAGATGTACTGGGGTCGCTGGTGCTGCATCTGGCTAGCCAGCTGTCCTCACCCACGCAAAAGCGGGTCGTGAGGCTTGTTAATGCAGCCATCATTCTCGGCTTATTTTGGCCGAGGTGTCTGGCAAGCCATTCGTCACGGATGCTATGCTTAAAAGCTTCCAAGGCTTCGGCGTCCAGACAATCAACAATCTGGTTCTTTTCAGTAAGAAACCTGTTCCAAAGCTTTCGGGTTGACTCTCTGGGCTGTTGAGTTAAATGACTCAAATCGTCCGCATCCGGAGGTCGGACATAAGTCCCGTGAAAATTCGCCCGAAAGGCCTCTTCGAGCTCTTCCCAACTTCCAATGGAGCTTTCGGGGAGGCCTTTAAGCTAGTGACGAGCTGGCCCTTTGAGCTTGAGGGGTAAGTACTTGATGGCGTGGAGATCATCTCCTCGAGCCATATGGATATGAAGGATGTAGTCCTCAATCCAGACCCCAGGGTCTGTTGTTCCGTCGTATGTCTCTATGTTTACGGGTTTGAATCCCTCTAGAAATTCATGGTCCAGCACCTCATCGGTGAGACATAGGGGGCGTGCGGCACCCCTGTAGCTGGGTGTACCACGTTGTTCGGATGTTTGTTGTGTTGCATTGTATGTTGGGGCGCGCTTGCGTGGTCCATAGATGGATCTTGTTGTGCCGTCCTTTGGGTGTGAGCCCTCGCATGGGTCGCGTGTTGTATTGTGAGTGGCGTTGTATGCCGCTCTGTGTTGGTAGAGGGGTCATCTATCCAGGCAGCTGGCTGCTTTGATATTTGGTTGAGAGGGGTCTGAGGCCTCCTCATCGAATTCAGGTAGCAGCTTCCGCTTTGGGTAGCTCTTGGAGGGGCGATTGTCGCCGTACCTCGCTGCTGTGTTGAGTATTTTACTCCATCTGATTTGGAGTGTGTCTTGCGAAGTATTGAGCCTTTGCTTCTGCTTTTCAAGACTCCTCGCAGTGGCAACAAGCCTTTTACGGCATTGTGCTGCTCCAGGTGCCTGTCCGGCGTTATGTCGTCCGGACCATTATCCTTGATAGAATTTGTTTGTTCGTTTTGATTATCCGGATTGTCGTTGTGCGGCAGCGGTTCGCCCTGCTCCAGCACTGGGTCTGTGTGATCGTTATTTCTGTTGAGGCGGGATTTGGGGTGGCGCTTGCGTCGCCGCTTTGACTGCTTCTCGAGGGAACAAGCCTTCGGTGTGTCCTTACGCTCCTCGTCGTCATCTTTTGGTGCGTCCACCATGTATATGTCATATGACGAGGTCGCTTTCCAGGGCCCAATAGGCGCTGGTTCTTCATCGTCTCTTTCATCGGCGTCCATACTGTCGATGTCTTCGGAGTTGAAGTCGAGCATGTCGGTTAAATCGTCGATAGTGGCTACAAAGTGGGTGGTGAGTGGGCTTTGAATTTCTTCATCGTCCGTATCCCAACCTTGCTGACCGTAGTCCGGCCAGCGCTCTCCTGATAAAGAGAGAGACTTTAGTGTCTTCAGAATATCGCTGAAAGGTGAGTGCTGAAAGATTTCCACGGCAGTAAACTCCATGATCGGCGCCCAATCGTATTCGATCGGCAGGGGAGCGGAGGGTTCGGAGTCCGGAGAGGAGTCTGGCTCCTTGGAGTCACGAGTCTCGCGTAGTGCAGGGCTGGTGTTCGGCTCGATCGCCGTTGGGATCGCAGCCCCCGAGGCGGCGTCCAACCACCCATCCTCGATCGGCGCAGCTGGCTCCGAATTAAGGGTCAAAGCCGATGCGGGTGCGGCCTCCGTGGCATTGTTCGGCGGCAGAGCTCGATCATGCTCGTCGTGACAGCGCGGCGCGCTCGGCAGTGGCTCGAATCCATCGAAGATCAAGTCCCCGCGGATGTCAGTCGTGTAGTTTAAACTTCCAAATCTGACCTGACGGGCAGGGGCATAGCTTTCGATCTGCTCCAGCTGGCCAAGTGAATTGGCCCGCAATGCGAAGCCGCCGAAGACGAAGATCTGTCCGGGGAGGAAGGTCTCTCCCTGGACTACATCGCTATTGATGATCGTAGGAGCCATCAAGCCTAACGGCGACGACAAAGAGGAACTCTAAATGAAAGTACCAATGTCGGTGTCAAAACCAGCGGATCTCGGGTAGGGGGTCCCAAACTGTGCGTCTAGGCCGGATGGTAACAGGAGGCAAGGGACACGAAGTTTTACCCAGGTTCAGGCCCTCTTGATGGAGGTAAAACCCTACGTCCTGCTTGATTAATATTGATGATATCGGTAGTACAAGAGTAGATCTACCACGAGATCGGAGAGGCTAAACCCTAGAAGCTAGCCTATGGTATGATTGTTGTTCTGTATGTTGTCCTACGGACTAAAACCCGCCGGTTTATATAGACACCGGAGAGGGTTAGGGTTACACAAAGTCGGTTACAATGGTAGGAGATCTACATATCCGTATCGCCAAGCTTGCCTTCCACGCCAAGGAAAGTTCCTTCCGGACACGGGACGAAGTCTTCAATCTTGTATCTTCAAAGTCCAGGAGTCCGTCTGAAGGTATAGTCCGGCCATCCGGACACCCCCTAATCCAGGACTCCCTCGGTTGGTTTCAGTGTGCCGAGGGTGGTGTTACAGCTGTGGCACGACCAACGGTATGTTTGGTTTGTGCCCAAGGTTGCCCCATCAAAGCATTGGGTAGCCAAAATTTTGGTTGAGGTATTGGTTGCCCATGATTTGGCCGACATTAGCAAGAAAAATAAACTAGAGTTGGCTAGAGTTCATTGGCATGCCAAAGAAATGGCAACCATCCAAACAAAGACCAATCTTTGGGTCATGACCAAAATTTTGGTTGAGGTATTGGTTGCCCATGATTTGGCCGACATTGGCAAGAAAAATGAACTAGAGTTCACTAGAGTTCATTGCCATGCCAAAAAATGGCAACCATCCAAACAAAGACCAATCTTTGGGTCATGACCAAAATTTTGGTAAGGTGCACTTTGGCCACAATCCAACACACCCTAACACCCAGCTCGTCGAGGATGCACGGGGCGCCGCGACGCGTCCGCGGAGTGGTGTAGCGCAGCCAACTGCATCCTCTAGACCTGAGACCATGCCGGGTCGTCTTGCTTTTTCAATGACATGTGGGAATCGCATGTGACCAAAGGGCATCTCCAACGTTGCAACGACCGTAGCTGACTACCCTGGCACACCAAAACCCTCGTCCCTCGCGCCGTCGCGCGGTGCGTTGCCAGCCGGCGCCAGCTGCCCACATTCATGCCATCCGTTCGTATGTCGTTGTTAAGAGGCTCGGTGCCCGATGAACCAACTCCGGCGACTTAATGATGCACCCGGACGCTTGGCCTCACCGGAATGCGCTACATAAAGCGGCAATGCCCAGCTAACCTCCACACCATAGCGCATCGTCCTCCTACATGGCACCACATCCGCCATGACCGCAAGTGCCAACGCTCTGTGGGAGAGCTTGTCTTCGGGGATGAAGCTCGAGGTTGTTGCCCTCGCTCAAGTCGCCTCTCGCGACGCAATAGCAGCGTAGCCGGACGCAGACGCGACCGCACAAGTGGTGGCCACGCTGGCGGCCAACGACGGGAGCACCGTCAGCCACGCGTCCTACTTGCCGCCGTCCAACGTCCGGCACCGCCGAGGTTGGGGACTCCTCCGAGGATGAGTAGGGCATGGGAGGCGGCAGGGCATGGTGTGCCAACTGGCCGGTCCATATCCCGTGTTCTACTCTTCCTCGTCGAAGACCGCACCTTCACTTCACGGGTCTTGAACCCCGCCCCCGTACATAGAGATCGCAGATGGAGGACGTCGGTCGCCTCCGTAAAATAGGTTTAGGTTCGAGTTTCTTTTATTTTTCTGTCCTATAAAAGTTCGAAATGTAATGAAAATCTACTGTGTTTGCATTAATCTCGGCCGGTGTATATGAACTTTCACAATAATATACGTATTGTAGGAGTACTAGCAAGATGCCCGTGCGTTGCACGGAAGATCAAGATCTTGTGGGAGAAAAGGATGAACGAGGGAAAGCCTTATCTGCAAATGTGGAGAGGAGTGCGGGTGAATTGTCATAGTTTCCTTCGTATCCGTTAGATATAGATCGGACGACCTATATTGCAGGATGACAGGCACACCATCATCACCAACTCTACTTTTTATTGAACTGAGACAAATCTAACATGCAAAGTAAAATAAACACATAGGGTCTATACATACACAAATTATATTAGGCACTCCAATAGTACGTCCACTACACATTCACGCATTTCACATCTTTCTACATCTACAGGAACCTACGAAAGGGTTAACGTCAATTGCCTCTCTCTCTCCTCCCCTGATTTTCATGGTGGTGGGCCCCTCCCTCCCCCCAATCTACAATCAACAGCTCACACGTTTCACATTACGTTAATTACGTAACTGGGATTACGTAGGTGTAGCATTACTCGTCCTAAAAAACCCAACTAAGCCAACCTCCCAGCATATCGCGCGGGAAAAGACCCGGCCGCGCCGTTTTAGTCGGGATTACCGGATTACTAGTACTAGTATCGATGGATTGCGTGAAGCAACAAATTATTTTTTGAGGGGGCGAAGCACCTAGTTTAAAAGGAAAAAAGGCGGTACAATCACAGCACTCCTGCCGCGGTCGCATTGCACCCCACACATGTTCGGTCCTGCACACTGCTCACGCAAACGGAACGCGCTTCGGCTGGCCTCTTCACTAACATGTGGGACTGCACTTGGAGAAACCGACCATGCGCCAAACTCCCCCCGCCCACCGCACAAAAATCCTCCCCCCCCCCCCGCCACAACCAAAAACTCCCCCCAAATCCGATTCAACCACCCTTCGGCCAACTAGCCAATAATATTCCCGAAACCCTCCTCCCCCCTGTCCCCCTCCACTCCATTCGCTCCGCCAAAGCCGCTGTCGGTGTCAAAACCGGCGGATCTCGGGTAGGGGGTCCCGAACTGTGCGTCTAGGCGGATGGTAACAGGAGACAAGGGACACTATGTTTTTACCCAGGTTCGGGCCCTCTCGATGGAGGTAAAACCCTACTCCTGCTTGATTAATATTGATGATATGGGTAGTACAAGAGTAGATCTACCACGAGATCAAGGAGGCTAAACCCTATAAGCTAGCCTATGGTATGATTGTTATTCGTCCTACGGACTAAAACCCTCCGGTTTATATAGACACCGGAGAGGGCTAGGGTTACACAGAGTCGGTTACAATGGTAGGAGATCTACATATCCGTATCGCCAAGCTTGCCATCCACGCCAAGGAAAGTCCCTTCCGGACACGGGACGAAGTCTTCAATCTTGTATCTTCATAGTCCAGGAGTCCGGCCGAAGGTATAGTCCGGCTATCTGAACACCTCCTAATCCAGGACTCCCTCAGCCGCCCTCCCCGCCGCGCCGATACGTTGGCGCCACGGTTCGGTGATCCTCTCGCTCCCATAGTACGCTCGTGGACTGCCGTCCTCTAGCTGCACCGCCACCTCTGGCTACATTCTTGTGGAGGCGCATGACGGTCAGCGCCGCCACCGCTGGCAGCCTTCGTGTGGAGATGCATGGCGGTCAGCTTCTCCCACGGAACGTGCATTCTAGACTGAGGCCCCGTTCATGTCGGTGTAGCGCTGAATGTTAGCTGATAGACACTGTTAATCTCACTGTTTGGTGAAGTAGTTTACTGTCAATATGCTCTGCTTAAGAAGCTTCCTTACCCTGTTCTCCACTCAATCTGCTTAGCTGAGATGGCATGCCAAGGCCGATTAGTTGCTAAAATATCCTGCCATATATTTATTGTGACATAGATTGCCATGGTCTGGTAGCCAATCTGTTAGGTGAAATAGCTCTACACGGTTTTATACCCGATCGTTGCTGCTGCGATGGCCTTCGATAGTTCGATGGCTGTGTGCTCGGCCTCATTGACTACTGAAACAGCCTGCCATAATTTGGCATTCAAATCTGTTTGCGGAATTAGCTTTACATATATTTCGTTACTTAGATCTGCTCGTCCAAATATCTTGCCATAGCTTTAGACATCGACCTAGGTATTTTTTTCTGGACTTCATAGAAAAGCATATTTGTTTTTCCTGTAATATCTGGTAGAAGAACTAATTTGTATGTCTAACAGATGGACATGAGTTGGATAACTTCTGCTCGAAGATTCTCTGCTGCATATGTCAAGGGGGTTGAAAACTTCAAGAACTTTATCAGAGCTGAATACGGTGGTCCGAAATCAGATGTGCTCTGCCCGTGTAGCAGTTGTATGAATTCAGTTACAAGACCCCAGTCAACTGTGCAAAATAATCTACACTTGTATGGGATGTCGGTCACATATACTAGGTGGGTTCATCATGGTGAAGCTGTGAACATCAATGTTATTGACCACGTGGAAGCAGCAGATCACCATCTTGATCTGCCTGATGCTCAGGTGGAAGAGGAGGAGGAGGTGGTGGTGGCAGAGCCAGTGAGTTTGACCAACATTGAAACAATGCTACAAAATGCTCGTGCATTCCGTAAACTTTCACCTACAGAAGAAAAACGATGGGCCCGTATGTTGGAACAATGCAACGTTGCTGTCACCCCAGGAAATAGGCTGTCAGTATTCTCAGCTATGGACACCTTTCTTTAGGTGAAGACAACTGAGCGGATGACCAACAAATCATTCAATGCAATGTTGGCTGCTTTCCGCAAATCTTTCCCAGATGCGTTTGAGCTGCCACACACCTACAGTAAAATGAAGAATTTCCTTCGTGCTGTTGGAATTGGATAAGATATGATCCATGTTTGTAAGAATAATTGTGTTCTGTTCCAGAAGGATTATGCCAACTTAAGTGAATGCCCGAAATGCAAATCATCAAGATGGAAAGATGGCGATGCTGTGAAGAGGATTCCTCATATTGTTCTTAGACATTTTCCAATTACACCAAGATTGCAGAGGTTGTTTCATGATGCTAAAACTAGAGAGGATGTACTGTGGCATTCTAGGAACCAGGAGTACATAGATCTGAATGTAATGAGCCATCCATCTCATGGTAGTGAGTGGAAAAGCTTCAATGATAAACACAAAGAGTTTGCTGCTGACCCGAGAAACATTAGAGTTGGCTTAGCTTCAGATGGATTTAACCTATTTGTCCACCAGAGCGCCACATATAGCATGTGGCCAGTGCTTGTTATCCCTTACAACATGCCTCCACATGTCTGCACCAAAGAATCAAACTACATGATGGACTTGCTCATCCCAAGTCCAAAAAGTCCTAGAAAGGATTTTGATTTGTTCATGGAGCCTCTTGTGGAGGAACCTCAACAGCTATGGAAGGGTGTTCTCACTCGAGACCTATATAGCAGCCCACCAGCTGATTTCTTTCTGCGTGTTGTTATAATTTGGTGCATCCATGATTATCCGGCTTTGGACACTATGTCAGGGCGAACGACACATGGTTACAATGCATGTGTTAGCTGTGACAGGAATCCGCTGTCATACACAATACTTAGCAAGATCTGTTACATTGGACACCGCCGTTTCCTTGCCAAGGACAAGCAGCATCCTAGAAAATACCAAAGACATGTGTTCAATGCAAAGCATGAAAACCGTGATGCGCCAAAGAGGCTCACCGCCGATGAGTTGCAGGTGGAATTAGAGAAGGTCGAGCATATTACACAAGGAAACCATCCTGGTAATGGTAGCGGGAAAAGGAAGCGTGGCAAGGTAGAAGAGAGATTATTAACCGCAGGTCCACTTTGTGGGACTTGGAGTATTGGAAAGATTTGGATCTGCGGCATAATCTTGATGTGATGCACATCGAGAAAAATATATGTGACAGCATTATCAGGACACTTCTTAATATTTAAGTCAAGACGAAAGATACCTTAAAATCTAGGATTGATTTGACACACCTGGGTATCAGAAAGGATTTGCAGGTGCAAGATGAAGGTAAACCATGGGATATGGCACCAGTTGTGTACGTCTTGGACAAGGTAAAAAGAAAAGAATTCTGCGAGGTCCTGTCACGTGTGAGATTCCCACATGGATTTGCTTCCAACCCTGAAAGGAGAGTCAGTGCAGATGGAAACAAGGTACAAGGGTTGAAAACATATGACTGCCACACCCTACTTCAAAGGGTTTTACCTGTTATCCTTAGAGGACTGGGCCGCACTGACTTATACAGAGCAGTTGCAGAGTTGGGACAATTCTTCAGGCAACTCTGCAGTAGGAATATCAGGATAGATGCTTTGGAGCGTCTTAGAGACAAGATACCAACTATCCTATGCGACCTTGAGAAGATATATCCTCCAACCTTCTTCGATGTGATGGTGCATTTGGCTGTTCATCTACCTGATGAGGCACTACTTAGAGGTCCAGTACAGTATGGCTGGATGTACCCTATTGAAAGGCGGCGAGGCACTTTCAAGGGCTATGTTAGGAACATAGTTAGACCCGAGGGTTCCATTGCAGAGGCCTACATTGCTACAGAAGCGTTGACATTCTGCTCAAAATACATTGAAACAACTGAACAGCTTAGCAAAGAGGTGGGTGAAGACAATCCCGGGCTCAATGTTTTCGATTATTCAGTTCGAGTTACAGGGAAGAGTCGACAAGACACAAACCTAAAGATTTGGACAAAATGGTTTGGTATGTGTTGAATAACTGTCCTGAGATACTACCTTATATCAAGTAAGTGCAGTACTATAGCTTATACATCGTAATCTACTAAACTTGCAGCACAATATTATATATTTAGATGTTTGACGCGATCACTGTTTTGTGCAGCATCTATAAAGAGGAGTTACTGCCGCAAAATCCAAGAAACATTGACAAACTGGTTATGGCAGGATTTGCGAAATGGTTCAAGAACCATGTAAGCTTTTGAAGTGCACTGTCAGTTTTTTTAATATATTGAGTACATAAGATGATTAGCTTGTCTATTTTCTAACCATAGGTTAAGAAGATGCGGGAGGATGGGCAGTCAGTTGATGATGCCCTTTACTCACTAGCAATGGGTCCTGATACTCGGGTAAGACATTATGAATCTTGCGTTGTTGGAGATGTGCGCTACAACACCCTACAAAACAGTGCCATCATGAGCACAGATACGTATGACAAAGAGACAACTGAAATGTATGCTAACATAACTGACATTGTTCAGTTGCAGTATATCTCCAGTTTCGAGGATCAGCGGTGTGTGGTTCTATTGTGCTGTCGTTGGTATAACCTGTTTTCTAGGATCCCAAAACCCAGAGCTGATGATTATTTCAAATCCATCAATGTCAAGGCGGCGTACCAGACCAAGCAACACAGATATTTTTCTTGGAAGACACATTTGCACATAGCGATGACAGGAGAGTATTGCAAAGGTTTGAGCAGAGGAATTCATTTAATGAAGTTGCACAACAAGATGATGCTTACACTGCTCCTAATGTACAAGATAACACAGATGTTCCTAATATCTTTGAGAACCATCACATCAATGACGCCGGCGAAAAGATTGCCTGTCGTGTTGTGGACATACAAGAGTTGATCAAGAAGAAGCCAACGTTCGAGGACGTTGAGGATGAAGAAGAAGACGACACCGTGGGGAATTACGATTCAGACTGATACACATGGCGAAGATGTTGACGCTGCTGCTGCGGATGATGATTACATTGCTTTTGTCGTATTTCCTGTCGGAAGACGTTTTTTTATCTACTATGTGAAATTGTGTTTGCTATGACAACTGAAACCTGATGAACATGTTGTTTAGTATTTTGCTGTGAGAACATCACTTGTTATGTATGCTGATTTGTGTTTGGTGATTGTATGACAACTAAAACCTTATGACATTGTTGTTTAGTTATACTCATATTTGGCTGTGAAACTTGAATTTAGTGACATAGTTTGTCATTGGACTGCAATTTGCTCGACGTCTTCGAATGAGAACAAAGCTGACCCGACAGGGCCTCTGCTATTTATTTATTTATATGAGAAAAAGGGGATAACCCCTGATTTCCGTTAATAGAAATCATTAGTTGTTCACAACACTACGCCTAGCCTGCTACACAGGTTTCATTCATTACTAGTTTCAGCAAAGTGCTCATGTCGTAGCCACTGAATACATCACGAGTGCTACATACACTGCAAATAAAGAGACAATCATCCTACAGAGCACATCGATTTTGCCCATTATCTTCACAAGCTCTTTCATCTCCTCATTCCTATCAAGGCCGTTTAGTAGCTATTGCTTGGCCATGATCAGAGGAACTGCATCTTTAACCTTCTGCTCTGCATCTTCCTCTTTTGTTGTTCCTTCAGTTACTTGTCCAACACCCCAACCTGCTGGTATTGGGATTCCTTGGCTAACCAAATAATCAGCGTAGTTGCATTCCCCCACATCAGCAACTTCCCAGAAATACAAATCACACGAATCTTCCCTTTTCTGCACGAATCAAATTGGAAGATCATCAACCAAACTATTTAAAAAATCAGCAACTGAAAGCAGCAGAACAACACTTAAACATATTATTACCCCATGATTCAGGCATTTGTAGAAGACTCAGTCAGGATTGCTAATTGTGGTTGAGACGCGACGGATGACTCTGCGTGATTTGCAGCAGTGGCACCACACCAACGGCAGCGGGTTGCGATGAGCAATCGGCTGCGGTGCACATGCCGGTAGGTGTGTGATGAGACCCACAGGCGATGGTACGGGTGGCGACTTGGCGCATATCTGGTTGTTGCCTGCTGAAGAGCAGGTGGATGAGCAGCCAGCGGGCATGGTTGATGCGGCCAGAGCTTCTAATGCTAGGCATAGTAAGTAGAGAAGAGGAGAAGTGAACGTTGGATATGTCAGTTTCATTACTTGCAGAGTAGCCTAGCACCATATATAGTTATAGTCTAGGTTTGGATTCGAACCAGCTACAGGAGCACGTCTTTCTTTTTTCTAAAACTCGGCAACGTCTCTTTACTAGTACACTAGCTTGTTCTGTACGCCTTCCCAAGTCTTTGATTTTCTTTCCCTTTTTTGCGAGGAAGGAAGGAGGACAAAATTGAGAGTTCCTGGGACTTGAACCGAAGACCTCCCAGTTGAAAACTAAGGGTGCTAGTCACTTATGTGGCGAACGTTCCTTGTGAGGAGGACGGCAGACGAACGCATTTTCCTTGCAGTTTTCTTCCTATATATAAAAAAGTATGCTACTTGGTGTCCGCTTAGTCAAAAAACAATTGTGCCAACCTTGACCGTTGGATTGACATTCAACATCTGTCGCGTTTATACAGTCTCTTCTTCCTCGAGCCGCCAAAGCCAAACCAGCGCCGGCGGGACCGCCTGCTCCCGCCTCCCAAGGCTGGTTGTGATCTTCCCCGGCTCCTGTTCGTTCCCGTCCGAGGCCTCACCATCGTCCTCCGCATTGGTTCGCTCGCCGGGGCGCCGCCCTCCGGTGTTATCAACATGGTCAACAACCGAGAGGAGTAAGGAGATGACAGTACATGGTGAGGATGACAGTAGGGACCCAGCAGCGCACGTAGTGATTTTGTTTTTCAGGATGGAGAAGGGTATCAACTGGGTTGTGCGGGACCCGTGGCCCGTCTAGCCCAGGCTTTTATTTCATATGTTTAGCACATGACCAGCCCAGTTTGTTTTTTCCTTTCTGAAAATGGCTAGCCAGCTATTTTGTTTTTTGTAGAATAACCAACGTAGGCCTACTTGCTTTTCTACGCCCTGCTGGGCCGGAAATCTTTCAAGACGAGGAGGGATGCATTTTTCCTAGAAAATGGGCTATAAGTAATAAGAAGTGGGCTATAATTAATAATAAATGGGCTGTAAAATGAAAAAATACAGCAAACAGACAATTAGTTCCAAAATATCGTTTTCTTTCGGATTTTGATATTTTAAATTTCATTGTTTTGTGCGGGTAAAATTTCATTTAATTTAAATTAAGGTATATTTAGATTTAAAATTAATTTGAATCTGGCTAGAAATTTCGGGCTATATGCTGTTTGGGATAGATTTGGAGGCTGACTTGTGGGTCTACAAGGTTGACGTGTACTTTGGCTTTGTCAACTTAGTCCACTAACGATTCTAGCAGCAGTGACCGTTGGATGTTAATCCAACGGCCGATCTACTTCTTCAATATCTTATCTTCTTGCTCCAGCCGCCCAAACCAGCTCCGGTGGGACTGCCTGCTCCCGCCTCCCGTGGCTGGCTGTGCTGCCGCACAGGCCGCACTGCCCCACCCTACTTCATTGCTGGCCAGACCATTCCTCTACTCACCCACACCTCCTGTTATTTTCTGGCGATGGCAGCCGGACCAGTAAACCCTCGTACTCCCCACCGCGTGGGCAACCATTGCCGAGTCTTCCCCAGCTCCGTGTCGTTCCCTTCCTAGGCCTCGTCGTCGTCCACCGCCATGGTGCTCTCGGCGCGGCCTAGTCAACGTGGTCAACGAACGAAATCCATCGGCCATGGACTGTACGCGCAAAATAATGATTCCTCCACCTGACAGTTGGGACCAACCGGAAGGGCCTCTGTATTTCGCGAGAAAAACGTTCCCCCCGCTGACATGTCAGACCCACCAGCTATATCTTCGCACGCAAGGAAGTGCCTCCTTTTTACGCACAAAAAAATGAATACCCCCCAGCTAGCTGGGACCCACCATAGTGGGAGGATGACTTGTGGGCCAACTAAGTTGACGGGGAAGGAGGGCTTTGTCAACTTAGTAAATATGAACGATTTTAACTCCAGTGACCGTACGATGTCTATCCAACGGCCGTACTGCTTCTTCGACCTCTGGTCTTCTTGCTCCAGCCGCCCAAAGCAGCGCCGGTCGTGCCATATGCTCCTGCCTCCCGTGGCCGACTGTGCTGCCGCAGAGGCCTCACCGCCCACTACTATTCCCACCGCTGGCCAGGCCCTGCGGCGACGGCAGCCTCACACCGCAGCCGAACCAGTGAACCCTCGTACTCCTCTCCGCGCGGGCTTTCACTGCCACGTCTTCCCTGGCTCCACGTCGTCCCCTTCCTAGGCCTCGCAGTCGTCCACCGCCGTGGTGCTCTCGGCGCGGCCTGGTCAACGTGGTAAAGGAACGACTTCCATCGGACGTGGACTATATGTGGAGAGGCTGACAGCTGGGTCCACGGCCGCACCAAGGAAGTGCCTCCTTATTATGCGGAAAATAGTGATTCCTCCACCTGACAGCTGGGACCCACCGGACGGGCCACTGTATTTCGTGGAAAAAACGTTTCCCCCTGCCTACTGGGACCCACCAGCTTCATCTTCGCACGCAAGGAAGTGTGTCCGGGCAAAAAAACGATTCGCCCCCCTGACTGCTGGGACCCACCAGCTACACCTTCGCACGCAAGGAAGTGCGTCCGGGAAAAAACGATTCACCCCCTGACTGCTGGGACCCACCGGCTACATCTTCGCACGCAAGGAAGTGCGTCCAGGCAAAAAAAGCGATTCGCTCCCCTGACTGCTGGGACCCACCAGCTACATCTTCGCAGGCAAGGAAGTGCCTGATAGTCGGGACCCACTTGGTCAAAGCATACGTAGCGTTGTCATTCTGGTCGCGAACGTGTACGTACATACTGGTCAATGTAGAGGCATGCACGTGTCATAGTAGAGGCGCCCACGTAGCATGTACACGTACGTATAGCGGCCAGGGTGCAAGAAAGAAAATACGGCCATGTATGTGTAGATACGGGCTGGGTCTCGAACACCTACTCACGCATACGTACGGCCAGGGCTCGTGTACATGGCTGGGTCAGAATGGAGAAACATCATCGTCGCCGTGTTCATGGGGAGGCAACGGAATGCGCCGTGTTCATGGGGAGGCAACTGAATGCGTCGTGTTCATCGGGAGGCAACGGAACGCGTGGGAGCCAATCGGCTGGGTCGGAACGGAATGCGTGGTCGTATTCATCGGGAGGACTTGGAGAGAACAGGCGATGGAAACGAGGCCTGGCGTACCGCACAATGGAGGAAACGAATCTCCTATGTTCGGAACAGGGTCTTGTTGATCGGGAGGGGTCTGGCGTACCACAAAACGGAGGAAACGGACCTCCTACGGTCGAAACAGGGGTCCTGTTGATCGGGAAGGGTGTGGCATACCGCAAAACGGACGAAATGGACCTCCTACGATCGAAACGGGGGTCCTGTTGATCGGGAGGGGTGTGGCGTACCGCAAAACGGACGAAACGGACTTGTGTTGGAGCGCTACAGTCGAAACGGGGGTCCTGTTCATCGGGAGGGGTGTGGCGAACCGCAAAACGGGACTCCACGGGATACTGTTCATCTCCACCGTCGACCTCCTCCAGCCTCCATGGGCTACCGTCGAGCTCCTGCAGCCTCCACGGGCTCCTAATCATCCAGCCTCCACCGTGCGCTACTCCACCGGCTACTGTTCAACCACCCCTCCACGGGCACCCCTCCATCGTATTCTGTTCATCCAGCCCTCGACACCACGGGGTCCTGTTCAACCACCCCTCCATGGGTACCCCTCCACCGTCTACTGTTCATCCAGCCCTACACCACACCATGGGGTCCTGTTCATCCAGAGGCAACGCCACCACTCATTGTTCATCCCACCCCCCCCGCCGCAACGCTCACTATTCATCCCAGAGGCAGGATCGATCGGCTTCAGTTCGCAGCAGTAGCGAAGGAATCGATCGATCGGGTTCAGTTAACAGCCATCGATCGATCACTTGGGTTTAGTAACACGTAGCCTGTAGTGCAATCGATCGGGTTCAGTTAGAGCCCAACGCCTCGCTCGGGTTCAGTTAGAGCCAACGCCTCGCACACACGCGCGTACGTGTACGAGAGAAACGCGCATCGCTCGGCCCCCGACCTCCCACCGTAACCTTGAACTCCCTGAAATTTTCCTCCCCCTCGCTTCTACCACCGTTTTTTTCGTCATGGACGGCCCAAAGAATATTAAGCAGTTGCGTCTCCGGCCCACCCAGGACGAAAAGCCCATTTTCTGTCATGATTTTTTGTCATAGAAGTAGGAGCCCACCACATCTATGATGATACTAGGTTTTGTCACAATTATCGTCATAGAAGTGTCATATGTATGACAGAAAAAAATTCGTTCGGCCCAAAATGTCACGGATGTGTCTTTTTTTGTAGCGCTTGTTGCACCAGATGGCTAAATCATCACGTTCTTTCTTCTCTCCACTGCAGCGAATGTGCAGTCGGCGCTACCGATGAAACGGGCGATGATAAGTGGTATATGAGAACCTCGTCCCACACACATACCTAGGCGACGGTGATCCGCTGGTTGAGGGAGTCCTGGATTAGGGGGGTCCTCGGACTGCCGGACTATATACTTTGGCCGGATTGTTGGACTATGAAGATACAAGATTGAAGACTTCGTCCCATGTCCGGGTGGGACTCTCCTTTGCGTGGAAGGCAAGCTCGGCAATTTGGATATGTAGATCTCCTCCCTTGTAACTGACTCTGTGTAACCCTAGCCCCCTCTGGTGTCTATATAAACCGGAGGGTTTTAGTCCGTAGGACAACAACAATCATAATAATAGGCTAGCTTCTAGGGTTTAGCCTCTACGATCTCGTGGTAGATCAACTCTTGTAATACTCATATCATCAAGATCAATTAAGCAGGAAGTAGGTTATTACCTCGATCGAGAGGGCCCGAACCTGGGTAAACATTGTGTCCCCTGCCTCCTGTTACCATCCGCCTTAGATGCACAGTTCGGGACCCCCTACCCGAGATCCTCCGGTTTTGACACCGACATTAGTGCTTTCACTGAGAGTTCCACTGCGCCGTCACGATAAAGGCTTGATGGCTCCTTCGATCATCGGCAATGATGCGATCCAGGGTGTGGTTTTTCTCCCTGGACAGATCTTTGTATTTGGCGGCTTTGCACTGCGTGCCAACTCGCTTGGCCATCTCGAGCAGATCGCAAGCTACGGCCCTGGCCGTTAGGTCAAGTTTGGAAACATAAACCATACTGCCAACATCCGCGGAGACTTGATCTTCGACGGATTCGAGCCCGTGTCAAGTGCGCTCCATAGTCACGATGAGCATGACTTAGCTCTGCCGCCGGACAATGTTCGAGAGATCACCCCTGTGGCAACTCCGGCCCTCGATCCGGAGTAGATCGGGCCGTCCGAGGACGGGTGGATGGACCCCACCACGGAGGCCGCACACTCAGCGGTGATAGAGCTGAATACTGACTTCACCTGCAACGAGACCTGTGTTGCCGGATCCTTGGATTCGTCCCCGGCCACGGGCTCCGAGCCGCCTACATCCTTGCCTATCGAATCTGATTGGGCGCTGATCATGGAGTTTTCCTCCGTGGATATCTTTCAGCACTCGCCCTTGGGCGATGTGCTAAATTCATTAAGGTCTCTCTCCTTGTCAGGAGGCCCTTGGCTGAACTGTGTCCGGCTTGAGTGGGAAGCGGACAATGAAGAAATTCGTTCCCCACCCACCACCCACTTAATAGCCACTGTCGACGACCTAACCGACATGCTTGATTTCGGCTCCAAAGACATCGACGGTATGGACGACGATGTAGGAGAAGAACAGGAACCATCACCCAAAGGGCGCTGGACTACCACCTCATCATATGATATATACATGGTGGACACCCCCAAAGAAACGATGGCAATAAGGCAACAGAGGATAATCCCGTCGAGAAGCAATCTAAGCACCAGCATCAACGGCACCAGAGACAATAACATTGCGGATAGCACCGAAGACAAAGACAATACCCTCCAGCGGGAGGATGGGCAAGCTAGCCTAAGGAACAGACTATAGATGGAGAACCAGAGGATGACAATTACATGCCTCTCTCCGACACTCATGACCCGCTTTGCGCGGGCGAAGATAGCTGGTTGGCCCATAGGAACAACATAGCAAGCAACCCTGGAACATCAGAAGCCAGAGATAGCAACGGCAAACCCCGACACAACAAACACAAGCGCCTCAAAAATGGTGAAAACACCGTAGATACGGCAGTCAATGCCGGATTTAGGGGCTCTAAGTCCAGTCAGCGGAATGGGCCACTCAAAAATGACAATTCGGGTCTGTCCAGTCTGGACCGCATACTCGACCGCCCATGCCAAATTAATGGCACCCCAGGAACACCAGCCAATCATACCAACAGAGAATGCTGGGTCTTCAAACAAGCCAGTAGGTCAGGTGCTAAAAACAAAGATAAGGGGTCTCAAAGCGACGATGGCGACGAGGAGCCCAGATCACTGTGTATAGGAGGGCAAAAGAAATTTCCCCCACAAATCCAAACGGAGAACGTGGTAAACGGCACCTACACTCCCAACCCGGACCAGACGCACACCCTTAGTGATGTTGACTTAACGGAACCAGTCGTCCCATAATATAAACTAGGGCCAATTACCTTCAACCGCACGGATCGTCCGGTTAACACCAATCGGGGCAATCCAGCCACACTAGTCCTCGACCCAATGATTGACGGGTTCCACCTCACACGAGTCCTTATGGACGGATGTAGCAGTCTGAACCTGCTTTACCAGGACATAGTGCGCAAGATGGGCATTGATCATTCGGTGATCAAGCCCACTAAAACCACCTTCAGAGGTATTATGCCAGGTGTGGAGGCCAGCTGTACAGGCTCCATCGCCCTTGAGGTAGTCTTCGGATCACCAGACAATGACCGTGCGAAAGAGTTAATGTTCGACATCGTCCCCTTTCGCATTGATTATCAGGCATTGCTCGGACGAACCACGTTCGCTCGATTCAACGTGGTACCACATTATGCCTACCGTAAGCTCAAGATGCCCGCGACGTCATCACAGTTAGTGGCAAGACCAAACTTTCCCTCGGCACCAAGGAGTACACCGCTGCTTTAGCAGCAGAAGCTACAAGTGGCACCTACCAACAAAACTTCGAGTCGACAGCCCGACTACCGGACACCGCCAAAGGACTTTGAACTACTTCACGGCAGGATAGCCCGGCTCGTCCAGACCTCAATTAAACACTCCGTCGAAGGCCAGGACAAGCCACATACCACGGCTAAACCGCTCTACGGCACACAAGCATTTCTTACATTTTGTTTGCAGGTTCAACTTTGCGTAGACCAGGACTGGCGATATGGAAGCAGCTCGAACGCACAAGTGAATCCTTAGATATTCCCCATGATGACCATCCGACTATACACTGGATCCGCACACAGCTTCTTCCCCTGGTCTCAGCAGGTTTCACAGTCATATTTCTTTTTTATCACATTACTTGTACTAACACGCATCGACGTACTATTCAAATACAACTTGTGGATTTTTATAATGCTTATCTAGTGTTATTTCTTGTTGAAATTCTTTTGTCAAGTGGCGTCCGTACACCGCGATATGCCTTAATATGCCAGGGGCTTCGTTTTACCCATAATACGGCACTCAAGTCCGAACACCTTCATGGATGTTCGGCACCCCGAACTTATATCATTATATGCATCAGCTCCGAATCATGTCTTGGGTCAAATGTTGGGTTTGCCCGGCTCCCATGTTTTGCTGCCTTATGTTCCACTATATCGGCTAAGGGGGCACAGGGAGAACTACTACGATTGTGTCCCGGTTCTTCCGGACGAGCACCTCAGTAGAGAAAGCCGAAAACTGACTGTCATGATACGGCGAGAGCTGGTCAGCTGTTGGAGAGGTTGTAAAATCTTTAAGGATTCCTCCCGCATAATGCCAGAACCAATGCAGCGTGCGATAGATCGGCTTTTCTTCCGACCAGCTGCTTATATAGCCCCTCGTGTGGTCTTCCGAACACTAGGGGCTGTGTCTACCTTCCTTTTCTAAAGCTCCTATGGCTAAGTGAGAGTGATAAAGCCCTATAGTCCAATTTCCTGGTTCGTTGTGCTGAACACCTCCTTCGGAGGACCCAAAACTGGGATAAAGAGTGATCAGGTTTATCCCGAACACCCCCGTACTTCTTATGTGTGGGAAGAAGCCGACGACTGGCCAACTCTCAGGATTAATATATAAAACGGCTACGCAGGAGGATAAACTTTTATACAACAGGCAATAAGTAATAGAAATGACCTTGTTCAAAATTACAAAGGACAACATGATTGTATTCATGGAAATATAATGTCCTTGGTGCATTGCTCTGCCGCAAGGCAGGATCCTTTCAGGACACTTTCATAATATAATTCGGGCTTGCGGTGCTCCTTCCCCTCTAGTGGTCCCTCAGTCATCAGCTTTTCACCATCCATCTTCCCCCGACGCACCTTTGCACCCTCTATACAGACCAACCGCTTGATGACGTCAAGTCGAGTGCAGGCACTCACAAGCTGCTTCACGAGCCCGAAGTAGCTGCTTGAAATTGGCTTGGCGGGCCATAGCCGGATAATCAAATCCTTCATGGCTAGTTCGGCCGACCTACGCAGTTCGATCAGCTGTTTCAGTTGGTCGGCAAAAGGCACCGGATAATTCGGTGCCAGATACTGCGACCAGAAGAGCTTATCCGCAGTGTTCCCTTCTTCGGCTTGGTAGAATTGGGCGGCATCCGATATGCTGCGGGGCAGTTCCGCAAATACCCCTGGAGGAATCCGAACTCAAAATTAGAAACATGATTTTCCCCACAAATACTTGCTTTCCATGGAAAAAAGCCTTACCCGCCACAATCGTCGTCGCCTCTTGGATCTCCTGCAGGGTGCCTTGGGTTTCCCCTTGGGCATTGCACGCGGCCTGATGAGCCCTGGCGAGTTTGGATTCTTTCTCCGTTAAACTCTGCTCCAAGGTCTCGCATTTCTTCATGGACTCTTGAAAATCCTGCTTAGCTTCAATAACCCTGGCCTCATGCTTCTCACGGAGAGTGAGGGAGTCCTGGATTAGGGGGTATCTGGACAGCCGGACTATATCCTTTGGCCGGACTGTTGGACTATGAAGATACAAGATTGAAGACTTCGTCCCGTGTCCGGATGGGACTCTCCTTGGCGTGGAAGGCAAGCTTGGCAGTACGGATATGTAGATCTCCTTCCTTGTAACCGACTCTGTGTAACCCTAGCCTCCTCCAGTGTCTATATAAACTGGAGGGTTTAGTCCGTAGGACCAACAACAACAATCATACCATAGGGTAGCTTCTAGGGTTTAGCCTCTTCGATCTCGTGGTAGATCAACTCTTGTAATACTCATATCATCAAGATCAATCAAGCAGGAGCAGCGTTTTACCTCCATCGAGAGGGCCCGAACCTGGGTGAAAACATCATGTCCCTCGTCTCCTGTTACCATCCGGCTAGACACATAGTTCGAGACCCCCTAACCGAGATCCGCCGGTTTTGACACCGACATTGGTGCTTTCATTGAGAGTTCCTCTGTGTCGTCATCGTTAGGCTGGATGGCTCCTTCAATCACCGATAGCGATGTAGTCCGGGGTGAGACTTTTCTCCTCAGACAGATCTTTGTATCCGGCGGCTCTGCACTGCGGGCCAACTCGCTTGGCCATCTGGAGCAGATCGAGAGTTACGCCCCTGGCCACCAGGTCAAGTTTGGAAGCTTAAACTACATGGCCGACATCCGCGGAGACTTGATCTTCGACGGATTCGAGCCCCTGCCGAGTGCGCCGCACGGTCACGATGAGCATGATTTAGCTCTACCATCGGACAGTGTTCAGGAGATCGCACCGGCAACCGCTCCGACCCTCAATTCGGAGCCAATTGCGCCATTCGTGGACAGGTGGATGGACCCCTCCACGGAGGCCGCATTCTCAGCAGCAATCGAGCCGAGTATCGACCTTACCCGTCACGGGAGCCGTGACGCCGAACTGCTGGATTCTTCCCTGGCCACGGACTTCGAACCGCCAGCGCCCGTGCCTATCGAATCCAACTGGGCGCCGATCATGGAGTTCACCTCCGCGGATATCCTTCAGCACTCGCCCTTTGGCGACATACTGAACTCATTAAGGCCTCTCTCCTTGTCAGGAGAGTCCTGGCAGAACTATGGCCGGCCAGATCGGGATGCGGACGACGAAGAAATTCGCCGCCCACCCACCACCCACTTAGTAGCCACTGTCAACGATTTGACTGACATGCTCGCCTTCGACTCCGAAGACATCGACGGTATGGACGATGATGCAGGAGACGAACAGGAGCCACTACCCACAGGGCACTGGACGCCCACTTCATCATATGATGTATACATGATGGACACACCCAAAGAAAACGACGACGACGAACGGAAGGACGCAGCGAAGGATCGTTCCCTCCAAAAGCAGTCAGAGCGGTGGCGTAAGCGCTGCTCCAAATCCCGCCTCGGCAGAAACAACGATCTTATAGACCCAGCGATAGAGCAGGGTGAGCCAGCAGACGACAAACACGACATTGAACCACCGTCCGAACACGGCTACACGGAGAATCAAACCGAGCAACCTGACTCCGGCGAAGATAACAGTCCGGATGACATCACACCAACCAGGCACCCAGAGCAATAGAATACCAATAAAACGCTTGTTGCCACTGCGAGGAGTCTGAAAAAGCAGAAGCAAAGGCTCAAGGCTGCACAAGACACACTCAGAATTAGATGGAGTGAAGTACTCAACACTGCAGCAAAGTACGGCGGTAGTCGCCACACAAAGAGCTACCCGAAGCGAAAGCTTCTACCTGAATTCGATGAGGAGGCCTTAGATCCCCCGCAGTCAAAAAACAAAACAGCCATCCGGTCGGATAGACGACCTCGTGGCCAACATAGAGCGGCAAACGATGCCGCACACAAGCCAGTACGCGGTCCACGTGAGGGCTCGCATCAAAAGGACGGCGCAACCTGATCCATCTACGGGCCAAGCAAGCGTGTTCCAGCACGCAATGCAACCCAACAAAAATCCGAACACCACGGTACACCCAAATACAGGGGTGTCGCACACCCTCTATGTTTCACTGATGAGGTGCTGGACCATGAATTTCCAGAGGGATTCAAACCCGTAAACATAGAGGCGTACGACGGAACGACAGACCCTGGGGTTTGGATTGAGGACTACATCCTCCATATCCACATGGCTCGAGGAGACGATCTCCATGCCATCAAGTACTTACCCATCAAGCTCAAAGGGCCAGCTCGGCACTAGCTTAAAAGCCTCCCCGAAAACTCCATTGGAAGCTGGGAAGAGCTCGAAGACGCTTTTCGGGCAAATTTTCAAGGTACCTATGTCCGACCACCGGAGAGTTAGCCCGAAAGCTTTGGAACAGGTTTCTCACGAAAAAGAACCAAATAGTCGACTGTCTGGACGCCGAAGCCTTAGCAGCTTTCAAGCACAGCGTTTGAGACGAATGGCTTGCCAGACACCTCGGCCAAGAAAAGCCGAGAACAATGGCGGCATTAACAAGCCTCATGACCCGCTTTTGCGCGGGCGAGGACAGCTGGTTAGCCCGATGCAGCACCAACGACCCAATTACATCCGAAGTCAGGGACAGAAACGGGAAGCCACGACACAGCAAAAACAAGTGCCGGAATAAAGAAGACAGCCGAAGAGCACGGCGGTAAACGCCGGATTCAGAAGCTCTCGGCCAGGTCAGCAAAAGCTGCCCTCTAAAGGCAACAGAGACGAACTGTCCTGCCTGAACAAGATTCTGGACAAACTATGTCAGATCCACAGCACCCCCGATAAACCTGCAAATCATATCCATAGAGAATGTTGGGTCTTCAAGCAGTCCGGCAAACTCAACGCCGAACGCAAGTGGAAGGATACACCAAGCGAAGACGAGGACGAGCCTCACAGGCAAAGCACTGGGGAACAGAAGAAATTCGCACCAGAAGTCAAAACAGTAAACGTGTTACACGTGATGAAGGGGAGAAACAAACTGGCACTCCTAGAGACACATGCCTCAGGGCCTATCACCGCAGAGTTCTGCCACTGGTCGTCCAAACCGATCACCTTTGACCATCGGGATTACTCGGCAAGTATCCGGCATGCAGGATGGGCTGCCTTGGTGTTAGACCCGATAATTGACGGATACCACTTCACACGAGTCCTGATGGATGGCGGCAGTAGTTTAAACCTAATATATCAGAACATAGTCCGCAAAATGGGGATATACCCAACAAAAATCAGCCATAGCAATTCTACCTTTAAAGGAGTAACGCCAGGCCCAGAAACCCATTGTATGGGCTCCCTGCTACTAGAGGTTATATTCGGTTTCCCCGATAACTTCCGCAGCGAAAAGTTAACCTTCCACATCGCTCCGTTCCAAAGTGGCTATCAAGCACTACTCGGACGCGAAGCTGTCGCTCGCTTTAATGCAATACCGCATTACGATTCTCTCATGCTTAAGATGCCCGGTCTACGTGGCATCATTATAGTAAATGGAAATATTGAGCGCTCCTTGCACACGGAAGACCGTGCAGCTGCCTTGGCAGCCGCACACTAGACGGCCTCACCAACTAGAGCATCTGACAGGTCGTTAAGACCACAGACACGGTTAGATGAGTCCGGTGTAGCTATATATAATTGATACATGTTTGATGGCTATACCCCTACAACAATACAAGGGGCTCAACGCGTGTGAACAAGTGACAATTAGGCTCAACTTTACTCATCTGGAACTATACATCGTTTATTTAGTATAACCTACCTTTTTGCACGACAACTTTTCAACTAAGTTCCTCTCTTTTTCAGATGACCATCGTGCTACACCCATCCAGGATACAGCACAACGGAGACACAGGCGCATACGTGCAGCAGGGACCTGGTCCAAGGATTCTTTTTAGATTAAGACCCTGCGTAAACCTTTTTTACTGTCTCTTGTTGATACACATCCCCCGGATTCTCAGTACAACTGAGAAGGATGCTGACGTATTGGCATGTGGCCACGTCAGAATATTGCACGTACCTAGACACCAGGGGCTTATTACGAAGGGCACTATTTAGCCTGGTTTACATCATAAAGACCGAATACCTTAGGAAGTGTTCGGCGTCGCGAGTTTGGCATTATATGCATCATCTCCAAATCATGTCTTTGGTCAAATGTTGGGTTTTCCCGGCTCCTGTGTTTTGCTACCTTACGTTCCGCTCTATCGGCTAGGGCGGCACCAGGAGAACTACTGTGATTGTGCCCTGGGTCATCCGGACGAGCACCTCAGTAGAGAAAGCCGAAAACGGACTGTCATGATATAGCGTGAGATTGGTCAACCACTCGATGACCTAGCGGAATCTTCGGGATTCCTCTGCCTTAACGAAGGGCCGTTTCTCTGCCAGGCATGTATGCGCCCCGAATTCGGATGAGCGCGAAACCACCAGGGGCTATATAGTAGCCCCACTGTCAAACTGCTCTAGCTAAGTGAAAGTGTTAAAGCATTATAGTCCGATTGCCTAGTTCGCTGCGCTATCACCTCCTTAATGGACAAAGACGTTGGATCAAGTGTGAACATGCGTCTTCCGCGAGCAGCCCCACATTATATGCGTGGGGGCTGAAGGCGACGACTGCCATCTTTCAGGTTATATACATATATACATAAACGGCCGCACATGAGGCATCATAGTACTTTCGGGTAAAAGTATAAAAACAGCCTTGATAAAACCAATAGAACATTGTTTTTCAATGGGAATACATGTCATTAGAACATAATATTCTTCGAGCACTGCGCTTCTATCGAACGAGCGCCCTCAAGAACTTCTCGAAAGTAGTGCTCGGCAGGTACTCGGCTCTCGTCCGAATCTTGGGCTGCAATGGCGGTGGCCTCCATCTCCGCCCAGTATGTCTTCACACGGGCAAGGGCCATCCGCGCACCCTCTACGCACGCCGACCTCTTCATCGCGTTGATGTGCGGCACCGCACCAAGGAACTGCTGCACCAAACTAAAATAACTGCTTGGCTTTGGCCTTTCCAGCCACAGATGATCCACAACAGACCTCATGCGAGTCCGGACAATCTATTCAGCTCGGCCCATTCGGCCAACCAATCAGTCAATTGAAGCGGACGCTCTGGAATGTTAAATTGTGACCAGAACAGCTTTTCGACTTCGCGATATTTTTGATCTCGAAAGTATTCAGCCGCATCGGCAGCACTCGCCGCTAAGTCCATATATGCTTCCGCAGAACTCCATAGTCGGTCCAAAGGGGCGTACCGAGGATCTCCAAACTTCATCCGCAGCATAAAGGGCTTCCCAGCCGTGATATCCCGGCTTGACGCAGCTCCTCCTTCATCGCTCTCATTACAGAGCGGGTGTCTTTGGTCGCCATCGTGGCCTTCTCCAGGTCTGTCCTCTTTGCTCGATCTTCCTTTTCAAGAAGCTCGCAACGATCAGCGGTGTTCTTCAATTCTACAGCCATCCTGGCCATTTCCTCCTTGCTTTGGCAGTGAGCAGCCTGTTCGGCTTTCAGCTCCTCGATTGCCTTTAGGGCAGCCGCATCGCTTTTCCTGGCTTGTTCTTTGGCTCGGGCAAGTTCCGCCCGAAGGTTCTCCACGACCACAGCTTCATCTGCATTCACACACATGTTATAGATATATACTAGCATCATGCTCCTCTTCCATGTGTCACCGGAGGATTCACATACCCTGTGCCTCGTCAAGCCGCTTGTTGACAAGTACGATGTTGGTGTCTGCCACGTCAAGCTGCCGCATTAGCTCGGCAAACTCATCAGTCCGGCTGGCCACCGGACCCTCCGCCACCTGCATATTAAGGCGGCACGATTATTCCTGTGACTATGATCCTCTATGCGTTGTCGTCTTCGACAGCACCCAGAGTCTCAGGGGCTACTATCTACACAGGGCACATCTAAAAATGTGTGGTACTGTCAAAAATGTACATCATTTCACGTACCTCAAAACCCATCGGTAGCCTCACAAAGGCTTCATGCAACCCGCTTTCGGCGGACGAAATCCTTACAATCACCGTACCCATCAACGTGCGGTGCTCTTGTGAGATAGCCGCTTACTCTAGCAGATCCCACAGTACGTCCGACCGTACACTAGACGGTGCCAGACTCTTTCGATTGCCCTCTTCAAGAGCCGGATACTGAGTACTTCGGGTGGCCATAGGATTACCTTCTAGCCTTGCCGGATCAGGAGAAACCCTCCGCAACGACACCTCGGGGTCGCCCGCCTCATGAGGCGGTATGGCAGGGGGAGGCGTTTCACTCTCCATCATCTCTGGAAGAAGATCCCCTAAAGATGAGATCTACTGAGAAGGGCTAAGATCCGAACTGCAAGATAAATGCTTCGATTATTTTCCTCAGAAGTAAGGCGAGATATTTTCATTATTAAGTACCCTTTTACTTACAGCTCGGTGGAGGGCTGATCCCATTGAGGGCATAGTGCGGCGGGGGTATCCCCCTGGGCAGGACCCTCCGGCGAAGATTTCTTCCCCCGTTTGGAGATCGCGGTTTCCGGGTCCTCAGAGGCGTTCCTCTTCCTTCCCTGGGGAGAGGAAGTTTCAGTTTCTCCTACCCGGTTAACCTCCTTTGCGGAGGCGCTATCCTCCTTGCCCCCCCCTTTATCTTCTCCTGAGGGCGCTTGATAAGGCGCGATTTCCAGCATCCTGGTTAGCACGGGATTTGGTGATGTCTCAGGGAGGATGGCCGGACACCTGATAAACTTTGCCTTCGCTATCCAATCCTGGTCAAAGAGCGGCTTTTTTAGGGCGACGTTGTGATAAACAAACGGACAGTGTGTTCGGATGCGGGGCTACTTACTTGGGTATCCGGGCAATTGCAGCTCAGACCTGCATCCTCAGTGATGTCCGGACACATTATTTGTGGTCCGAAGAACAATTTGTACATCTCCTCAGGCGTCATGCCAAGGAAGTGTTGAATAGCCCGCGGTCCTTCCGTGTTGAATTCCCACATGCGAAGGGGCCGGCGTTTGCAAGGCTGGACTTGACGAACTAGCATAACTTGCACTACCATAACCAGACTGAATTCTCTCTCAAAGAGATCTCAGATACGGCTTTGCATTATTCGCACGTCCCTGGCTGGACCCCAGCTCAGCCCCCTGCTGATCCATGACGTCAGTTGTGGTGGGGGGCCTGAGCGAAAGGTGGGGGCAGCTACCCACTTGGCACTTCGGGGAGCTGTGATGTAGAATCACTCCCGCTGCCACAATCCGGACACCTCTGGGAAGCTACCCTTAGGCCATGGAGCGTCAGAAATTTTGCTTATTAAAGCGCCTCCACACGCTGCGTGCTGCCCCTTGATCATCTTCGGCTTCACATCGAAGGTCTTGAGCCACAGGCCAAAGTGAGGGGTAATGCGGAGGAAGGCCTCACATACGGCAATGAATGACGAAATGTGAAGAGGGGAATCCAGGGCCAGATCGTGAAAATCTAGCCCATAATAGAACATAAGACCCCTAACAAAGGGATCCAGAGCGAGGCCTAGTCCTCGTAGGAAGTGGGAGACGAACACGACACTCTCGTTGTGTTCGGGAGTAGGGACGACCTGCCCTCGGGAGAGCAGCCGATGCGAAATTTCGGCGGTCAGGTATCTGGCCTCTCTCAACCTCTTGATTTCCTCCTCCGTGACGGAGGAAGGCTTCCACCGACCCTGAAGGTTGGATCCGGACATAGTTGAACGTCCACAGCACCTGACCTGAGTTTTGGGTTTTAGAACTCGAGGCGGGGGAAGGATTTGATTGAGCATGAGAGGGAAAAAAGAAAAAGCCTTGTCCCCTTTATAAAGAGGGTGAATATCAAGCGTCCTCCTCGTGGCCGTTTGGGACTTTCCTAAGATCTAGGAGTCCTACCAATAGGCACGGTTGGGTTACCCATGTCCGTATTGATGAGAATCCCGTAATAAAGGGGACACGATCTCTGATTCGACAAGACGTGCCAAGGAAACCGCCTCGCGAAACACGGTGAGATTGGTTATGAAAAATGATTCGAATAAAGACCTGGCTGTGGTGTGTTGTCACACTACGGGGTACGTCAACAGATTAGATTTATGGAAATATTATTCTCTCTATGGTGGTATGTGCAACTTGTTTTGCAGAGACGGACACGATCCTCGTGTTCAAAATCTTCTATGAAGTATTCGGAGGAGGAACCCACCTTGCAATGCCGAAGACAATCTGCGTGCCGGACTCATCGTCATTTAAGCCTGGTTCAGGGGCTACTGAGGGAGTCCTAGATTAGGGGGTATCCGGACAGCCAGACTATATCCTTTGGCCGGACTGTTGGACTATGAAGATACAAGATTGAAGACTTCGTCCCGTGTCCGGATGGAACTCTCCTTGGTGTGGAAAGCAAGCTTGGCAGTATGGATATGTAGATCTCCTTCCTTGTAACCAACTCTGTGTAACCCTAGCCCCCTCCAGTGTCTATATAAACCAGAGGGTTTAGTCCATAGGACCAACAACAACAATCATACCATAGGCTAGCTTCTAGGGTTTAGCCTCTTCGATCTCATGCTAGATCAACTCTTGTAATACTCATATCATCAAGATCAATCAAGCAGGAGTAGGGTTTTATCTCCATCGAGAGGGCCAGAACCTGGGTACAAACATCGTGTCCCCCATCTCCTGTTACCATCCGCCTAGACACACAGTTCGGGACCCCCTACCCGAGATCCGCCGGTTTTGACACCGACAGAGAGCCTGCTCTGCGGATGCCTTTTCCTCGGCCTTGGCAATAGCCTTCCTCAGAGCCTCGACTTCGGTCATCGCCCCTGGCGCAAATAATGAAACATATTTTATCATACTGGAAATTTATTCGCATTGAACATGAACAAGGCTTGCGCATACCTTGTTTATCTTCCAACTCCTTTTCAACTGGCCAAGTACTTCTTTGGCCCGCTCCAGACTTTGATCCAGTCCAGAGACCTCCGCAGTATGAGAGGCAGCAGCCGATGTAGACGCCTGCTTATGAAAGAAGAGAGATAGATGTCATCAAGTGAGTCTTCCTGCGAACATAAAATTGATCCTCTGTCCGGTGCTTTCTTGCATCGAGCAGTGTATCAGGGGCTACTATCCATACTATGACACTCTTCGAAACCTCATAAACATACCTCAAAGCCTCTTATAAGGCTGATACAGGCTTCATTCAGTCCACTCTCAGCAGACTGAATCTCCTTAATAACCGCACCCATCAGGGCATGGTGTTCATCGACGATGGAGGCGCTCTTCAGCGCCGCCAACAAAACATCCGACACCTCTAGTTGGACAGAGATTGCCGGTGGTACACGCATGCCCCTCCAGCCGAGGGAGGCTGCCTGCTTGATTCTGGAGCCGTATTGGTCTCCAGAATTGCGTCCGGCTGGTAGCCGAATTCAAGATGGCTCCCGCCGTCGACTCCCATGGGAATCTTCTCCCCCATGTCTCCGGCCCCCGAAGTTTGACCTCCAGGCGCCGCTTTCACGATCTCCCCCCCCCTCCTTGGTCGGTGTCCTTCTGGGATGAAGCCTTGGTGTTATTCACAAATTCGGGGGAAGGGGCCTTCGGGGGCGTCCCGCTCTCCATAGCATCCGAGCTCAGCAAATCCTATGATGAGGATCGTTCGGTGTGGGACCTCGCCGGACTACAAAAAATATAGCTCATGTTAAAATATTATGCCATGATGAGTTTGGATGCATAAACGTGTTCGGATTTTATACTCACGAGTTTACCAGGGGCTGGGCCCTGTGATGCCATGCCAGGCTGCTGTCAGCGGCGGCAGTCGACTCTTCCGGAAGAGGAGCTTTTCCCCTTTTAGGCGACTCGGCCTCCAAGTGTATGGAGGCCGCCTGTTCTTTCTTCCCCCTGTTAGGGATTCGTCTTCCTCCTCCTCCTCCTCTTCGGAGGCAGAACGGACGTTGGAGCCTTCGGATATTGTGTCCGAAGTGCCGCGGCGACGAATGCCGCCCTGGGTGTTTTTGGCCTCCTTCTCGGCCTTCTTCTTCAGCGCCTTGTACGGCGCCGGGACCAGCATCTTCGTCAGAAGTGGGTCGGCCGGTTCTTTGGGTAACGGGATCAGACAGTGGATCCGCCCCACCTTCTTCGTCCAGCCCTAGGGGAGTTGAAGAAAACACATTAAGCATTTCCCTTGGGTTATGCGGATTAAACGCATAAAAACTTACAGAGCTTGCAGGGCGGGACAGTTGGTACCCGTGGTCCTCAGCCAAGTCCATCCATGATTTGCCGGACTTGAAAAGCACCTTCCAGATGTCTTTGTGTGAGGAGCCAAAGAGCTCTCGCAGGGTCTTGTGCTTGGCCAGATCAAATTCCCATAGATTGCAAGTTCGGTGTTGACAAGGCAGGATCCAGCGAAATAACATCACCTGGACTACATTGACAAGTTCAATGTTCTTGTCTTCCATATCTTTAATGCGCGTCTGGAGCACCGACTGTTCGTCGGATGAAGACCAGTTTAGGCCCTTCTTGGGCCAGGACGTAAGCCGCAGAGGGGCTCCAGATCGGAACTCTGGAGCAGCGGCCCATTCCATGCCACGCGGCTTAGTGATGTAAAACCACTGCTCTTGCCACTCTTTGACGGAATCATTAAAAGTACATGTTGGCCATGTGACATTGGGCATCTTGCTCACCATAGCGCCCCTGCACTCGGCGTGCTCGCCGCTCACCACCTTGTGTTTTGCATTAAAGATCTTTAGCCATAAGCCGAGGTGTGGCGAGATGCAGAGAAAAGCCTCGCACATGACGATGAATGTCAAGATGTTGAGGAAGAAATTGGGGGATAGATCATGAAAATGGATCCCGTAATAATACATGATGCCGTGAACGAATGGGTGGAGGGGAAACCCTAACCCGTGGACAAAATGAGGGAGGAATACAACCCTCTCTTGGGGTTCTGGAGTAGGAACGATCTGTCCTGCCGTCGGGAGATGGTGGCCAATTTTTTTGGCCAGATACTGGGCCTCCCGAAGCTTGTTGATATCCTTCTCCTGAACTATAGAGGCCATCCACTTGCCTCCTGCTCCAGATCTAGACATTTTTGGAAGGCCTTTGTGGGTCGAGAAGATGAACGCTCGGGCGCTGGAGCTCGGACGAAGGGGAACGGATCGGGATGAAGAAAGCATGGGTGCTAAAGGGAGTCCTTATCCCCTTATAAAGGCAGCAGGGATTCTGCGCCTCCCCACTTGCCTGGTAAACTCGCTTATTCCCCAAGCGCCGTGATTGATGGCACGGTTGGGTTACCCACACCCATATTGATGAGAATCACGTGATAAGGGGACACGATCTCTGCTTCGACAAGACGTGCCAAGAAAACCACCTCGCAATATGTGCAGTAGCTGGTTGAGAAAAAACGGTTCGAATAATGACCAGGCCATGGCGTGATGTCATGTTATGAAAAGTTGTCAATAGATTAGATTTTTGGAAATATTATACTCTCTACGGTGGTATGTGGAATTTGTTTTGTAGAGCCGGACACTATCCTTGTGTTCGAACTCTTCTATGGTGTATTCGGAGGAGGAACCCACCTTGCAATGCCGAAGACGATCTGCGTGCCGGACTCATCGTCATTGAAGCCTGGTTCAGGGGCTAATGAGAGAGTCCTGGATTAGGGGGTCCTCGGACTGCCGGACTATATACTTTGGCCGGACTGTTGGACTATGAAGATACAAGATTGATGACTTCGTCCCGTGTCTGGGTGGGACTCTCCTTTGCGTGGAAGGCAAGCTTCGCAATTCGGATATGTAGATCCCCTCCCTTCTAGCCGACTCTGTGTAACCCTAGCCCCCTCCGGTGTCTATATAAACCAGAGGGTTTTAGTCCGTAGGACAACAACAATCATAATCATAGGCTAGCTTCTAGGGTTTAGCCTCTACGATCTCGTGGTAGATCAACTCTTGTAATACTCATATCATCAAGATCAATCAAGCAGGAAGTAGGGTACACTACTAGGAAAAGGCCTACTAATGGCGCACCAGTTTTGCCTACTAATGGCGCATCACTGGTGCGCCATTAGTATCACGCCACTAGTATTTATTACTAATGGCGCACCACGCAGTGCGCCATTAGTATATAACACCATGCGCCATTAGTATGCCTCCCAGGGGCCATATTTAACCATGTGCTTTGGCACACTAATGGCGCACTGCGGATGGATGCGCCATTAGTATACTTGGCATACTAATGGCGCACTGTTTGGTGATGCGCCATTACTATGAATATTTGGTTTTTTTTACTTTTCTGATTTTTGCACAGGTTACAAAATATATTATTGGACAGAATGTAGACAGCAGCACACAGCAACAGCAGATTCATCGAATACAATAGAAGATTAGTCTCCGAATACAATTCATCATATTAGTCTCCGAATTCAAAAGACCGAACAAAGGTAAAACATTACAAGTCTCAAGACCGCGAGTATCGAGTTTGTTGAAAGTAATACTAATCCTAACAAGTCCTACTAATCATCATCATACAACTTCTACTCGTTATTCATAACAAGTCATAGGATCATCATCTTGATAGTCATCGAACCGACCCTACTTAATTGTTCTTAGCACATGATCATCAGTATTAGGCAGGACCTAAATACCCTATTTAAGCTAAAATAGAATAAAACAATATAGACCTTGACTCTCCATTATGGAGAATGGAGAACATCCTGTCTCCAATTCTTGCGCTTCGCTTCCTTTTGCTTCCAAGAAGCTCCTTACGACTGTCCATACATTTTTTCCATCCTTTGATTTTCATGTCTCCACTTCTTTTAGAAATCTCGTATGGACAGTTGAGATTCGTAGGACGACCTGGCTGTATGTTCAAAACATTAACACTACCTTTCTGATACATCATATGAGGCACACAATTCTCTGGGATTATCTGTTGAAAAACATAGTAATAACTTCATAGTTAGCAATGATGTACTAGTTTTAGAAGTATGCAAAAGATGCACGGATGTCGTAATAGTAAAAATCTTACCAGGGTATCTCCATGGTAGTTACCGTAGTTGAACACATGCACTAGTGGCACGTATTTACCATAATGTTGAGGAGTTTGATTGTGGATAATGTTATTCTCAATGTCAATACAAAATCCGACCAGATGATTTTTCTCCTTGTAAGTTGTTAATTCGGAGCCATCGGTGTAGTGGGTATTGTCTACCATCTCCCGCACATTCTTTGAACAATAAAAATAAGCTGTCAATGGAAATAAGCTGTCAACTATTCTGAAATAAACAATATAAATTAGCTAATAACTATGTTTGACAAACTCACATAGTGGTAGAACTGGAGGCGTATCAACAAGGACCCAAATGTCCATATTGTCTTGGTTGATGTCAGGATTACCAAGATCCATGGTGATAAGCATACCCTCATCAAAACCATACATCTTGCAAAATGCTTCCCAATTTTTGCAACCAAAATGGGTTACGCTCTCAGAATTATATAGATTTACTTCAAAGTCCACATCGTGATGAGTCCTTAGGTGAATTTTCTTTGTTTCAGAAATTTCATGGTCTTCATAATGCATCCTCTCCAAGACATAGCGTCTTGCATGGCATGGGATAAGCTATACTCGAATTGTAAAAGATGAAAATTACAAGTTGAAATAGTTGAAGTCATGCTTAATTATGAAAATAACACTTGTCGTCGTTGTGTACCGTTTCAACTTCGAAGGTCTCCTCAAGCTTAATACTGAAGCGCCGATCATCGTCCAGGTGAGGCATGTCGCACAGACCTCGATCGTCGTGGCACCAGTCGCACTCCGCCGGGAGACTTTCATCGTCCGATGATGATGACGACATATCCTACGTTCATAATTCAAAACTACATCATTTAGAGTTTGTCGACACCGAGGCATCCTAAAAGCTAAGCTTTTATCATTTAGGGTTTGTCGACACCGAGGCACCCTAAAAGCCTAAGCTTTCATCATTTAGGTTCTTATCGACACCAAGGCACCCTAAAAGCCAAGGTTTTATCATTTAGGGTTTGTCGATGTCAAGGCACCCTAAAAGCCTAAGCTTTCATCATTTATGTTTTGTCGACGCCGAGGCACCCTAAAAGCCTAAGCGTACATCATTTAGGTTCTCATCGACACCGAGGCACCCTATAGAAGCCAAGTTAAGTTTTCATCATTTAGGGTTTATCGATGCTGAGGCACCCTAGGTTGGGCCTAATCACTTGGCACTAATCACTTGGCTCTATTGCCACCTATGTTGGGTTTATCATCTAGGGTTTGGGGCCTAATCACTTGGCTCATGCATTAGTCGCAAGTACCCCGTATGTCCTTTTTTTAGCAAAGTGATGCTAAAATTCACGGAAAATTTCAGCATGACCTTTGCTGAAAATAGGACATATGGAGTACCCGAATTTGCCGGAACGGAAGTTAATCGACATTCCGGCAAACTCAAGGGCCTCTCGGGGTACCTGCTAATTCATCACAACACAATGGTCGGAGACAAAACCCAGCAACTTTACAAGTCTTTCACAGATTTGTTTGCAAGTTCTGATATGTAATAAAGATGAGCCTCAAAGATGAGCCTCCAATGCTTATTTGTTTGCCTCAAGACAAGATGAACCTCCAATGCAACAAGTAATAAAATGTTTGCAAGTTCTGATATGTTTGCAAGATGAACCTCCAATGCAACAGTCGTAGACATTAGGACACTACAATGATCTACAACCTTATGTAAAGTGCCAACTCCACAGATTTCTTTTTCACAGCTTTTATATTATTTCTAGAAGCAACACAACAGGGTTAAACACCAGAATCTTGAGTCTAATTAAACCCTAAAATAAACATTTCTCTTTCCGCTCCCCCCCTCCTATCCCTCTGTCTCTCTTTCCTAGCTCCAACCCCAAACACAAATTAAGTTAGCCATGGTTTAAACACCAGCTCATTCATTCTCACCTCTGCTGCAGGTGCTCTTCTCCTCCTCGTGCCTCTATCCTCTCCCTCAGCACAGGAACAACTGCACATTCACAGCAAAAAGCAACAGCTTGTTCAGACACTTCTTTTTTACTATGTTGTTCCAGCTAGGAAAAAAACATTGCTTCAAAAGCAAATAAGAGCAGGAGTGCAAGCATCTAATGCTTGCTGCTCTTCTTCTTTCCACTTGCAGCACTGCAACTCGCCTCATGATCCTCCTAATGCACCATCACAAAATTAAGTTCGGGTTACCTGAGAGGAGATGAGGAAGAGAGGAGAAGAGAGGCAGAGGAGGAAGAGAGGAGAAGAGAGGCAGAGGGAGGAGGAAGAGAGGAGAAGAGAGGAGGAAGAGAGGAGAAGAGAGGCAGAGGGAGGAGGGTTACCTGACCACGATGAGGAGGCGCGGGGGCGGCGACGGAGACGGAGGCGCGGGGGCGGCGGCGGCGGCGTGGGGGCTGCGACGGAGACAGAGGCGCGGGGGCGGCGGCGGCGGCGTGGGTCGGGGCAGCGGGGGGAATTAGCTAGGGGGCGAGGGAGAGGGACGAAGGGGATCTGGCGAGAGGGAGGGAATTAGCTAGGGGGGAATCTTACTAATGGCGCACCTGCGGTCGGTGCGCCATTAGTAATCTTTTTTTTACATAGCAATGGCGCACCGGGCAGAGGTGCTCCATTAGTAGTTTTGTAGAAAAGTAAAATATATATATATACTAACGGCGCACTTTTACAGGGTGCGCCATTAGTAGTTTAAACTAGTAATGGCGCACTGTGAGGCAGTGCGCCATTAGTAGTTTTGCAAAAAAAGAATAAAAAAAATTCAGTACTAGCGCACTCCCTGTCTGGTGCGCCATTACTAGTTAGAACTAATAATGGCGCACTTCGGTAGGATGCGCCATTAGTATGTATGTAAAAATGAAAAAAAAAATTATCACTAGTGGCGCATCTATTTTCTGGTGCGCCATTAGTGTCTTCCACACTAATGGCGCATCACAAACTGGTGCACCATTAGTATATAGTAGTGGCGCACTACTTCCCTAGTGCGCCATTAGTGTCAATCCTATCTATAGCCCTTTTCCTAGTAGTGGTATTACCTCCATCGAGAGGGCCCGAACCTGGGTAAATATTGTGTCCCCCGCCTCCTATTACCATCTGCATTAGACGCATAGTTCGGGATCCCCTACCCGAGATCCGCCGGTTTTGACACCGACACTGGTACCTGTCAGGAGACGAATGGATGGGCACAAGGTCTAGTCCTGCAACCTTGTGCTTTCTCGTCCTGTAAGTACTGCTTGAACTCGGCGAGGCAGAGCTTCACCGAGTCCGGATCGTTGGTGTACATCACATTCAACTTGGTCAGCCATAGGACTGAAAGGGTAACTCAAAGGGGAATTCCTTGCTGAAGTCCATATCCAGCAGGCTCACCCCTCGAATCGCCATTGGAGTCACTTCAAGTGAACGAGTGTGTAGGCGGCGGCAGCAGTTTATTTTTCAGCTCTTGGGGAACTAGATTCAACTGTAAACTAAGTGTGTATAGGCGACAACAGTTACTACCCCGCCCTTGTCCGATGCACGCCTGGCAGAAGATGCACCCTCGGCGCATTCAAACGCCTCCATTAAGAAAACTACTCCGGCCATACGTCGGTTCATGAGCGGGTCTGTATTGGTACTGTAATAACATGAGTTATTGTTCACTTTACTCAAATTTAATTAGCTTTAATAGAAATTTATACTTAAAACAAGCAATGCATTGGCTCGTTCTATTAGTGCCACAGGATCAACATGCACAACAATTAGAATTATTATTCTCAGGACGCACACGATCGGCACATTTTTCGCACTTTCACAAAGATAATACTACCAAGTTTGAACTGTTTGTTATGGTTGTTGTCCTCTGTATCATCATGCCGTGTTTCCCAGCTTGCAAGATTCAGAACCAACAAATAAGATCCAAGTAATAAGTACAACAAAGATGCCTACACATCTCATTGATTCCCAGCTTGCAAGATTCAGAACCAACAAATGAGATCCAAATAATAAGTACAAAAAAGATGCTTACACATCTCATTGATTCCCATCTTGCAAGATTCATAACCAACAAATAAGATTCAAATAATAAGTACAAGAAAGATGCCTACACATCTCATTGATTCCCATCTTTCAAGATTCAGAACCAACCCATTAGAGCCTTTTGATAAAGTGAATATCGGGATTAAATCCATCTTGGCTAGCCATGTCATACAATCGAAGAACTTGGTGAATGCTCTTGACCGTCGCAACATCTATAGTTGAGTATTCCTGTTTGCACAACACGAACAAGAAGAGCATGATTTCACTTTAATAGTGGCCTCCTTGAACTCACCCTGCAGCTCCACTCGGATGAGGCCTGCCTGGAGTTCCATGATTCAATTCATGCGCCTTTTTCTGCAGTTCACCTGAAATGAAGCAAAGATTGCATCATTCAGCTAGCAAGAAGTACTCGTGAGCTGGAAGGTTCTTCTTTAGTAGTTGCACTAAAATTGAGGAACATTAAGGTTGGCTGTCCGGCTCATGTAAGGTGCAACTATAATTTTCTTATCCTTTTGTGCAGTTCCACTAAAATAAAGAGCCATTGTGGTGACAATGACGGCTCACCTTGTAAAGGCTAATAAAATGTTGCATGAGATTACCAGCAGAACTTGACGGAGATTTTGGAAACTCCAATCACCATTTTGTGTAGTTCCACCAAAATTGAGAGATGTTTCCCACGTGACATTTTAGTTGAACTGCACAAGACACTCATTCCAAAAAAAGTGTTTTGTGCAGTTCACCAAAAGGTCACAATAGCAACAAGGTGAAATGGATATCCCTATCTGCACAAATGATAGAAAGTAAACAGTTGCTGGTCAATAAGAATATATGAAACATATACGAAATGAAAAGAAGCATCTTAATTATGTTCATGGCAATCACCCTAGGACAGTAGAAATTTTAAAATGTCAGCAATGCTTCATGTTACCAGAAGCATTACGATCAACAATGAGATTCCTCAAATATAGGATTACTTTAATGGTGGCATTGCTTGTTTACCAGATACAGTAAATCAACAGCAGCTAAAGAGTTGGTTTAAGGGCATGGGACCGTGGGGACACTTGGACACTCAGCAGCATAAAGGAGCAACTTACTTATCATACTGGGGAAAACAGCAGGAGTGCCATTTGTAACACAGTTTAATTGCATCTTATCATGGAGGCATTAGATTAACAATAACACTGGTTAGACATGTCCCTAAGGTAACAGTGTGATCGCTTCATTTTACATGCGCCCTTACATTAACAACAGCAAAAGGTTGGTATAAGGACATGCAACAGTGGACGCATCAACACAATGTATCTACAAGGAGGCATAAAGTGGTGATGCCGAGTTTGATCATGCTATGTGAGGGCAGCAAATCTGATCTTGGAGACCTTTTACTATGTGAGGGCAGCAAACCTAATCCTGGAGACCTTGTACTATGTGAGGGCAGCAAATCTAATCCTGGAGACCTTTTACTATGTGAGGGCAGCAAATCTAATCCTGGAGACCTTTTACTATGTGAGGGCAGCAAATATAATCCGGAGGCCTTTTACTATGTGAAGGCAACAATTCTAATCCTGGAGACCTTTTACTATGTGAGGGCAACAAATCTAATCCTGGACATACTCTGTTGACTTGTCCACCAGCCGCCACTTTCTATCCTTTTTTCAACCAACAATAGATTTGTTCCTTATCCAGTTTGTACTGCGTTTTCCCATTATTTCCCTTTTCAACCAAGAGACTGGTTGGGTATCCAGTCTCTACTACTTTCACCATATTATTTCCTCTTTGAATCAAGTCCTAGATTGATGCTACAACTTCCCCCCTTTCTTCGTTGTTTGAACAAAGCCCTAGATTCGAATGCATGAAGTAGCTTTACCTCTAATAATACTAAAAATTTAGGTGGCTTTGGAAGAGCTGATGGGAGTAGAAAAAGATGCACATGCATACACGTGGGGAGCTGGGGCGATAGAGCAAGGCCACTTTCGAAGAACTTATACCTGAGGGTCGTCGGGATGTCGGCGGCGGCAGGTCGGCTCTGTGGACAATACGGCAGGGAGGAAGAAGGGTCGGAGGATGTCCCGAGTCGGCGCTGTGTCAGAGAGAACGACACGGGCATAGGATCAGGCCCCTCTGGCAGCTGTGGGTTTCCTCCCTCGCCGGTGATGACCGCGTGAACGATGCACCTAGTCCTCTACACACACACCAGCCGAAGGGATCCGGCCGGATCGGTGACCAGCGGTGAGCAGAGAGAAAATGTCGCTACCGCTGTCTTGTTTATATCTGGAGAGGATGAGAGAATGAAGAGAGCAACCCTAGTAAAGCAAGCGCTCAGGCCCCTGCGTACATATATAGTGGAGTGATTATCTTTTTCTCTCCACAACAAGCGTTTCAATTTGTGTACGTGGCATTAAAGCAAAGAAACTCTCTCTTTAAGGTGACTACCTGTACGACTCCTACTTAGTAGTAGTAGTAGTTTTGTTCACTTGTGCTCCCTGGCCCTCCTTTCATTGAACAACCCCACGGGTGAATAAACATACAGTACTACTCCCTTCGTTCCTAAATATTAGTATTTGTAGAGATTCTACTATGGACCACATACGGATGTATATGGATGCATTTTAGAGTCTAGATTCACTCATTTTTCTCCGTATGTAGTCCATACTGAAATCTCAACAAGGACTTATATTTAGGAACGGAGGGAGTAGTATTTATATAGAACAAACAAGCTCAAACTATTTTCACGTAGTTAAAAGTTGAGGGCGGGACTTTTCCCGGGCAGTACGCGCGGCAGTTTTCGTGTAGGCGGTTTGACAGAGAGGCTAGGAGGGTGAGGGAGTAGTGGATTTAACTTACTTACTGCTGGAAAGGTTGGGCTGTGCGATTTGACGGCGCGTTACTATTTGGATCCATGTCTTAGAGTTAGTTTGGGTTAGTTTGAACTCAACTAACCCAAAAATATCCAAACAGGAGGGTTAGTTTGGGTTACTATTTGGATCCATGTGTTAGAGTTAGTTTGGGTTAGTTTGAACTCAACTAACCCAAAAATATCCAAACAGGGAGGGTTAGTTTGGGTTACTGTTTGGATCCATGTGTTAGAGATAGTTTGGGTTAGTTTGAATTCAACTAACCCAAAAAAAATCTAAGCCACCCAGGAGGTGCTTATTTGGGTTAGTTCTTCTCAGGACACTAAAAAACACATTTTTCTCTCACTCTCCCCGCAGCAGATCCCTCCCCACTTCCTCGAAGCTTCTCGTCCTCTCCCTCCCTCTTGCACCGCCCATGAAGGCACCTTGTCGTATCCGCGCTCCATCTAACCCTGTCATCCAAACACCTCTTTCGCTAGAGTTACTTTAGGGTTAGTTCAGGATTAGAATCTAGCTCTAACCTTTAACTGAGTTAGACTATTCAAACAGGGCCAGGCGGTACGACCGGGGTGATGCCCCCCTTCCGTTCCGCACTCTAATCTGGTGCATGACACGTATTACGTCGACCCGGATGCTGCTGGCTCTCCCACATGTCGGCGAAGTAGTACGTAGTAGTAAGAAGAAGCAAAGAATCATGCGGTATAAGTCTTTCTAGAGATTCCAACAAGTGACTAGACTACACCGCGTGTAGTATCTCAAATCTCAAATCTCCCTTCCGGTTTATAGGGCTCAAATCTCAAATCTCATCAACCAAGGCATTTTGCGATTGGAGCAATGTATCTCGTACTTTACAAAACTACCCTAATTAAACTCATGCATTAATTATGTAGTTCTCTCATTTTCCTCTTCGCCTTGGTCGCGGTGCACAATATTGACCTCTCCTATATGACTAGCCGCTCCATCTACATGCGGGGTGCTAAAGTTGAAACTCACCGGTCACCCCGGTGTGGCCGTCATGACCTGTCATATCACAAAACCCACACCTTTACCAGCAGTGGTAAAGTGGCCTCAAAATTGGACTGGACGAAGCAACCATCATTTCACTAGAACGCTCGTTGAAGCCCTTTCTCCCCTTTCTTGAAGAAAACCTTACTCCAGGCTACTCACTTCTGCCATTTTTCTTCTGTACCAACGAAGGAAAGGTGGGGGAATCAGTGATGCTGCTATATTTTCATTCCAAGAATCTTTGTTTTGCAAAGCACCGACCGATTCTCATAGCCTATTCTTTTCCCGTTTTCATTGCGATTGTGGTTTCCTTTCGATTGCTTTTTGTTTTTCAGTTCATTGATGGATCCTAGAGCACTTGGCAAGAGTTGCTGGTGGAAAACCCACTGGAGATAGCGATCTCCAGGAAGCGAGCACCGACCAACGAGTTGACCATGCTGGCGGGCCAACCCATGGAGACGAAGAACTCCAAGAAACAAGCACTGGCCAAAGAGTTGACGACGTTGGTGGACGAACTCCTCAAAGAAAGTTGGAAGAACATCAAGGGAACCACCGTGCCTACCCCAGAAACACTGATGGCCACCTACGCGAGGCTCAAGGATGAGTTTGAGGATATAGTCGCCGTTGAGAAGCAGTATTCCCCTGGCAAGGTGATGGCTCCCATCGAGGACGAGGAGATGGCCCCCGGAGGGATGGGATCCCCCGGTGAGCTGCACAAGGTAAAAAATAATGGCTTATTACCGAAAGTTGTGGTTTTTGATTATTTGCAATGTGCTTGCTAATACGTTAGGGTTGTGCAGGTGCCGGTGGACGTCCTTGATGATTCCGATGTCGCGGCCCGTCCTGTGGACGACGCCCCAGAGATCGTTTTCGATGTCATGGTCCGTCCTGTTGGCATCGCCCCGGAGATCGATTCCGATGCCGCTGTCCATCCTATGGACATCGCCCCAGAGATCGATTCCGATGTCATGGTCATTCATGTGGACATCTCCCCAGAGATCGATTCCCATGCCGCTGTCCGTGCTGTGGTCATTGCCCGAGAGATCGATGACAAGAAATAGTTGGTCGCGCTAATCCTTTAGGGTAGTTTGCATTGCCCTATTTTTAATTACTAGAACGGTGTGTGTTATCAAACCATCTTAGGGCTAGTGCACTGTCTTGTGTGGGCGGTACTTGCTACTTTTGTTTGATAGTGAATTATGAGAACCCTCTCTGAGTTATGGAAACAGATGTATCCTCACCAACTTCTGATGTAATATATGGCATGCTTAGATGTAAGTTTGAACTGTTTATCATATCAGCATGGCTTATTGAAGATTCTTGGTGTTAGTAGGCTAGCTACTGTGCGAGCTATAGTACTTGCAAAACACTCACCGAAGAGAAATGTTGGGCCTGATGAGCTCATGGTACGCTTATACTGATCCATTGTCGATCGGCCAATATCCCAAGCTCCTAAAATTGTAGGCTTAGCGATCGATCAGACAATTGTCGACAGGATACATTCAGACCTCATTTGGTTCATAGGGTAGGAAAATCGTAGCAAAAGTATAGAGACGTACAACACAAAATCATAGCAGTATAGAGATGTCCCTCCATTCCAAAATAGATGAGTCAACTTTGTACTACTAACTTTGAAACGGAGGGAGTACCAATCCTAGGCTGGCTAGTTTGGCATAGTGGGTTTTAGTGATATGACGTGGTACAGTGCCGTCCATTCTTCGCGTGTGGTAGCAGTACCGCGGGTAGAGTAAGTTTTCATGAAGAAGCGGAATTCAACGAAGTCATGATGGTTCCTTCGTCCGACTAACTTTGTACATGGCAGGTGGACCAGGGTAATTTTGTGCATGGCAGGTGGACCAGGATGGTCGACGTCCCACATGTCGGCGAATGAAAGTATTCTTTCCGATATAGCTAGTGGACGAGCAACGAGTATTCATTGTTTATTTTTGATGAAATCTATTGTCTCCACTGTTACGACGGAGGAGTGTGAAACACGACAGCCTAGTGAACTTGGCATGTGCACCACTCCCTCCTTCCTCATGTAATACTACCATAGTGTTGACTATAAGGTTACAACGTTTTCTAACTCTCTCTCTCTATCTATTTCCTCTCAAATGTTTTTTACCTTTCTTTCTTAGACACAATTGTTTTTTATGCCTCTTTTTTTAGAATTAGTTTTTTATACCTAGGACCACGTTTAGAGACGGGCTCCTGCAGATCCAACTCCTTGACTTTGTCAGTGCCTCTCTCTCCTCCACATAAGCGGGCTTGTCGAGAAGACAAGAGATGATCTCTTAGCACAATATGTTTCACCATGTTTTTAGGAATAACTAGTTATTGAAGATAAGGCTAAGAGATGATCCATTGTACACATGTTTTTTGTCATCTCTAAATTACATGCAAGACTTATGATAAGACTATCTTATCAACCATTGTACATTCCCTTTATAGCCCAGAATTTTACTGGTACTACTTGCTATGAATGCGGGCAGCTGGCCTCTGAGGGGGGAGCGCGCACAGGGAGGTGGTGGGGTGGGGGAGGGGTTCTGGTGGGCCAGGGCGGTTAGAAGCAGGCTTGGAAGAGGTGCAGACTCCCGCATGGCCCACCTCACATTATCACCACATATTTCTTAGAGTCCATGCACGGCGGGGGGCGATCTCTTCTCCCTCCCCCGTCTCTCTCCTCTCAGCCGACTCCCGCCGAGCGATTAGATTTCGGCTATCGATGGTTTATTCAATTGCAATCCCACATGTTAGTGAAAATGCAAGACAACGTGTGTCCCCTCTGGTGAGCGGCGTGCGAGCCAGACTATCGAGGGTGCGACGTGAACATGACGCGTATGAGTTGTAAGTGTGCCGCCTTTTCCTTTTGAACTTGCAAAGCGTAACATTTTCGTGCGATCGATTGATAGAAATCCAGAACAAAATGACGAGGGCGTTGCTTTCCTGCACGTTAGGCGGGCTAGTTTGAGTGATATGACGTGCTACAGTGCCGTCCACTTGCTCCATTTTTATGTAAGCAAGAGTCTACACTCTTACCTGGGAGGAGTGCAAAATACGGCGGATTTGATTTTGATCGAGGGATAATTGTTCCCTGCGAAATAATGGAGCACCGTTAGGGATTATAGCATGATAGTTAGGGCATCTCTAGTGCTAGCCCTCAAATTTACACCGGCATCTGTCCGAGGATACTGATGGATGGCATCCAATGCTTCCCGCATACCTTTCGACAACTATATGAACTAACCGGACGAAATTCGTGCAAACAAAGCAAATTTCAAATGACCGGATGAAATTCATTACATTTCGAGAACTTTTCCTATAAAGTGGTCGAAATTCATTACATATTTCGCACAAACCGTACTAAAATCTACTGTAAACCTAATCTAAACGATCGTCGGGCCCCGACCAGCATGTCCGGCCATGAACCCGAGAAAGCCGACCATTGCCTTTGCCTCCTCTTTATGCACCTCGATAACCTCCTCCTTCGAAGCACAAGGTTATGAAGATTTCCGCCTCCATGTCACCGTCAACCGGCTAATTGGTCGCCGATTTTTATCCCACCAAGCTTGGCGTCGACTGAGTGGAGGAGCGGTGGCCTTCCTGGGACGAGAGCGGTGGCGACCTACCGTGTACTACTCTTCCTCCCTGCCGGCTGCCCCCGCGCATGCTTGCCGGCTTCGTGGTCATGGCGGCGAAGGGCGGCCGGGGGGGGGGAGCCGGTGATCTCCTTCGTCTGCTCCTGCGAGAGTACGTCCAAGAGAGTTTTGGAGCGCTCCCGGAGCGGAGCCCCCGATGTCCTTCGTCTGCTCCTGCGACAGTACGTCCAAGAGAGCTTTGGAGTGCCCGGAGGCCATGGTTGGAGTGGTGCCAACAGAAGGAAGGGACTGGAGGAGAATGAGTGTGGGTCTTTGGCTATGGATGGGAGCTGGGGCTCAAGTTAATATAGCGGGCGAATGGCAATGAGCCGCGGCAGACAGATGGACGACTGGCACCGGGGTAGGTTGGTCGGCAGTCATGGTGTCATTAACACGGAGCAGTCGCTTGCACTGGGATGCCGCGCGGGTGGCGCTCTCTCGGCCATCGCATTGCTGCAATGTCGGCGCAAGTTAGAGGTCGCATCGGGCGTGAATGCAGATGCTACTTGAGTGACTTAACCCAACGGGCATCAGGCCCGCATTTCAGTGACACACCAACTGCACCTGCAGTTAAGGCCGGTGAATGCGGCATTGACGTTTTGGAGAGACGGTGATCGTTTTAGGCGGGAAGCGCGTGCTAGCGATGGAAGGGGTTTCGCTAGGCCAGGGCGGTCAGACGCTGGCGTGGTGGTAAAATGTGAACTCATGCATGACGAGCCTTTGAAGCGTATGCGGCACATATTAACAACTAGGCGTCCATGCAACCGCTCTTGTCGCCAGCTAGCATTCGACGACCACCATTAGACACCACACAACCATACATAACTTACGAATAATGGACGAATCGATCGGACACACACTCTTGTGCAGTGGCACTATGATCGGTTGCTCACGATAGTACATACTCCGCACCATAGTACTCTCTCTAGCTAGGTTGTTTTATAGATTGTGGTTGTGATGGACGATATACATGAGCAAGGCGCCGAGTCACGAGTATGACCGTTGGTGTTGAGCCAGGTGAATACATGCTCGGTGTTCGCAGAGGCCTCCAGCAAACATCTAAACAGTAGTGTCACATACACATAATTTTGGTTTTTATTTCTTTCTCCACTGACAGGTAGGCCCGCATAGATAGTAGATAGATAGATAAAGAACACAAGCTGATGAGGCGCATGCGGACTGTTTGACTGGTCAACCAGACAAATATGAAGCTATACGCTAAGCCAGTGACCGTATAAATGACTAGGATTGAAGGGGAATCCAAATTTCCTTCGTCTTCTGTCCTTGAGCTCTTGACAAACCAATGCACTTTACAGTTGCCCGGCCACTCCACCCTAGAGCGGTCACCAAGCGTCGTTCATTCCACCGCACCGCACAATAACCGGTAAGGAAGCGATGGCATCCCGCCGCGCCGAGTTCCTCGCCGCCCACGATAGCACACATAATGGTAGGCAAGCGGTGGCATCCCGCCGTGCCGAGTTCATCGCCGCTCGCGACCTCACACCTATGTGGGCAGCATTTGAAGCTGCCAAGGCTGAATGGGGGGTAGAGCAAGAGGTGTCCAAAGCCACACAGAGAGAGCGGAAAAGTCAGAAAGCACTCAAGAAAAGAGAGGCCCGCCGCCGCAAGAAAGAAGAGGACGCACGCGCAGCTGCGGAGAGGTCGGCGGAGATCCAAGCACGGTGGGGTGTCGCTGTCGGTGTCAAAACCGGCGGATCTCGGGTAGGGGGTCCCGAACTGTGCGTCTAAGGCGGATGGTAATAGGAGGCAGGGGACACGATGTTTTACCCAGATTCGGGCCCTCTTGATGGAGGTAAAACCCTACGTCCTGCTTGATTATTCTTGATAATATGAGTAGTACAAGAGTTGATCTACCATGAGATCAGAGAGGCTAAACCCTAAAAGCTAGCCTATGGTATGATCGTCTGTTGTCCTACGGACTAAAGCCCTCCGGTTTATATAGACACCGGAGGGGGCTAGGGTTACACAAGGTCGGTTACAAAGGAGGAGATATACATATCTGTATTGCCTAGCTTGCCTTCCACGCCAAGGAGAGTCCCATCCGGACACGGGACGAAGTCTTCAATCTTGTATCTTCATAGTACAACAGTCCGGCCAAAGGATATAGTCCAGCTGTCCGGAGACCCCCTAATCCAGGACTCCCTCAGTAGCCCCCGAACCAGGCTTCAATGGCGTCAAGTCCGACACGCAGTATTGTCTTCGGCATTGCAAGGCGGGTTCTTCTCCAAATTTCGAATGTTTGTTAAGTAGTGTTCGGCCCCACAAATGTTGGACCTCTTGTCTTCTGCGCCCAATAAGGGCTATCTTCCACGCGTCGAATGAATACGAGGAGCCTGAGCGTTTTTACATTCGCCCCCCTAGCCAGATAAATAAATTGTCTATTAAAGGGATGGGGATTCTTAGATCCTATCCATATCATCCTCCCCCAGTGAGAATTCATCGGAGCGTGCTTCGAAAAAATCCACTCCAGCATGGCCGACAACCGCAGCTCCTCCTCCCGCCCCCGTAGCCCTAAGCCCGGTGATTGGTAGAGGTGTTCTGTCCCACACAGTCGATTAGTCGAACTGCAGACTAAGGGATTTCTCCCTGCAGCGTATATGGTTCCCGTTCGAGCCGGGCTCGCCACCTACAACGGCAGGGAGCAAGCGGTGAGCTTCCCCAGCCCCACTATGGGGGAGCGGGTATGCCTTGTTCCTTACATATTAAGGGGACTTGGATTTCCAATTCATCTGTTCCTCCGCGGGCTCCAGGAGTTTTATGACCTCCAACTACATAATTTCACCCCTGCTTCCATATTACACATCGCCGGCTATGTTGCCCTCTGCGAGTTATTCCTGGGCTGCGAGGCTCATTTTGAGCTGTGGAAAAGGTTATTTTGCCTCGTCCCTCGCACACAGGAGGGGTCACTTTAACAAGTGGGCGGAGCCGAAATATGGCGCATCGCCGAAACCGGATACCTATCCGATACTCCGAAGAAGACGTCCGAGGACTGGCCTTCGGAGTGGTTTTATATGGAGGACGTCCCCCTTCCGGACCCTGTTCGGCGGGGTCTTCCTGAGTTCAACAATGCTCCTCTGAAGAATCGCTGAAGTTGGCGCCCACGGAGCCCCCTGGAGGAACACAACGGAGAAGTCCTTTACCTGATGAACCGGATTAAAGCGCTGGCCTAATCAGGATTGATAGTAATCGAGGTTATGTCAATATGCATAATGTGGGGAGTGCAGCCACTTCAATATCGAGGGCACCCCCTGTGGTGTTTTAACGGGGAAGATGATGCCACCCGTTGCGGGCGTAAGGGTCCGGACAATGCTGCTGCTTTAGCAAAAATTCGGTCCAAGTTATTCAAGGGAGAGGAGGAGTTTATCCGCATCAAGCCACGGGATGGATTCTCCATGTACGACCCTCCAAGATGGGTGAGTTATATCTCCTTACTACCATTCTTCCTGCATCCTTTGTCGTAGGCACTCACCTTGCCATTTTGCGGCAGGAACTGCGAAAATCCATAAGCGAGGTCAACAGCCCATCTCCACAACCAGAGGACCCTGACCGAGCCCTCGGTCCCGGACTTGAAGAAGATCCGGACATATTCGTGGAGCTGATAGACCGGCAATTCTATCAAGTAAGCTGTGATGATGCCATGGTGGCCATTACGGCCGACTATCCCGGACTGCTTCCTGCGCCGCACGTAACAAAAACCAAAAAATCCCAACTCCAAAGACTAGGATCCCCTTTTAGACACTTCACCTACCATATACATATGGTGTTTTACAGGGAAGGCGTTCGGGACGCCGTGCCAAACCCGCAGCAACTTGCCAACAAGAGGCACCGAGGCCGGGTAGGCCAAAAAGGAAGGCGGTCAGGACGGAGACACGGCGCAGAGGTATGACAAAAACCCCGCTCCGTGGTTGTCGTCTTTCTCAAAATGTAATGACATCCATGTTTCTTTAACAGAAAAAACGCTCGCCGAAATATGTCCAGTTATGTCTGCAGGTATGCTGACGGGTCGTCCCGCGGAGGAGATTCCCAGGTCTACGGGTGATCTTCTACCCGAGCTTTCACAACTGCACGAACAAGTTCGGCAGGTGATGCAAGGTATTGCCCAGGCCTTTTGGCCATCTGTCTCCCTGCCAGAAGGCATTGGAGAGCTTGTGGAGAAGCTCAAGGGAGCACGGCGGCGCTTCCGATTATAGAAGATATCGGCCTGCCGTCAAGGTGCCAGGGAAGCCTGGGCCATGGTGAAGACGCGGTATACCAAGGCTGACCCAAACCACATGGCCGAGGTCGGGCCTGTGGGGCCCGATGGGAAAGAGATCCCTGTTAGCTTAGTGTATGGGCATGTATAATTAGCCGCAAAGTATTCCCAACAGGATTGTAGGCTAGACAACCTATTGGATGGTATAGAAGAGGAATTTAGTCAGTCTACATGACTATGTAATTAAAGTGACATGTATAATGCCTTCTAGCCGGATTTTAAATCATTTGTCATGGCGGATCTTTTCGCTTCAACCTCGGGACCCGATAGTCCGGAGTGTGTCCGAATACCCGCTCAGTTATATAAGAACCGGGGTATGCGTGGAAACCAGGCGTAGGGGTCATTAGTGCTTGAACAGACAATTACCCAACTAGTTATGTTATATTACATGGGTAGTAAGAAACATCTTCCAGGGAGAATAGTTTTGTTAGGGGTTCCTTTCCATGGGTACGCATGCCCTAAAGTGCATGTCCGGACTGCGAGAGGAGACACAGGCAAAAACATCTGGGGGCATATATTTTGAAAATGAATAAAAATCATCTTTTGTTCATCGACCGAATATTCCCTTAAGAACGCTAGATTTTGGCTTCACCCAGTCTGAGGTACACATCCGACTGACCCGGCAGTAACAATCGCAGAGGTGCTCCCCTTATGCCCTAGCCGAATTAACGAGAACGTAGGGCATAAATACAAGAGCCAGGCAACCCATCTTGGCCAAAACTTAAGTCATATCGATGCATATAATGGCGAAGAAAAGGTACATGCGGAAGAATAACACATGTGCGGGGCATGAAGCCCAGATAAATAATTAAGCTTCTGTGTAAGAAGCCCCGAGGTATAATGAGCGCGGTTAGCGCGTCTATAGTGTGCAAGCGAGGAACAAGTTGGCCCTTGAAGGCCTTGAGGAAGAATAAAAGAAAGAAAGAGAAAAAAGACAGATAATGTATGTGCAAAAAATGGACAGTGGAAGGAGATGAACATAGAGTCCGGCGCTAGGCGTAGAATCTTCGGAGCCTGGCTGCGTTCCATGGGTTCGGCTCAAGTCGATTATTCGATGCATCCCGCAGACGGTACGCTCCACCGGTCATAACTTGGTCAATAATGAAGGGACCTTCCCATTTGGGCTCGAGCTTGGTATTTTTCTTCTCCGGCAGGCGTAGAACTAACTCGCCAACGTTATAAGTTTTGGCCCGTACTTCTCTGCTTTGGTATCTGCGAGCATGTTGCTGATAGAATGCGGAACAGGCTTTTGCCACGTCGCGCTCCTCCTCCAGGGTGTCCAGACTATCCTGGTGATCAAGCTCGACTTCTCTTTCTTCGTACATGCGCACTCGAGGTGAGTCATGAATTATGTCGCAGGGCAGAACTGCCTCTGCGCCGTACACCATAAAGAAGGGTGTATATCCGATAGTACGATTCGGCGTGGTCCGAAGCCCCCAGAGTACGGAGTCGAGCTCCTCTACCTAGTGTGTGTTAGACTCCTTTAAGGACCGCACTAATCTGGGTTTGATGCCGCTCATGATAAGACCATTTGCTCACTCAACTTGGCCGTTGGTTTGTGGGTGATAGACGGAAGCATAATCAAGCTTGATGCCCATGTTGCTGCACCAGAGTTTTACCTCATCAGCCGTGAAATTCGTGCCATTGTCAGTAATGATGCTGTGGGGGACGCCATAACGGTGTACAACCCCGGATATGAAGTCTATCACCGGTCTGGATTCGGCTATTTTAACAGGTTTGGCTTCTATCCATTTTGTGAATTTATCCACCATGACCAGTAAGTATTTTTTCTTATGGGTTCCCCCTTTAAGGGGTCCAACCATGTCGAGCCCCAGACCGCGAAGGGCCAGGTAATGGGGATTGTTTAGAGGGCGGTGGGTGGCATGTGGCTTTGGTTTGCAAAAAGCTGGCAACTGACGCAGTGTTGGACCAAGTCCTGTGCGTCTGCCCGGGCCGTCGGCCAATACAAACATGTACGGAAGGCCTTGCTTACAAGGGCACAGGCTGCGGCGTGGTGGCCGCCGAGTTCGGCATGAATTTATGTCAAGAGCTTCCGCCCCTCGTCTTCGGAGATGCACCTTTGAAGGACTCCGGTAGTGATTTTTTATATAGCTCTCCCTCATGGACCCTGTAGGCTTTGGATCGCCGCACTATGCAGCGTGCCTCATTTTGGTCCTCGGGAAGTTCCTGCCTAGTTAGGTAGGCTAGGAAGGGTTCTGTCCACGGGGCGATGATGGCCATTATTATGTGGGCTGAAGGTGTTATTTCGGTGGCAGAGCCTCCGATTATGTCAGAGTGTTCGGTATTGGGCTGTTTGGCCGGGTCCGGGCTATTGTTACCGGTGTCCCCTTCCCATACCACGGATGGCTTAAACAACCTCTCCAAAAAGATGTTGGGGGCACCGCATCACGTTTTGCACCGATGCGGGCGAGGATATCCGCTGCCTGATTGTTTTCCCGAGCCACATGGTGAAATTCGAGCCCCTCGAACCGAGCTGACATCTTTAGGACGGCGTTTCGATAGGCCGCTTGGATCCTTGGCATCCAACTCTCCATTTAGTTGTGATATTGTGAGGTTCGAATCCCCACGCACCTCCAGGCGTTGAATGCCCATGGAAACTGCCATCCGAAGACCATGTAATAGAGCTTCGTATTCGGCTGCGTTGTTGGAGTATGTATACAGTATCTGTAGTACGTATTGAACTGTATCTCCGGTTGGGGATGTCAAGACGACGCCAGCCCCCAGATCAGCCAGCATTTTGGAGCCGTCGAAGTGCATGATCCAATTGGAGTATGCGCCGTACTCTTTAGGGAGTTCGGCTTCCGTACATTCGGCGACAAAGTCGGCCAATACTTGCGATTTAATGGCTCACCGAGGTTTGAATGTTATGTCGAACGGGAGGAGCTCAATGGCCCATTTGGCAATCCGGCCCGTGGCGTCGCGGTTGTTTATAATATCATTAAGTGGCACTTCCGAGGCTACTATAATCGACACTCTTGAAAGTAGTGTCGCAGCTTCCGGTATGCCATGATTACCACATAGGCTATCTTTTGATAATGTGGGTACCATGATTTGCATGGAGTGAGGACAGTGGATAAATAATATACCGGCTATTGAAGAGGGAATTTATGTCCGTCCGCTTCTCGTTCGACGACGAGCACCGCGCTTACAACCTGATGAATTGCCGCAATGTACAACAGCATTGGTTCGCCGATGTTTGGCGCGGCCAGGATTGGGTTGGTTGCTAGTATGGCTTTTATTTCTTCCAATCCGGCTGTGGCAGCGTCCGTCCACTCGAAGTGTTCGGTGCGCCGAAGGAGGCGATAAAGGGGTAATGCCTTTTCTCCTAAGCGGGAGATAAAGCGGCTTAGAGCCGCCACAAATCCAGTTAATTTCTGGATTTGTTTGAGGTCCGTTGGGATAGCCAACTGTGACAGAGCTCGGATTTTGGCCGGATTAGCTTCAGTTCCTCTACTGGAGACAATAAAGCCCAGGAGCTTTCCGGCTAGTATGCCGAAAATGCATTTTTCTGGATTGAGCTTGATGTCGTATGTTCGGAGGTTGTCGAATGTGAGCCTCAAGTCATCTATTAGAGAGTCGACGTGTTTGGTTTTGACGACCACATCATCTACGTATGCCTCTACTGTTTTGTCGATCTGTTTCTCTAGACATGTCTGAATCATGCGCTGATGTGTTGCCTCGGCGTTTTGAGCCCAAAAGGCATTGTGTTGAAACAAAAAGGGCCGTATGGTGTAATAAATGCCATTGCGGCTTGGTCGGACTCCGCCATCTTGATTTGGTGGTAGCCGGAGTATGCGTCGAGGAAACACAATGACTCGTGTCCTACGGTAGCATCAATAATTTGATCAATGCGGGGGAGGGGGAAGGGATCCTTTGGGCAAGCCTTGTTGAGGGCCTTGAAATCGACACATAGGCGCCAGGATTTGTCCTTCTTTGGTACCATCGCCAGGTTTGCTAGCCAGTCCGGGTGTTTTATTTCTCTAATGAATCCGGCCTCCAATAACTTGGCTAGTTCCTCTCCCATAGCTTGTCTCTTAGGTTCAGAGAAACGCCGAAGAGTCTGCTTGATCGGCTTGAATCCCTTTAGAATATTGAGGCTGTGCTCGACCAGCCTGCGCGGGATTCCTGGCATGTCTGAGGGGTGCCAGGAGAATATGTCCCAATTCTCGTGCAGGAACTCTCGTAGTGCGGCGTCCACGGCGGGGTTTAACTGTGCCCCGATGGAGGCTGTTTTGTAGGGTCCGTTGGGTGGACTTGGAATTTGACTATTTCATCCGTTGGTTTAAAAGAGGTGGACTTGGATCTCTTGTCAAGTATCATGTTGTCCCTGTCCACTGTGGAGCGTAGCGCAGTTTATTCCTCGGCTGAAAGGGCTTCGGATAATGCCTCGAGGGCCAATGCGGCTATTTGGTTTTCGGCGCGGAGTGCTGTGTCCAGATCACTAGCGAGAGTGATGATTCCGTTGGGCCCGGGCATTTTGAGCTTCATGTACCCATAATGGGGTACGGCTTGGAAGATCGTGAACGCCTCCCGTCCTAAAAGGGTGTGGTATCCACTACTGAACGGGGTCACTTGGAATGTAATTTCTTCGGACCTATAGTTCTCCGGCGTGCCGAATACCACATCTAGTGTGATTTTCCCAGCACAGAGTGCTTCCTGACTTGGGATGATTCCTCTGAAGGTTGTGCTGCTTTGCTCAATGCGGTTCCAGTCTATTTCCATTTTTTGATGAGTTTCCTCATAGATGAGGTTCAATCCACTGCCGCCGTCCATGAGTACTTTGGTGAGTCGAAAGCCTTCCACAATTGGACTGAGGACCAGTGCATCTGGTGCTCGGGCTGTTCGGAATTTAGGTTCGTCACTGGCATTGAAGGTAATAGCCTTGTCACTCCATGGATTCATTGCTGCCACGTGGTAGATTTCGGCGAGGCTGCAGAGTGTTCGCTTGCACCTATTATTTGATGCGAAGGTTTCAAAGACTGTTAATGCCGTATTGTTATCCACGGGATGGTGCTCTGTGGCATTTGGGAGGAGAAGATCCTCACCACTTTTGGCCACCTGCGGGAGTATCCAACATGCTCTAAGGCTGGGTGTTGGTATGGTATCCGCTGTATTATGAATTTTGCAGGGTCCATTAAGCCATCCCTCCAATACGGTTCCATACCCTGTAGAGGGTTTTTGTTTCTTTGTAACTAACTCGGGTGTCTTATGATAGTGCACCCTTTTACTTCGGACTGGGTGTATATTCCGATCCGGATTATGCGAAAAATTCGTTTCGGTTTTCCAGGAGCTTTCCCTCGCACAACACTTTCGTACTATGGACGCCAAGTCAGCGAAGCGTGATATGTCACGGCGACTTAAGGCATTAAGGATTCCCTTGTCTGTGCAATTGTTGCAAAAAAATGAGACCGCGTCTTCCTCGCGACAGTCCTTAACCTTGTTCATCACAAGGAGGAATCTGGCCCAATAATGATGTACTGTTTCATGGGGCTCTTTCCTGATGTGGGGAAGATCATTTATGTCTGGGTGGGTGGGTGGAATTGAGTCCGAACCCCTACCCGATCTAAGACCCAGGGGCCGAGGAGTTTCCAATCTTGGAAATTCGGATTCCGGAGTGTTGCCCGATAAGTCTGGCCCGCTGCCTGACTCTAGGTTCCGGGCTTGGGTGATGTCCTCCCGTAAATGGCTATCCGGCTTGGAGAGCTCAAGAATTCGGACATATTTAGTCCTCAAGATAGAGGAAGAATCGCCGCATTGTTCCTCCACCACCGTGATATGATGGGTGACGGATGGAGAGTTAATCTCCCTTTGATCGGGTTTAAGCCCAATCCGATCATAGTCCCTAGCGACTCCTATGGCGGCAATGCGATCCAAGAGCTCATTTAAGGAGGAGAGCTCCCTTGGATCCATCTGCTCGGCGAATTCTGAGCCAACGTGGAGGCTGTTTTCGATGACCCGAGAAGTCATCATTGGTGCAGCAGCCGAACGGGTGGTCATGATGAAACTGCCCAGCCGGAGAGTTTGGCCGACAACCAGGGCTCCCCCGGCGGTAATGTTGTTTTTAACAACGAGACGAGGCATCCTTCCTTACAGCGACGACATAGTGGAAATCTCAATGAAAGCACCAATGTCGGTGTCAAAACCGGCGGATCTCGGGTAGGGGGTCCCGAACTGTGCGTCTAAGGCGGATGGTAACAGGAGGCAGGGGACATGATGTTTTACCCAGGTTCGGGCCCTCTTGATGGAGGTAAAACCCTACGTCCTACTTGATTATTCATGATAATATGAGAGGTACAAGAGTTGATCTACCACGAGATCAGAGAGGCTAAACCCTAAAAGCTAGCCTATGGTATGATTGTCTGTTGTCCTACGGACTAAAGCCCTCCGGTTTATATAGACACCGGAGGGGGCTAGGGTTACACAAGGTCGGTTACAAAGGAGGAGATATACATATCCGTATTGCCTAGCTTGCCTTCCACGCCAAGGAGAGTCCCATCCAGACATGGGACGAAGTCTTCAATCTTGTACCTTCATAGTCCAACAGTCCGGCCAAAGGATATAGTCCGGCTGTCTGGAGACCCCCTAATCCAGGACTCCCTCAATCGCCGACAAAGCCGGGAAGGAGAACGATGGTGTCTGGCCAGCATGTGAGAAGTAGTAGTACTAGTAGTTAGTGTGTGTGTCTGTGTCGCCCGTACGTTTGTATAATTAATTATGAGCATGTAACGGTACTACTAGTTACTACTGTAGTTTTTAGAGCAAATTACCAGTACATTAGCCTAGACTCAATGGAAAAATTCATATCCTATGCATCAAATGGTATCTATTTCTCTATACGAATTGAGATGCATGTCATCTCACTTCCTATGATTTTCATATTCCTATAAAATTCCTATCCTATGAACCAAAGGAGGCCTCTACTGGAGTAACTACTATAGCTAGCAGTACTGCTGGTACAGTAGTTTTCTTCAAGAAGAGGAATTCAACGAAGTCATGATGGTTCCTTCGTCCGAGAAACTTCACAGTGGGTAAGGTTGGGCCTGTGATTTGACGGCTCATTAGTAATTACTGTGGCGCGACGACCGGGGTGGCTCTCCCTTGGAGTTCTACGAGCATGGCAAGTGGACCAGGATGGTCGATGTCCCACATGTCGGCGAGCGGAAGTATTCTTTCCGATATCGAGGAGCAAGGAAACGGCGTGGTATAGTATCACTAGTGATTTATATTTATTTTTTAGTTCTAATGAATGCTAGCATTTCAACTCTTATGATGAAGGAGTGCCAAACACACTGCACGTGCTTGATGTCGCACACGTCAGCGAAAGGAGTGGGACATGAACAGCGTGGTAGAGCGTCTCCACTTCTGGGTCAGAGACCACACGTAGTAGTACTACTGTACTAGTGGTATGAACGATACAAAGTGTGACCCGGAGAGAAAGACACGTCTAGTTGGAAGGTCTCTGGGCATACACACAAACAAATATAAAACCTAATATGTGCTTAGTCACGTACTCCATAACATCACCGGGCATTGCACGTACAACATTTAGTGGTAGTAAGAGACAAATGCCTATATGCCACGGATGTTCATACTATTTGTGCCTTTCTACTGCACTTACTGCGCTACATTACACAGGTTCGCACGTCCACTCCTGGGTACATGTCCGTCTCGTAGTTCCAGTCCCACGTGTTCTTCATATAGATGGAACGATCCTTGCATGACACGTGCACCTTGATGCTAGATGTGTCGCGTGTTGGCAAAAGGATGAACAAAGCTCACGTAAAAAATACTGGAAGAACATAGATTCCCGACAACCAAGAAGGAGCAAGGGACCTCAGGGTGGAACGTCTGCACTCATAATATTTTATATTATTCAGCGATATAAAATCAACCAATCATCTCCACAGTGGACTGGAAGAGTACGAAACACGGCAGCCCAGTGTAGTTACATCATACTAGTACATGGCTAACCCACGCTATCACCATATTTCTTGGCTTCTGTGCGACACCTATATCTACTAATCCAGCAGCCCGTATCGCTTCTCCCTCCTCGTCTCTCTCAAAGTGCGGCGGGCTGGCGTTTTTGCCGTCTATTGAGGTTGGTTAACTCATCACATGTTAGCGACATGCCAAGAGCATTCTAAAAAAAATCCTTTCATGTTCCGTTTTCAAAATGAAAAAAAATCCTTTCACGTACGAATTTGACTGTATGCTTTGAGCAACTTGCATGTCCTATACTACTCCTGTTTGGATACTCTAACTTAGCTAGAGGTTAGACTAACTCATGTCTAACACTGAACTAACTGTAGCCAAAGAGGTGTTTGGGTGATAGGGTTAGATTGACAATAAATGCACTTGATGGAGAGAGAGAAGTGATTTTTCAGTGGTCCCAATGAGAACTATCTCCAGTTAGCACCTCTTGGGTGGGATAGTTTTTTTTTTGTGGGTTCGGTGCAACTTGCTCCAATTTCAACCCTCATGCTTAGATACTTTAGGGCTATTTGAGCCCCAACTAGCTCAAACTAACTCTAACCCATGGATCCAAACAGGGCCTATGGCAAGCCTCGACGCAGAGCAGTCGGTGCACCGGCAAGCGGCGCTCTCCCAGCCGTCGCGCCGCTTCAAAGCCGGTGCAGTGAGAGGTCGCCTCCGCTCTGGCCGGGCATTAATGTGGCACTGATGCTCCATGGCGACGCCCACCATTTCACGCGGGAAGCGCGCGCTCGCAAGGGAGTATAGGTTTTGAACCATTTCATGTGTAGTACTGGTAGTTTGCAAAACTACTCAATTATTGCACTCAGTTTCCTAAGAAATTGTGGTAAAAACGTTACTCCACAGCCCGCTTCCCTTCTCCTTCCTCTTCCACCGCCCGCGCACATCCGCGGGAAGCGACCGGTCAATCCTTATATAGGAGTGGTAGCACAAAAAGATGCATGCATGACCACTAAAATTTCCATATTTAAGAGCCGCTCCGGCGAGAGTATGGCGTATGTTGTTACCTTCGGCCGGGCCATGGCTACCGGGCGACGGCGACCAGAGAAGAGGCGGTGGGAGGGGAATGAATGCAGCTACTGTTTGGGTTCGTTGTCCGGCTTAAATAAATGCGCAACATCACGTGTACCCGCGGGTGCACAAATGGTAACATACGTGTCTGCTTAAGTGGGCGTAACATAACTAGTGTGTGTGTGATTCTGAGAGACAGAGTGCGTGTCTGCGACTCTACTCTTCGGACATGTACTCAACCTTTTGCATCGGGATATAAGTATAATGGTATTTACTTTAGCTAGTGATTTACTTGGCCATGTTAACGTGGTTGTGTATAAAAATGTCACTTCTTGCTCGTGATTTGCGTTATATAATTACAAGCAAGATGCTCGTGCATTGCACGGAACATCAATATGCATTGTTTTACAAAACACATGTTGTGATTTACCCATGCAGGAGTAATCCCATGTGTAAAAACTAATGATATTTCGAGAATTTTATCGGAAAACTGGTATCTCGAGAATGTCATCGAAAATATGAAAGATGAGAGATAAGGTGGGGAGGAGTGGAGCGTGGTGGTCAGAATGGGCGGAGGCATGGGGATGGACGGCGTCGGCAGGCGGCAGCGGCCACCATGCTAGATTGTTCCGAAGACTTTCTTTTTTAATTGCTCAGCAATGAGGTGTGTGAGATAAGGATGTGGAGAGAGGTGCATCTATCTTTTGTAAAAGTATCATAGTTTGCTTTCTATTCGTCAGATATAGATCAGACGGTCTATATTACAAGATGGCAGGCACACCATCATCGCCAACTCGGTTTTTTATAATGGTACAGATGATAAGTTTGCTAACTACTAAATTAAAGTGGAATTTGTCCATGTTATACAAGTAAATTAAGGTGATTGTTTATCATACGGGTAAGGGTGGATGAAGGTGGTAGGAACAAATGCTCTGCCTAGAGCATGTGTGTGTGAGATGGAGTCTGTGTGTGTGTGTGTGAGAGAGAGAGAGATGGAGTCTTAGTGTGTGTGTGTGTGTTTGTGTGTGTGGGTGGGTGGGTGGGTCCGTGCGTGTGTGTGTGTGTTTGTTTGTGTGTGTGTGTGTGTGTCGCGGGGTCCTCGGTGGCGGATGTAATTCAAGTTTGCATGGCTTCATCATAGAGAGGTGATGTGTATGGCAGAGGCCACCAACGATGGGTTGCGAGAGAGAAAATGCCCGTAGAGAGGGAAGAGAAGGTGTGTGTGCGTGAGAGTAGTCGACATCGAGAGAACGTGTTTTGTTCGAGAGACACCGAAGAAGACTACTATATATCAATAGTGCATGTAGGCGGGAATTAAACAAAGGGATGGTCTTATTGGTTTCGGGGATATAGGGGAAGAGTGAGAGTGTGTGTTTTACCCATCCAGGCGGAAGTTATGTGCACACAAGAAGAGAACGATTCGATGTGGCGTTAGGGTTGAAGGTAGTTAACTACGTATGGAGACATAGAGACCTTCAACGTGCATGTGTGAGAGGTATACATGTATACGTGGGATGTGTGTGTGTGTGCGCGTGCGCATGATCGAGATAAAAGAAAGAAGACATAACTCATAAGCTAAGATCAACGACATGGGAGAGACGGATTCGTATGACAATATGAATGCATGCGAGAATGCAGGGAAGACGGATTCGGGGATATAGGTAGCTACAAGGAGATTGTTAAGTGTGAGTGTGTGTTTTACCCATCCAGGCGGAAGTTATGTGCACACAAGAAGAGAACGATTCGATGTGGCGTTAGGGTTGAGGGTAGTTAACTACGTATGGAGACATAGAGACCTTCAACGTGCATGTGTGAGAGGTATACATGTATACATGGGATGTGTGTGTGTGTGTGTGTGCGCGCGTGCGCATGATCGAGATAAAAGAAAGAAGACATAACTCATAAGCTAAGATCAACGACATGGGAGAGACGGATTCGTATGACAATATGAATGCATGCGAGAATGCAGGGAAGAAGGCCCGACAATCAAGCATGTGTTTTTGTCTTTAAGAGATAGTGGCGTGGGCTGGAGCATGCATCTATGGCGACCAGAGGGAGTGAGGCACAACGATTGTGCAAAAGAGATCAACCTATAAATGAAAGAAGGTTGATGGAGAAACACATAAATAGAACGATAAAGATTTTAGCTAGTGTGCGTTAGAGATAGGAGTCGAGTGGATCAGAAGGCTGAGTTATGGGTGTGGGTGTGAGAGAGATGAAGAAAGGATGCATGTGACTCACATACAAACAAATATCGGAGAGAAATGAGATCCTGAGAGACAGAGTTTTGTGTCTGCGAGAGAGTAAGATATTTCAAAACGAGAGTGATAGCTAGAAAAACATATGAGGGAATGCAAGATATCTCTAGGGAGAGAGTGTGTGTGTGTGAGCGACATACAAGAGAACAGTGGAGAAATATGAGACCCTGGGAGACAGAGTTTGTGTTTGTGTGTGAGAAAGAGATATTTAAGAGGAAGAGTCGTAGGTTCTCATACCTAAGGAGCGAAAGACATCTCTGTATGAGGGGTGTGCGAGTGGCACACAGGGGAATAGTAGAGAGAAATGAGACCCTGGAAGACAAAGTTTTGTGTTTGTGTGAGAGAAAGAGATTCCACATGGAGAACCATAATTAGAGACACATAGTAGGGAGCGAGATATACTTAGAGAGAGATAGAGTGATGAAGGTCGAGGGAGAGAGTACCGTCAGTGTGTTACGAAGATAAAAGATCATTGTTGACATACAGGTAGCACGAGAGATACCCGAGAGACGATGAACGCGTAGAGGTCTAGAGAGATAGTCCTATATACGCATGAGTGATAGTTATATGAGACGAATATCTGGATTAAATGGGATTCAAGTATTTAAACTGGAGATCACGACATCGATAATATCATAACGCAAATTGAAGTATCAAACATGCATATTCATTTGAATTTGGGGACACGTGTAATGTTATATAGTTTATCAATATTGGTGATCCATAGATTCTTTAATTAGAAACAATGCATGGTTTATATGCAATTAATGTCTAAACAGGATTACACTATATGTTGCGTGTGTGAAACACATTATACATGTTTGAGAAGTAAAAAAAACCCGCATGAAACACACATTAATTGGAGAGAGTTAGCGAGGAATGCATACATTGGATTTGAACATAAAGTGGTTTCAAATATTTGAAAATCCAAATTGATGGATACGACCTTATGAATCTGAGATCATGCCATTTGTAAACCATATTTATGTATAAAGGGTGTTGTGCTTTTGAAAGTATATATAAAAAATGATGTATATAGAATTTCATTCCAATCGAAAATGGATCCCGCCCGAAAAAAATTAGAATACAAACGAGATTCGAATTGAGTTGGCACGGTAAACATGCACTCTGCAAAATTTGAACGAGGCGGGGAAAGTCGCAGTAACCGCCCGAAACCAAAATCTGCGAGATGGAAATTACTACTGCCTATCCCTGCCACGCAAAGCCTATCTGTTCGATTTCTATTGATTTTGATAGGGGTATGTTTGTAATTTCACTCAAACGTGACATAACTGCCTCTCACCCGGATTCATACACGATGGGCGCCAAAACACAGTGTGTCCTCGGTCGAAATTGACTCCCTCCCCGATTCATACACGGTGGGCGCCAAAAACAAACTCTCGTCGGCAAATATTCGGTGTACGTGAGATTATTGTCCTATCCCCAACCGACTAATATTGCTGTGATGTAGGAAATTTGAAATGGGGGCTAAGTTTGTGAATTTCCTCGCATTTGAGACAAGCGCACCCTGAAGACATGGTTCCCACCTTCCGCTCCACCTCCGTTTCCCCATTCACACTCCGTGGGCGCCAAAACACCCTCTCCACCCCAGCCTCCTCCGTCCGCCACCCCATCCACCGCCGTCCTCCTCCACCATGCCGGAGC